>NC_089752.1:35588883-35656383 GCF_040412425.1 Macrobrachium rosenbergii
GTAGAGAAAACAAATACGAAAGTTATAAGAGAGAGAAGATATCATTTACTGACACGATGTCCGGAACTGATATATGTTGAAAATGGCATTCACAAATGAAATTGAATTCTTTGGGTTAAGAAGAAAACGAATGGAATCTACTTGTAATGAAATAAAGTCTAGGTATTACTACAGTTTTATCAAGATAACCAGGTGAAAAACACTCTCACAGAGACCATTTAAGAATATCCATGAGGTGAATTTAAAAGATACTGTGAATGAAAATATGAGATTTCAGGATAAGAGGAGCCAGGATGTGTAAATGATAGCATTTAAATGAAACTTCTTACACCGTTTTGCACCTGACACGTTTAGATCACAAGTAAATTATAAATATGTCGCCAGGTCCACTTTTCAACGCAAAGGTCAAGACCCGTAACGCATTATTACCATAATAATTGGACAACGATTCACGATAAACATTTGAGGTAAATAAAAGCTGCAGTTGTATCTTTAAAAAAATTCCAGAAAAAGTCGTCTTCCAGACTCATGAATAGTACCTGACATGATGTCAGAGGGAAGAGAGGATAGGAGAGGGGGGGCCCTATCTTATCCATCCCCGGGAGGGGTCACAGGGATCAGAGTTACGTTTACAGGGGGGGGGGAGAAGTTTAGCCGCACATTGGGCTACTCTTGAGAACATTTTCCATTTTCAACTAGTAATAATATACTGATACTGTAAATATTTACTGAATTCAACTAAATTGAGACAGCCGAATCAAATGACGATAAGGCTTTGGACACATCAGCTAACATAGTCGAAAATGTCTTGTCCCACTACAACAATTCGAAAATACAACAAAGTGACAATTCTAGTAATCTCCCTGATCTTATTATAAAATGATACCAACATACCTTTCAATTATCAATATAAACTTTTTTTAATATTCAACTGTCACTCTTTTACAGCACAGGAATTTTCGTAAACACTTTTCATTTTTTTCCAAAAAAGAGAGAAGAAAAATATTTGATTAAAAAATCGTCCAAGGTATTTTTTTTTAACACCGGCCTTTATGATTAGCGATTTCAAATGTTCCTTTTTTCTGGCATTTCCCGTTGCTCCCTTTTCTTCCCATTCACAATTAAAGAGATGTTCTCTGTCTCAAGTGATGCATAACAGGTAACGGTTTAAAAAACCTCATCTTCCAGCAACCTTACTAACGAACCAACTCTCTTTCCTTGGGCGGTTACATAACAGCAGCAAATAAATTGATCATCGAATTAAGGGATGATCATCTGCCCGGAATAGTCCTCCCTTCAACAATGAAACTCATCTGTATTCATCGGGAGACGTCTTCACCAACTATGTAAAGAAAGAGCTGCTTCCGAGTTCACATCAGGAATTTAGAATGAATATTACTGATTACGTTGGCACTTTTATCCTATCTGAAAGGACGGGAACCAGAGGGTAAAGGTAAGGGGAGGAAGAATAGAGGAAATATGAAATGGATGAACATAATGGAGAGGATTATAACTAATCTATGATTTTATGAAATTTAGGCTGTCAAGCCAAGTACTGGGGCACTTTAGGCCATCCAGCGCTTAAAACGGAAGAAAGATGCGCTCCACGGGAGGTACACTACACCACTACCCCGCTGTAGGGATACTGGAAAGGACGGTTGCTGGAAATGGCAACTGCGCTTATATGATGCCTCGGTTGCAGATGGGTTGGAAAGCTAGAAACTAGACACTGCCGGATAAAGACTGAGTCTACAGAAAATCCGGAGACGAAAGCAGGTATATCATGTAAGCAAAAAATCAAGTGGCTGCATATACCTAAATTATTCCTTACCATGTAATCAACCTACGCTGACCCTATATCAAATAATGGTAGGTAAAACAGTGGACTTGAATGACCCCAAAAAAAAAAAATATATTCAGGCGATTAAATTTTTGTTAGTGAGGAGGTAAACATCTTCGATGACAGCCCAAAAACAGGAAGTAAAAATTGTTTAAAATCTTAAAAAAGACGTGGAATGCTGCATGACTTCCATACATACATCTCACCTAAAAGTGACCTTCTGCTTTTACAGAAAGCTAGATAACATTGTGGGTAAGAGGTATCTCACATTACACACTTTTTACATTTGGAATAAGAAGTGTGCGAAAATACGTGAAATAAAAGTAAATGGAACTCTGAGAAATAAACTTTACATAACGTCCACCCTCCAACGGAAAACTGCATAATATTTTGCGAGACATAAAAGACAAAAAGAGGAGAAACGTGCTTGGCCTAAAGATACCAGAGGGTTTCGAGCGAAGAGGAGTAGGATTTAAGAGGGATAAAGATGAGGAAGGTGAGAGGGGAAAAAACTCAACCCCTCAGGTGGACGTTGGGGAGAGGGGATGCCTCAAGCAATATGGGTAGGCGGCTGAGAATGGAGACTTTTTCAAAGAAAATGATGAATGACGTTAGCTTTGAAAATATGAGGAAATCAATTAAAAAGTTTTTGGAAAAAACCGGAAGATTCTGGATTATGGAAGCAAACCAAGTTCCAGAAGCGAATGAAAGAAGCAAACTAATTGCTATTTAATGTAAAAATGACGGTCAAGGTAAAATCAGAAAACAGATTAATCAAGAAATTAAGACATTTAAAAATTATATATACCAAATAAATAAAACGATACCATTGCTACTGCAATTTCTCTCCTCTACACACTCCTTTCGTCTCGCGAATTCCTATAAGGACCTTCAGATTCCCTGCGTCTTTCCTCTTTCTTCTTCCTCCCTCGATGTTTTTAGTTTCCTTTCAGTTAGCTCAAGGCTTTTCATTTGCTGCCGGATCCTTCTTGCTCGGAACTAGCCAGTCAAACCTTGAATTTTCTCAATCAGAGCCTAATATCAGTATCCGTAAGATTATTAAGAGTTTTCCCCAACTTTTAACTTACTTTCCTCGTTTACTTTTGGCGATTAATCGCCATCTGTTTGTGACAACCGAGAGACTTCCGTAAAATAGTTTTTTCTTAAAATACCTTCAAACAATACCTTGTTTATTTGCCTCTTTTCAAATCGGCCGCTATAAGCCGCCCTAATTTTTCAGTAAACAACTGAAGAATATCTCCTGTTGTATGCAGATGTAATGTCCATAAAATTTCTCTCTCTCTCTCTCTCTCTCTCTCTCTCTCTCTCTCTCTCTCTCTCTCTCACACACACACACACACACACACACACACACACACACACACACACACAAAATAAATGAAAAAAAAAAAACACACACGTTCAACATATTAGAAAGTACAGACACTAGGAGGTATCGGTACCTATTCTGCTCATTCAACTGCCTTCACTACCAAAGAACTTAATCAAAACAAATTTTGGTGAATGGACGGGCAGGGAAAAAGGGTTGTTCAAGTTAAAAATCTACGAATAAGGTTCATAAATTCACTGTCCTCCAGGATGATAGAATGTCAATCACCCGGAATCCAAAGTAAGACGCTTCTCCAATGTCCACTTTTCTCGTTAATTGCCACATTAATTCATTTCGTCTAATTAGAATTGTACATATAAAATGGCACATACTGTCAGGAGGAATAAGTAAAATTATTTCGACACTAGATTTAAAATAATTTACTTGGCCATGGAAGACAATATGAGTTAATCAAGAGCTCGCTCACGAATTGACAAATGAATCTCTAAGGCATCTGGTTGATGCAGAAAACGGGAGAAAACGAAAATTTTAGAAAACGGAATGAAAAGGGGGGGGGGGGAGGAAGTAACAAGAATTTGATTATATGAGAAAAATAATCTTGTGGCGAATTCAATAGAAGAAATATGGTGACAAGATTGGGATGATGGTGAGCTGTAAGATGATTAGAAACACAAGGATAGAGTACGAAGAGTGCTATAAAGACGTGAGGTGTTGAAATGCTTGTAACCAGAAGAATGAGCCACAGCAGGGGGTAAAAATACTAACTCAAATGTTGTGAAGTCCCAAGGCCATTTTGTTGTTGGAACCGGTTACGTAAAACACTAAATAGACTATTTTTAGACCGAAAAGAGTAACAATTTCACTTCAAAGTTGGTCTTCCGCTAGATGGAGTGAAATAGTGTTAAGCCAGTAACTGCCAGGTACCTCCAGCTGTATTTCCCTTCCGTGGAAATTTGGATGAAAAAATTAGGAAATCGGATAAAATAACAATCTTTAACAATTAACCATCAAAAATGAAAAGAAAATAAAATACATGCATGAATAAAACAAATAGTACTTAAAGAAGTTCGAAGAGCTTCTGCAGCGGCTGATTCCTAAAGAAGAGAGATTCACAGAACTATTGCAAGGTCTAGTCAGCAAGGCGGGAAAGGAAGAAAGGACCGCGAAATTTAATGAAGACTGTTCTTCCAAGTAAATATTATCTAAAGGTACCAAATAACTTGTTAAAGATATCTTTGAACCTTAGAGCACCAGTCTTTCCAAACCTTTCAAAATTCAAAACAAAACTTAGTCACTTAAAAATATTCACAGATAATACCAGACTTCAATTTTTTTTTTGAAATCTTGAAATTAAAAAACAACAGGAGGAGCTCCAGTAATAATAATAATAATAATAATAATAATAATAATAATAATAATAATAATAATAATAATAATAATAATAATAATAATAATAATAGTGCAGGAGAAAAAAAGGAATCTTTTTGAGAGGTTTTTGCTGTGTTTTTAACATTACAGAATTATTTTTAGCTTTCAAGGATTCCTGATCCCCCTGTCAGAAGAAATGTCAAGAGCAACTAAAGAATTCTATTTGTTACACAAGAATATTCTCCTTGTGCTTTGCACTTGCCTGGGCATGATTGCATGCTAGTAATTTTCACTGCCTTCAGTTCCTATCGAAGCCATACAACTTTTGAAGTAACATTGGAATCTCAAATTGTGCCAGAGAGAGAGAGAGAGAGAGAGAGAGAGAGAGAGAGAGAGAATCAATTTACATCCTTATCATGTATTTCCTAGGTGACAGTCTCTCTCTCTCTCTCTCTCTCTCTCTCTCTCTCTCTCTCTCTCTCTCTCTCTCTGTGGCACAACTGAGTTTCAATCTTTATTTCAAATCCTTTATGTTTTTGTTTTCGAGTGGTTAAATCTAGGCATACCTCAAGATCAGTAGGAAATGTATGACATTATAATTATAATTTCGGATAAAAAACATAAACCTTCAGATTACTTGAATAATTGCCGACTGCAAACGATGATGTAATATTAAATTTCCACGAACAAATATCCATAGTTTATTTACTAATTTCATATCATACTCTACAAGGTCAGATAAGCCAGGAAGGGCATCAACTAATATCTTAAAATTACTTTTGTCATTTCCACCACTTAGTAAAGAAATCTGTCCAAATAAGTTATTTTTTTTTTTAGATGTTAAAATATATTGTTAACATTAGTTCAGTCTACATGATCATCAAACACTATACTAACTATAGCGATCACAAAATACCGATTCAGAAGAGAAAGTAAAATAATAAATAACTGTAACAATATAAGTGGACCGCACGCAACAACAAAGGAATTCCAAAGAAACGAAATAAGTAGGATCCAGGCAAAAATATTTCCGGGAGATGTGCAATGCAAAAACCGCACCGCAATAAAAAAAAAAAAAACGATAAATGAAAGCCACCAAAATAACTAATCTCTGTGCGGTGAAAATAAAACAGCGGAAAGACGAAGGACTTGCGTGAAACAATTTGGATTTCAAAGTAACTTTTGCAATCCGCTTGAGTACAGAGGCCACAAAAGATCAAATGAGTTCCATGAAGCAGGAGGGCGAGAGTATGAGAAAGAAGACAGGTTTTTGGTCTTACGTTTCAAGTCCGCCTTAAAACGTAAAAAAAATAAAAAATAAATAAATAATAATAAAAAATAACACAAGAAATTATATGTTCTTGTGATGTAACTAGTATGTTTTCTCAATAATTACTTCCTTGGTCGTGGTGGGGCGGGTTGGAAAAATATCTCAAAGTAATTATGATATATCTAAATAAAATTTTACGCGGTGGATGGACTATAGGCCACGGAACAGCTGGTTAGTTTTATAGAGATTCGAAGTCCGGATGCAGATTCGGGATACGTTTTACTATTGTTGGCAGATATATGCACTCCTTGTGAGCAACAATTGTTTTAGTTTTCATGCGTTTATTCATATTATGTATTGGGGAAATTACACAGGTCTACAGAAGTCTAAACTTAGCTTGATCTGAAGAGTAAAAAACGGCATTATCAGACTACTTTGCTTTCTTAAACATACCACTAGAAAAGCATTAATAGATGTTTTCCAGGTCAGAAAGAAAAAAGAAACACTGATGATAAGGATTATTTCGGGACGCACATCCTCTTCCAGCAAAATGCTACGTAGACACCCAAAAAGAGTGATAGAGCAAAAACTATTCTGTTTCTTCTTGAAGAAACAGAATAGCTGCCTCTTGACAAAGCAGAGCAAAGAAGATAAAATCACAGCTTGCACATGGGCGTGAAGAATAAGACTTTATAGATCGATTTTTCAGTTTTTTATTAATACATATAATTCAAAAGATTTAATGCACTAGTTGAATAACAATACCAGTGAAACATATATGTACATGCATACACACTGTGGGTACTAAAATTTTCCTCTTATACCGAAATATTCATTAGCAGCGTCAAGAACATCTTTGTTTCGCATTTCGTTTTAACTATTTCAAATTCACCCTCTGGAGATATTGTCTTCTTTTTAACGTTTACAACACGTCCATGGAAAATCTGACTTAAAATCCGCCCAATAAAAATAACCTTCTTTCAAAGCCGCTCATATCTAAGGGGCCTCAGCAACAAAAGGCAGATATTTTTAGAACCCGTAGACGAAACTGGACAAGAGCCAGGTCTAGCTTCAAAGGAAGATGGGCGAGAATGTTTAAGATTTCGAGAAAATCGAATCATTAGGACACGAGACGCATAAAGAGTTTGCGTTTAATAGAAGGAAGTCATCAGGGTATTAGTAATGGAAAAGGTGGGGAGCGCCTTTTGAACTTTCGAAACCTGCGGAAAAAGGGAAATGTGGTGTCACTACGAAATGAAATGCAAGCAAATTAAAATAAGATTAAATATACAGGCAAAAGCCATTAATATATTATGTAAAAGTAGTTCTATATGCCACTAAATCTCCTCTAACTATTAATATTAGATAGAGTATTCCTCAACAGTTTTCCCATATAAATTGCTATTCACAATATACAGAAGGAAATTTGGTAAGAGAAATTTGAGCAAACTTTCACTGTCTGACTGGCATCAGGTAACTTATAACGGGAGCAGACATCATACTGCAATTCTATTAAACAACCATAACAGTAACTGACAGATAATATCATTATTTTTATTAATTAATAGGGCTTTTGGATTTTGATCACAACGTACTATTTTGAGGCTAAAACGAAATCACCGACAATTTGCTGCCTATGTACTGTATACCTAAATGGCATGTCATTAAGAGAAATCAATTTCTCATGTATTTATGCAATAATGTGAAAGAGAGAAATACACACAACGAATTCCTTTCACGTCCTCGTAACACATGACCTGTCCAAAATGAGACGAACGTGGCCCCAGGCAATCCATAATCTGAAAGCCTAAAGATCATACAATCTGTATTTTCCACCTACACACGACGAGTCAACATGGTCCAACGGGAAGAAAATTAGGCAATCAGGGAAGGGGGACGGCTTAAACAAGCGGCATTTCTCATTAAATCTATATGTCCAATCTCTATAATAATCCCCCAAATGTTTTCGCCCTCTAATTTCACTACAATGAAGTTTGAGGATAGGGGATATGGAGATGAATGGAAGACAAGATAGAGAATTATTCAGCATGTTCTGGCAATGACAAATTGTTTTGATAGCCCTAAAGAGCCCTAATTTCACGGTAACTGGATTTAACTTAAGACCAGTCACCCGGCCAAAATACGAGTAGAATTAGGGAAAATCAAACTGCTATATACTTCAATCAGCGGCCTTTAACTGGCCCTTCCCCGCTCCCAGATAGCCAGGGGGCTCTACTATCATCTCCTTCACCCATTTCCTTTATTTGTACGTGAAATATTTCTCTATAGCATTATGGAATTGAAAACAGATCTATGAATACATACATCGTCAAATATGTGAACTTACTATTAAAACAGCCTTCAGAAAAACCTTATCACCATCAAGTCAAGTGTACGCAAAATGGCATTCAAATAGCAGACATTCTTGCATTGAACCAAAAATGATTTCACATAAAAAAAATGAGAAGAAAACGTTGAGCATGAAATGTCAGATCTCCTTGTAAAAAAAAAAAATACGCCGAACATTTTTCCAATCTAAATAGTTTTCCTGTCACCAACCTACAGACTAAAGGGTTATCGGGACAGTTAGTAGGTAAAAAATTGAGAAAGGGAAAACGTCCCCCTACCAGGAACAAGATTTCTGTCTCTTGCTAATGTATAAGCCTACTTTCGAATATGCATACAGGCCTATAGGTATTCGAGATGAACGTCGTAGCAAGTTCAAGAGATAACAATAACCAAAAACACGCGAGTGACATTTGTGACGAAAAAAGAAAACGAAATCGAGATATATGTAAATGTGTCCAGAAACTGCAGTAGACAAATAAACCTTAAATACGAAAGGGGCAGTGTTGTCAATTATTAGTTAACACGAGAACAATGATGACACTAAAGGAAAGAGTAAGAGAGCGCACTGCAGCCTCGTATTTTTAAGACTCGTGTCCAGTCTTCACTAACCAACTCATGAGGGATTAACAAAATTAGAGGCTACAAGGCAGGAAAATGCTAAATAATAATCTGATGCTAAACATCGTAACATAGTGTAATTGCAAGAATGACAGGAATGTATTAAAGACTTGTAGGTATTTGGATAATAAATAATGAAAATCTTCGCAAAACAGTTGTAAAAATGAAGGACAGGTTTTTTTGTTTGAGAATCACCTTGTAAGTTTGCATGACAAGAAATATTCCTAGACTTATTCTTTACAGACTACTGACATGACTCTGTAATTATTATCAAAATGTTACCGTGTAACGAATGAGGTTACTGAGGAGAATAGCATATATATAACGTTCTCAAAATAAGGGCACAGTATATGTTTTACAACGTGTCTTGATGGCACCTGTGGTGCCGTATTTTTCATTAGAGTATAAATGTAGTGTAATATACTAGCATTTTCAAAATATACAATACAATTAGAAAAAAATAAACGGAAATGTACAGTAAACAAAAACTATCCTAAAAATCACTAATGGCAAAGAATTTTGTCACAGTAAATGGAAGGATGTGAACAGGATGTAAACCAAATTGCTGGAGATTTTGGAAATCTTATCACCTGAAGGAAGAGGGAGGGAGGAGGTGTTTTTCTGAACAAGAGAAGGCTTCAAGAAGGTTTACTGCCAAGGCCGATACGCCAATTTATATCTATGTTACTTTTTATTTATTTTGGTTCTCATGAGGCAAGGACGGGGCTTATGCAAACAATAATAATAATAACGACAAAAACCCCCACACATCAAGTCTCCAAGCTTATATCTCCATAAAGCCTCAAATGAAAAGATAAACGTATGAAAAAAGTGAAATAGCACGAACATTTCCAGGAGTCTTTCGTTGTAGGGATAAACCTTGGCAGTTTGAAATCAGAAAAGGAAATAGGATCTCACTGGATTACCGGCGCTCTGCTACTACAGGGCTATAAGAGCCACCATTCTGAAATTGAATCCCCGTTTGAACAACTACAGTAGCCAATTGCAGACCAATTCCCTTCTCACTAAAATGTCTCGGGGATTTGGGAACAGAGAAATGTTTAGACACTTTGTTTCTAACTAATGATGTTTTCTGTATGGAAAGAGGAAAGGTCACTGTCTAGTGGTTTTCAGTTACAGAGAGAGAGAGAGAGAGAGAGAGATCCTTCTAAACAAAGTTTCCTTTCATCATAGGTGGAGGAGATCACACCCAAGCAAAACCAGAAGCTATCAATTATGTATATATATATATATATATATATATATATATATATATATATATATATATATATATATATATATATATATATATATATATATATATATATAGGTGACTTACTACTTGAAAAGAATCTTGACTTACTACTTGAAAAGAATCTTGAATGAAAGTCTACGCCTTGTCCAAAATCCCACGATAGTGGAAAATAACAGAGGAGACTGCATTAACGTGATGCAGCGGAAAAAAGTGAGCAAGTAAGGAATACGACATTCACGTCATCATGATGGTCTCTTCCGAAAATAAGTTTCTCCTCTAATGGGTGGAAAATCAATAAAAAAAACCAACTCGGTGCAAGGGTATGTTTTCTCCCTCTACCCTCCTTCGAAGACTCAACACAAACCGCCTCCATCTGCAGTTATCATTAAATACAAAAGTATTTTCAGTAGCAAACACCCAAGCACTTAACTTTCCCTCTAACTTCGACAAATAAAATTTTGTCAATATCGAATCAGACGAGAGGGAGCGCCGACCTACTAGCTAAGGAAGAGGTTTTATATATATATATATATATATATATATATATATATATATATATATATATATATATAATATATATATATATATATATATATATATATATATATATATATATATATATATGAAATTTTTATCACACCGTGATTTTTATGCAATCATGAAGCTACAATTGTCGTTTAGTATCCAATTCACACTACTTCGGGAATATCCCCGATGGGGAATTATCACCAAAGGGGATATACAGTATATATGGTATCTTTTCTCTCTGGCCGGCCTTTTTGACACATATGGCCTCTCTCTCTCTCTCTCTCTCTCTCTCTCTCTCTCTCTCTCTCTCTCTCTCTCTCTCTCTCTATATATATATATATATATATATATATATATATATATATATATATATATATATATATATATATATATATAATATATATATATATATATTAAGATCTCAACCTGGGAATCCTTACCATGAGCCAGTTATAAACTCAGAATGTGTTTACTTTACTTACCACAAGAAAATTTCTTAGTTGTGACTGCAGTTGATTCAGGTAAACATAATATACAAAGAAAACGTAATATACAAAGATCATACGATTTTATGTAATCACGGGCACACTGGAATTTACGTAACAATTCACTGACAAAAGGTGAGGCTGAGATGAGACACTGGCACTTGAAAATAAAGTTGGAAGTTAAATGAGAGAATTCAAATTATGTGACTGAATGAAAGAACCTTTGGAAACAGGGCACTTTACCTTCGGCGTAGAATGGCTTTGGAGGAGGACTTATGGGGCTTTCTGGTAATAAGACTGAGGCCTGGCAAGGTGGACATTGTGGAGGGACACGGCGCTCTGAGCGGGGGCGGGAGGCAAGGGAGAGGGCTGTGTCTCGACTGCATCCAGATGTCTCTGACCTCTCATTCCTAGGGTCGGTCCCTTTAAGACCTCAGCTCCAGAATTAGGATGCTTTCCTGTCCAGATGGGGCTAGCGTCGTTCCTCTATGCATGCACATCATTTTGATTCAGGGTCACCTTGTGGTCAATCAAGACTGCATGATTCTACGGGGCCCTCGCCTCTTTGTTAATCCGTATCTCCGGTTCCTCTGGCCAAGATTAATCTTCCCGTGGCTCCGCGTTCTGAAACAAAGGATCTTCCGGCAGTCACGTGTTTACAGAGAGAGAGAGAGAGAGAGAGAGAGAGAGAGAGAGAGAGAGAGAGAGAGAGAGAGAGAGTGCAGTTAAAGGATTTGGGGAGGGGCCAATATTTCCTGCTCTTTCTTGTCAGGTGGTGCTAAGTAAAGCACAGTATTTCTTATTAAAGATTCTATATTAAAACTTTGGAAGGTGGGTTGCTTGGGAAGATATAGCAACTGCCCACCTAAGTTTACATCTCGCACCTTCATTTGGTTGTGGATGTCTACCAATTCAAGCAATTTCTAGCTGACAATGCTGTATGTTACTCTACTTTTCTCTTTAATGACATTCATGTGTTTTCATTAAACTAAATTTCTCTGCTTCACAGGAGATGTTTGCAAATTTACTTGACAATGAATTTAATGTTTTACTTTAATCACACAGTAAAAGAAATGGTTTTAACATTAAATTACTGCACTTTCAAACATAAATTTGTTACAGAAGTATGAGTAAATTATTGGAATTATTAAAATACAATAAATCATAAGCTACTGTTATTCTAGAACAGGAACTGTTACAAATATGAGAAAGCTATCGTAAATATTAATATACAATAACTTTAAGTGATTTCCTTCTGGTAAATCTTGAAAATAATCATGCACTTAGCTTTTAGTAGTAATTTTTACACAGTCAAAGACATGCCGCTAGTTTGCCTTGATGAGGCATTACAATGAAGTATACATGGTCTTAAGTTAGGTGTTGCCATGTACTTGAGGCGACGGCACAGTGCCAGAAGTGGCACTAACAACACGGGTGCCTTGCGGCACGAAGCTAAGTACAATGAAGGACAGACAAGTGTGTAAAGTACATGGGCTTTTTGAGTCACGGACTCGGTATTTGAATTACGAGGAAAATAGATGACAGATGTAAGAATAAGTAAAAGTTATGATTAATGTACCAGAATTACATTCCTTAGCCTATGAGAGATGGCTAAGTTCATTCCTTAGCCCCAAAGGGCATTAAAAGGCAGTCAGAGGGTGCAACCCCGCTGGCAGGAGCATCTACCTAAGGCGATGGTAATGGCACTGTGCCAGGAGTGGCATTCATGCGGTCAAGGCCTGATGGCTCTGTTACATTCAGTTGAAAATGTACCATGCCTTTGTATGCATGAAAAGTTAGTCAAAGGACTTGTGGTATTTAAAGAATCTGGCAATTGCACTCTGTATTGGCAGAGTGGGAAGCAAAGTAATATGAAGAACCATTCATAAGGCTTTTACAAAAGGAATCATGAATGGGCAAGACTTGCTAAGAAAATATTAAAATAAGAGACTGGAAAGAAAAGAAAGAAAAATAATGAAAGTAATAAAAGGAAATAATACAAGAAGAAGTTAAATCACAAAGTTATAAGAATATACAGGGGGAAAGAACCTGGCATCCTCCTCTGGATAGAGGTGCCAAGAGAGTAGAGCTCAACGGCTCTCATTGGGCTACCTGGAGTTATCTGTGCCCGTGACCTTTCTTCTGTGGACCTCCTTGGTAGGGTAATTGGTGGAACCGAGTCTGAGGAAGACATAGAAGTGCCACCTGTTCTGGCTTATTTGACAGCTGAAGTAGGGACATTCGTTACAAGCTCAACTACCAGTCGTTGTCGTTCCTTGAGTTCATCGGCCATTTGAGACATGGTAGAATCCTTACCCATGGTCGTGTCTGCTGGGGACTGGGAAAGAAAGGAAGAGGTCATGGTGGACCTGAGAGGCTTGCAGATCACCATGGCAAGCTCAGGCACGGGTTGCGAGGCTGCACCTTTGGGTGAGCTCCCACTGTGGTCAGAGGAATCCCGAGGGGACCCGAGTAAACTGTGAATTGGCTCTCACACTGGCACTGGCAGTGATGCCAAGCCAGAGGGTGAGAGGCAACCCAGACTGGGGTACCTCGGAGGAAGATCTATGGCGTGCTCTGGGACTGACACTGAAACAGGCCCAGGCACAGGAACTAAATCGTGAATTTTTTCGATGTCCTCGATGGGCGGAACGTGGCACTGTCCAAGACACTCAGGTGGCACTGGCAGAAGTTCTGTGTCAAGTTTTGGATCTCTGAGAGGGAGAGTCAGGGTGTGCCTTGGCACTGGCACTGGGTCAGGGCCTGTCACTGGAATTTGATTTGGCAGGGGCTCGACGGTTAAGATGGTCAGAGCCTGGCACTGCTCAGGGCACTCAAGTGGCACTGGCAGCGGGTTTAAGGCAGGTCCTTGAGGCCTCTTGGTTTTTTATTTAGTTGTGGAGGGTTAGGACCCTTTATTTTTGTCAAGTATGAGGGGACCGGAGGTCCTGTCCCAGGAGGAGGTCATAGCCTCCAGGAAGGTAAGCAGCTACTGCAAGAGTACAGAGTTATGATCTTTGAGGTCTTGTGGCCCCTAGCTTGATGGTGGGGAGAATCACTGTCATTCGATTGATACCCTCCATTGTGATAAGGTTACGTCTGTCAATGGTGGCCCCATAGCGAACCTTATCATCCCTTATGAGGGAGATTTGTGCGCCAGTGTCATCGAATGCTGTGACCTGGTGGGCAGGGTAGTTAACTTGGGGAGGTGCCACAGCTATGGGACCTTCGGCTGGAGGGGGCCTAAGGTTTTAGGATTTGTAACTGCCAAAGCAATGGCGGGTGGATTCGGTTTACAAAGGCATTATGCCCATAGAGTGGAGTGCCCCTGAACCTTACAAGCTGTGCAATAATTCCTGCTGTAATCTTTGCTTGGCACTGTCTCGTTGGAGGGAGCAGGCTCTTTGTTGTTCATCCCAGGGCCAGACGTGGCTCGGTTTGGCGTGATCCCATTGGGGGACTTAGCAGGATTTTCTGGCTGATTCCTAGCCTTCAAGCAGCACTGTTCTGTGGGATGTCCAGCTCTCGTGCAGAATCCACATACAATGGGCTTCTATGAATGCCAGTTCTTGGGCAGTGGAATGCCGGAGGTGAAAGACGGAGGGCAGATCTTCTGCCCCAACGAGCTCGCAAGGGTGTGATGTGTGTCCCACGTGTCCGTGAAGTGACAGCACTCCACTAGGGCCATGGGAACCTTCTTGCAGACGTGGGTGGCGAGCACAGGAGAGGCATAGTACCAGAAATTCTCTATTTTAAATTGCTCGAGGATGTCCTCTGCAGAGGCAGCGCCAAGGGACTCTAACCATTTATTGAGGGTCCTATCTGATTGGTACACCCAGTCAGACCAGGTCTGACCTGCTTCTTTTATCTGGCTTCTCCAGCATTGTCTCCAACATTCGGGGATGATTTCATACACCTTGAAAATCACCTTCTGCACTTCCATCAGTTTTTCTTAATCATCCTAGGGGAGGATGTTGAAGGTAACTAGACCCTTTCCTCTGAGGTACTTTCCCATGAGTAAAGAAACTTCTGTGGGAGTGAGTGGAAACGCTCCAAGGAATCTTTCCACCAGATCAAGCCACACCTCGGGCTTGGCTTCGGACCATCTGGGCACGAAGGTATGAGCCTGGGCGAATGCGGACGAGCCAGGAGCTGGAGTGGAGCTGGTAGTGCCAATCTGGGTCATCTGGAGCTCATGGGCCCACTGCTTTTCCTCCCACTCAATCCTATCCTTTCTTTCTTGTTCTTCCCTTGCCAGTTTATCCTGTCTTTCTTGTTCTTCCCTCTTATCCTTTCTTTCTTGTTCCTCATTTGCAGGTTTATTCTTTTTTTTCGTGATCTTCCCTTTTCCTTTTCTTCCTTGTTCTTCTCTGTTATCCTTTCTCTCTTGTTTTAACTCCAGCGATACGAAAATTGCTGGGTAACCCACGTGGGTCCTAACATGTGCCTAACTAAAAATCCGAGATGACAAATTGTCTGGATAACACAGGGATTAAATACTCGCACTGTTTCCTTTTACAACACTTCGTAATTCATTTTTCACTTTTCCTAGCTTGCCTATGTGAAAGTCATGCAAGCCATCACCCGGTAGATATCAAAAGCTTGTGTAAAGGTTACTAACTCTCTCTTCTCTGTAACTGGGTTGCATACAAGTGGCCTAGCGTTTCTTTAATGATATTTTCAGTCACAATTTTACTTCTTATCTAATATATATATATATATATATATATATATATATATATATATATATATATATATATATATATATATATATATATATATATATACATACTGTATATATATATATATATATATATATATATATATATATATATATATATATATATATATATATATATATATATATATATATATATATATATTGTTGTTAGTGTGAGGGTCTTGGTTGATCATGCATTATTCAATTTACGTAATTTTTCGGCCCTGCAAACCAAGATTACATGTAACCTGCCACTTGAAGCCAAAAGTTAACCTCAAAGACAGTCGTTAATTAGCCAAAGGTCGCCAGTTAAGGGTAATATAACCTTAACAAAATATTTGAGATGAATTTGATTTTAAACGCATAACGGTTCTTCCAAACATTCGGACGCGAGGCATACAAAGCATCGAGATTTAACCTGATTTTGCTTACACCTAAATCCTAGGTATTTTACTGGAATAACGGGTTGAAGCTCACGATATAATAATTAGGCTTAATCTAGACTTCGTAAACACATATACCCTAAGTGGTGGCTGAAGGAAGAAAACAAAGAAATGCGAAATACAGAAAAGAGGTTAAAAGAATGGACGAAGTTCGAACAGCACACGGACTATACCTTAATGACGAAGCGTTGGCGCGCATTTACAACGGACGTGCTGAAGTTCGGGTGTGTGTTTCTTGCTCCACCATTCACTAATAAAATAATAGACAAAGGCGGGGACAGGGCCACCTTCCAGACGTCAGCTCGAGACGGCGGCTAGTTTCTCTCTGAAGTTCCCTGACCGGCGCTGGGTCAAAACAGGCCTACAGTCATGCCTTAGGCGTCTATGCTCTGTTAAAACATTCGCCACGAGAGACAGGAAAAAAGGAAAAAAGGACCTTAGGACCACCTATTTTTAAGGCTGATATGGGAAATTTTCCTATAGGGTGGAAGGCCTAACTTACCTATCCCGTTCTCCAACGGACGTTAAGGTTTGAACTGAAGACGCTTCTAGCGTGGGACAAAGCAAGTTCCCTGTCTCAGTCAGGCTGATATTTCTATCCCTAAATGTTCGAGGGCGAACAGCGTAAATATTTATAAAAGCTCCCCCCTTTAAGAGGGCCTTCACTCCCTTTTCGGGCGTGAAGGTCTATACTAAACAAGCTGTTCGCCTCTCGTAGGTTACTCTCCTTCCCTGAGCAGATTAGTCCTGGTTAGCCTACCTAGCTACAGAACTACCTAACCCTAGATAGGATATGAGCTATAATTACTACTTAACCTAATTCTAACAGTACTAGAAGGTGCTCACGGTTATTATAGGCTACCTCCTACAATCACGATATGTTTTAGACCTAGCCTAGTGGTACATTCTATGATATTCCCTAGCCTAACCTATCCTAACTCTGACCGTAGCACCAACATAAGAGTTAATATTCTAACTAAATCACAACATGGTTTATGTTTAATACAATTAAAATTTACTAGTTAATTCATGAGGGTTGCCTCATATGATAAATGGGTGCCTCACTGAGGTCTTAGGCCATGCGTGTCACGAGCATCGTGGCTCGGTTCACAATAGTTAAGATTACTGAAATTAGTTAGGCTACTTACATGATTACTGCGGCTCGGTGGTAAGTGGAAAGAACAAGGCTACTAAATTGATGTACTGTACTTTAAGGTTGCCTAGGCTAGGTACAAATAAAAGGAAGAGATCACACTGGCTACCTTCTCTGGGCAAGGGGCCAGGATCACTCTTAGGTGTTAGGGCACTGTGCCGAGAGGGCACTAGTGCCAGGATGAGCGTATAGCTCGGCAACTACTGGGCTCTCTTCCACCCCTTCTTCTTCTTCTTCGGTTTCCTCCAAGGCCTATCAGTAGCTGGCCTAGCAGGTGATGAGAGCACTGACTCCGGGACAGGCCAGAAGAGCTAGCGGGCGCGAAGTCAGGGGCAACTGCAAAAAGCTGCGGGAGGACTCCCTACTCCGGCTGCTGCGACAACCGGAGAGCGAGCGATCTCGACTTCTGCGTCCGAGGATGCAAGTTCCTGGTCTTCCAAGGGAGGGGTACCATTTCGATCCTCCAAGGGTTCATCCCCTGGAGTCAAATTTTGCAAAGAAGAATCTTGCAAAGAAGAAGTTTCGGGTGC
Source organism: Macrobrachium rosenbergii (assembly GCF_040412425.1). Classification (NCBI taxonomy): domain Eukaryota; kingdom Metazoa; phylum Arthropoda; class Malacostraca; order Decapoda; family Palaemonidae; genus Macrobrachium; species Macrobrachium rosenbergii. The sequence goes on from NC_089752.1 coordinate 35,606,794, forward strand.
TGGAGGCTCTCCAGTCGCGATGATCAACTGCATGGGGAATCCTAAATCTCCCGGAGGAGGATTCGCCTCATGATTTAGACCCGGCATAGGGGCCTTTTCCATTGGTAGCTCAACGTCCGGGACGGACGGAGTCTGGCACTGCTCAGTGCTCGCAAGTGGCACTGGCAGCAGTTGAGGGTCAGGCATGCCTGATGAGGGGTCCGGAGGTGCAATACCTCGCGGACGACTTGTGTTTGGCTGCGGCAGAGATTCCTGCCCCAGCAGGAGATCGAAGGTGGAGGTTTGTCATTATTGGGAGTTATAACTGGGGCCTCCGTGGAGGAGGTAACGTGGCTGCGGAGTGGCGTTGGTGACGGGCTTCCGCAGAGAAGATCCCGACCCAACAGGAAGACCACTCCGGGCCGAATTCCACCTACCACGCCAAGGCGGTGGGGTATCGTGCCCCAAGGTGTCATTACCTGGAGTTGGACCGTAGGAACGGTAATGGTGTGGCCCTCTATCCACTTCATTTCCCACCGGGTTTCTTCGTCAACCATGGCACCGGCTGGCACTTGGGCCCTAGTGATCAGGCTAATGTCTGTTAGTGTCTACTGTGACCGGAAGGGTCACTGGCAGGCTAGTGCTCTGAAGAGGGGCCACCGAGATGAACTGGGTTTCCAGTCTCTCGGGGTAAAGGATCGGTGCGGACCAGCAGCAGAAAATGAAGTGCTGATTAGGTTGACAAATTTGGTGGTGGGGACATGATGTGGACAGGCCGGAGATCCAGCATTGTAGTGGCTAGCAGCCCCACAGGATTTGCGGGCCTTTTGGATGGGCTCGGTGGCCTGCAGTAACTGTTGGAGGAGAGGGCTGAGCGGATGAATCGGGAGCGGAGTTCTGGCTGGTAGGGTTAGGCTGCTTATTAGTGCCGAGTTTGTATCGGCACTCAGCTTCAGCGTGGCCCCCTTCTTGCAATAGTTGCACAGGGTCTTGCTAGGCAGTCCATTCTTCGGGCGAGTGGAGTTCGAGAGGTAGGCCGGAGGGATGATTCGCTTCTGAGAGGTGCTATGCGACTGATTGAAAGTTTCCCACGAATCAGCCATGCGACAAGCTTCCATAAGTGTGGAGGGCTGTTTATCGTTAAGATATACTGCAAGGGGCCCTGGCACACATTGGAAAAGGTCTTCTAGCATGGTCCGATTGAAAAGATCCTCAAAGCGTCGTGCAGGCCAAGGAGTCGAACCAGCGCACCGGACTGGGTTTTGTGACATGCCCATTCCGTCCAAGACCAGCCGACTTCCTTGGCAAGACCTCGGAACCGTTGTCTCCATTTTTTCTGGGGTTATCTCGTAGGCCTTGGTAATGACTCACCCACGAACTTCCGCCATGTTGCCTCTCTGGCTCTTCTCCAGTGAGCGAAGCGCTGCCTTGGCTTTTCCCTCCATATGCTTGGCTAGTATTAAGGCTCTCCGTCTCCGTGGTGCTGTAGTTATCAAAAAGAGCCTCGATCTCCTCCAGCCATGCTTCTGGCTCGTCCTCAGTCCACTTGGGGACTAGGAATTGATGCTCGAAAGGTGGAGCGTTTGATGCAGCAGGTGTAGGACTGGAGGCTTGATGGCTAGCCATAGCTTCGGCATTCTCCATTTCGCTCTCTCAAGCTCGAGCTCCTTCTCCTTTAGGGCTAACTCAGTTTCCTTGCAGGCTAACTCATGCTGTCTCCTTCTTTCTTCTCTTTCCTCTTCATATTGCCTTTGCTCGGCTTCATACACCACTCGTTCTTCTTCATACTTCCTCTGCTCGGCTTCATACTTCCTCTGCTCGAGTCTTTCTTCCTTCTCCCGCTTGGCCAAGTCGTCCACTTGCTCCTTAACCCAGGTGGTAAGTTCCGAGCTGGTGAGACCTGCCGCCGTCCCCAGCCCCAGGAAAGTTTTATAATGCTCTGCTGCCATGGTTCTGGTGGGGAAGGGCGTCTAACCGGTCGACTGGGCGTACTTGGGCAGCGAGGAAGTGTCTCTTCAATGACGTGGCACCCTTTCAAAAGGTGGCACTGTAGTTTGGGTGTGCCGTGTACAGGTCACACTGGTGGCACTCAGTATCCCTAGGCACTGGTGCGGTTAGGTTCCAGAAGAACTTTCTCTTCTGTGTTCCCTTTGGTTTTGTTTTATTTATTTTTCTGGATTCTTGCTTGGTGGCACTTATGGTGCCAATGTGTTCCTAGGGACCCTCTACTGGAGTCCAACTAGGCTATATGGGAGGAAAGGCACTCTACACCCCTGCAGAGTGCAACAATCGAATGAGAGAGAAAGGGAAGGTAAAAGAGAGAGAGAGAGAGAGAGAGAGAGAGAGAGAGAGAGATGGAGAAGTAAGCTATGTATAAAAAGTGATGACAGTGCTGCAAATTATTGGCACTGTGGAATAAAGTAAATTTGGTTTTTTTTTTTTTTTTTTAAAGATCCTCGTGAGTGGCTGGTCCCAGTACCGGCCCCAGTGCTGGCCCCTTCTTTTTCAGAGGGTGAAAACTACTGTTTGCTTCGGTCTGGATAGCAGGCCTCACTCGTGACCGACAGTTTATCACTGTATCGTAATTACTCTTAACTTGTCCTCATCTATTGTGGGACAGAGGTGTGTTTTTTTTTATTTGGCTTATTGTATTTGAATTAATTAGCCTAGTGTCGGCCGTTCTTTCTTTGAAGAGGGTCTGTACACTTAGGTTAGGAATGCTTAGGTTTGAATGACGAGAGAGAGAGAGAGAGAGAGAGAGAGAGAGAGAGAGAGAGAGAGAGAGAGAGAGAGAGATTTTCAATCAGCGAATTTCTTGCTGCTTGAGAACATGTAAACAAAGATTTTATACATGCACAATGGCATGGATCTTAATAAAATGATATAGATGCGTCGTCTTGACTTCCTTAGGGATTACTTTATTATCTTAATTTTCCTGGGAGCCGACGTCACAAAAGTTTATCGTAAAATTTTAAATTCTCTTTATATGATTTTATAGCAGGTATTCATGTAGGAACTTGTTATTACTCCTAACTAAGGCCTATCTTTCCCTGCCTAAATTATCTTTTGGTTTTTCCTAGCTAAGATATTAGGAGGTGGGTTCAACCTATGAAAAGCAAAAAAAAAAAAAAAAAATGACCCCAAGAGTGGTTGGCAGATTCTGGTCACAATAACAAGGTCTTTGAGATGGCGGCCAAGGTCCCGTTAGGCCTAAATTTCAAAAACAAAAGTGAAGGAACACCAAAATGGCCATTCTCTCACAAACAGTTCGAACAATTTCAAACAATCACAAGGCGAACGGCGGAGGAATCCAAGATGGCGGGTATTTTCTTTTCAAACAAATTCAAAAAAACAACAAAACAAATGCAGGTATCCAGATTTTACTTTAAATATACCAATCATGCATAGTGTTTTACGTTAGGATGGAAAACGAAATTACCAAACAACTTTGTCTTTTGTTATCGTATTCTCACCCGGACATTAAACAAAAAGAATGAAAAGAGAAATGCTAGTCTGCCTGCGTAAATTTACGTTGTTGAACGGTACCTTTATTATTAAATTACTATTTCAGTTCGTTTGCTACTTCACTGACACGGTTTTGAATGATTCCCGCTATATGCAAACAATAACGATCGGAATTGCCGACGCGATTAGTATATTACTTTGTGTACATGAAACGGGCTCCGCGATTCGGCCTTTGAATTCGTTACTTGAACGACTTGATTCACGATCCGAACACGGTAATGTCCTTGTCTTAGACGTTATAAATTATGACGCTCTGCTCTCGAGTCGCACACTTCTTACCTACAGCTAATTCTCACTACACTTACTGCTTATTATTATGCCTCGTTCCTTGTTTGGAAGAATGAAATGGAGTTCGATATCTGACTTTTATTTTTTTTTGGAATTAATGTAATTTAATTTCCTTTTCTCCAGATTCTTTCTCTAAAATGTACTTTAGATTCTACACAAGGTCGCCAATGTTACGTGTGAGGGTCTTGGTTGATCATGTATTATTCAATTTACGTAATTTTTTTTCGGCCCTGCAAACCAAGATTACACGTAACCTGCCACTTGAAGCCAAAAGTTAACCTCAAAGACAGTCGTTAATTAGCCAAAGGTCGCCAGTTAAGGGTAATTAACCTTAAGAAAATATTTGAGATGAATTTGATTTTAAACGCAACGGTTCTTCCAAACATTCGGATTTATGAGGCATACAAAGCATCGAGATTTAACCTGATTTTGCTTACCTAAATCCTAGGTATTTTACTGGAATAACGGGGTTGAAGCTCACAATATAATAATTAGGCTTAATCTAGACTATCGTAAACACATATACCCTAAGTGGTGGCTGAAGGAAGAAAACAAAGAAATGCGAAATACAGAAAAGAGGTTAAAAGAATGGACGAGGTTCGAACAGCACACGGACTATACCTTAATGACATGGCGTTGCAGGCGCATTTACAACGGATGTGCTGAAGTTCAGGTGTGTGTTTCTTGCTCCACCATTCACTAATAAAATAATAGACAAAAGGCGGGGACAGGGCCACCTTCCAGACGTCAGCTCGAGACGGCGGCTAGTTTCTCTCTGAAGTTCCCTGACCGGGCTGCTGGGTCAAAACAGGCCTACAGTCATGCCTCTTAGGCGTCTATGCTCTGTTAAAACATTCGCCCAGAGACAGACAAAAAAAGGAAAAAAGGGACCTTAGGACCACCGATTTTAAGGCTGATATGGGAAATTTTCCTATAGGGTGGAAGGCCTAACTTACCTATCCCGTTCTCCAACGGACGTTAAGGTTTGAACTGAAGACGCTTCTAGCATGGGACAAAGCAAGTTCCTGTCTCAGTCAGGCTGATATTTTATCCCTAAATGTTCGAGGGCGAACAGCGTAAATATTTATAAAAAATATATATATATATATATATATATATATATATATATATATATATATATATATATATATATATATATATATATATATATATAGAGAGAGAGAGAGAGAGAGAGAGAGAGAGAGAGAGAGAGAGAGAGAGAGACCACATATGTGTGTCAAAAAAAGCCCACCAATGAGAGAGAGAGAGAGAGAGAGAGAGAGAGAGAGAGAGAGAGAGAGAGAGAGAGAGAGAGAGAGAGAGAGACCATATACATGTGTCAAAAAGGTCAACCATCCTTTTTGACACATTAGTAATTTGCTTCTCCTTGGCAAAGGGCTTGTGGAAAAAGTTTTTCATGGCCGGCACTCACCTCTGGTTCCCTTTGTGTGGAGTCTTGGAGAGAGAGAGAGAGAGAATCTCTCGACATGGCCTTGCACCAAGTTTGGTATTATTTGTAAGGGGAAATTTTACAAAGTTCTTCAGTGCTTTTCCTTTATATATTTTCATAATATTGTCTTTAAGATGTATATCTTTCCATGATTTTGATATATTTACTGTTCTAGTGTAATAGCAATGATGGTTGAGGTATTGTATGTAGTGTATGTAAGATTTCACAAGAATTAATAATACGCTTTCAATAGTAACGTAATATGTAATTACGCATTTTGTCTCCCAGCAACACGTGTTTTGTACGTGCGATAGTAAATGCATTGCTATGCTTTGAGTATCATCGCGAAAGATAACGTGTTGACAGGTCAAGATAATAATTGGCTGCTCAGTTCCGTATACCAACTTTAGTCTTTGTCTTTTTTATAAACATGCCTATTATAATTATCCAGCTGCGTGCTGTATTGGTCGCGTATCATCTGCCTTTATTTCTTTGTCCAATACGATTTTCTGTTCAAGTCACGTATTGTTCTGATCGGGTCTCATGTAACAGGATATGACGTCATCTTTATTTTCTGTTCCATGGATCTCTTTCCCAAAATGTTTGACATGACGTCATCTAAAAGTTTTACTCTTTGACTGTAGATAGGATTCATTTTTCAATATAAGACCGGATACTGTGCTTGTTACATGAATTGTAATACATATCTCTCTTTCTCTCTCTCTCTCTCTCAATCACGCGGTTTTAAACTCGTAACCTAAAAGTAAAAAATTTTTACAGGTCGCTCTTTAGTGTTTGTTAAAATTTCTTGTGAAATCCTGAAGCTGCATTTGTGTAAGGGTGTGAATTCTGAGTGTATTGCAATATTTTTACAGTTTAAGTCAAAACTTAATAATTAGGGAACTTACACTTATACATTTCTAGTGAGTTTACATTTTGCATTTTGTTTTCATGTTTGTTGTAACTGTGTGTTCTTAAAGTCATTTGTGTTATTTGATTCTTTTTGAATTATTTGTTTAGTTCTTCGTGAATCTAACACTTTGCCTTATTCTGTATATTTACAAACTCTCAGTTTTCACATACTATGGAGTGGTGATCAACATTTATTTACTTACCATCTTAAGTGCTTTTCAACAGTTTAACATAGCACACTTGATTTAATTTCAATTTACTTAGATTTTCTTTTCAAATATTAAGCACTTCTTAATAGTTTCAATTTTGCTTGATTAATTAAATTTCTTGATAAATTAACATCGGTGATTTGATTCAAGAGTTAATTCAATTTTCGTGTTGTTTTCAAGTAAGATTAAATATTTTCTTTAAAGGTGAGATTGTGAATTCTGATTATAAAAATTTGAATTTAAAAATAAATTTTTGTATTTAAGGTTTTTATAATAGTGTTTCATTTACTAGCAAACAGTGCTAGGATTAATTGTGTGCATAAGGCATAGTGATAAAGATGTTTTGTTCCTTCAGTTTTGCTGGTATGACTCTAACCTGAGGAGATAAAGTTGTTTGATGGAGTGATGCCCATTACTTTAGTATATTTCTTGTTTAAATGTTAATACCTCACACTAGTTCTGATAAACTTAGTCTGACTTCTCACATGATTAGTAAGTTTTTTAAGGGATCACTGTTGCCTTTGGAGTACTCACTCGTAATTTTACTGTTATGAGAGTTCAGGTATCTGGCTGAAGCGAGGTAAATTTTTGAATTCTATGATTAGTTGTGTAATAACCAGGAACTTCGAACACTTCGTGACAATAAGAATTTGGTGCCCAGACCCATGAACAAAACAAAATATCACTCTGGTTTATAATTGATACTGGTTGTGTTATGGATTTTTTTTTTATAAGAGAGTGACCACATAGTTGTTTTTGCACTGTACTGTGAATTATTTAGTTGAGTAACTTAGAGAAAATGGCTCTGTTCAATGTTCAGAATTCTATGATTAGCTGTGTAATAACCAGGTATTTGGAACATTTTGACAATATATATATATATATATATATATATATATATATATATATATATATATATATATATATATATATATATATATATATATATTATGCCCTTTCCTTGTCTAGCCTGTACAGTATGACACGAGCTACTGAGCTCGTGATAACTACCAGTCTACATTCCTAAGTTTTATCAATTAAGTTTTTTCTTAATTAATGGACACATTGTCCAGGCAAGAGCTCCTGAAAGTTGCGAATTATGTGAAACTATTTTTTTATCATGGCAAAAGTTCCTGAATAAGAATTGCTTAAGCAATTACAAACAAAGTAATAAGACAATAAAGAAAGAACGATAACACATTAAAATCACGCGAGGCCCCACTGCAAACTGTCTGCAAGTCCAAGATCAGAAATTCAATAAATGTAATCTTGACGCAAAGTGAAATGAAATCATAATTAATATATATCAAAGTAATAAGGATTAATTCAGCAACATGAATGAAAGGTGACCCGAAAACAAGCTTTATAGAGGATATTAGTAATCCGCATATTCTGTACAGTAATTAGGCCATTAAACCTTTGCCTGATATCGCTCATGAATGCCGTGATTGACGCTGGATTTGAAAGTTAATCTTCACGTGAAATTGGCATTTTACAGATTACGGCAACGGGTTATTTTAGAGTAAGGCGGCATAGTGCCAGCCCGGGGCAATACCCCAAGCCGGTAAGGGGTGGTAAGCAGCTAAAGAGCATAAAAGGCCTGTGTACCTCTGGACCCTTCCAATTAACGTAGAAGAGGAGCATGAGTGTGATCGAATATACACACGATTATGATCAACATTTCGATGGCTCTGAAATGCGCGAGTACCTCTTCATACCGAAAATAAAATTGATGTGCATATTAGTCGTGAAAGGAAATAAGATTGATAATGTGTAAATTAGCAAACATATTCTACCTTTTTTGTAAAACAAATATACTGCAAAAATATCTGAGGAGGCCAAAATAAGGGAAGCAGTGCAAAGGGGCCACGCAGTTATGCTCACCAAGCAATAATACCGATTCATTTGCTTTTGACATACGCACACAGCCACACACACACACACACACACAGAGAGAGAGAGAGAGAGAGAGAGAGAGAGAGAGAGAGAGAGAGAGAGATGAAAGTATGACGAATCATAATGAACATGAGAATACCAGATGATTTTCTGTCAAGGAAAGACAGCGGGTACATTAAGCTGGAAATACCTGTAAGGAACAGCGGAGGACTAAAACAGTTGTGTACGTGCTTACATGTACACCATGAACACTACAAGCAGTGAGTTAAAGGATAGCTACTTAGGAAACTCCTTGCCGAGAATGAACCAATCTGATTAACTTTGGTAAAATGCATCGAGTGAAGTTAGTAATGTGGGGATGGAGGAGAGAACACACACACAGAGAGAGAGAGAGAGAGAGAGAGGATGTTGGTCTTTGGTTTTCGACTCCAAATAAACAGCCATTCTCGATGCACCTTATCATTTCATGCCAGTGAACCAGGAGTTTTGATTCAATCGCGTTTATTCACTAGTAATCGCAACTTTTGTGGTATCAGAGAGAGAGAGAGAGAGAGAGAGAGAGAGAGAGAGAGAGAGAGAGAGAGAGAGAGAGAGTCTGTGCCAAAATAAATGTCTGGTTACAAAAATGACGGTGAACTGTAGATCCTATTCAAGAAACTGAACTTCCAACAAGGCTATCAACCACCCATGACATTATGTCACTTTTACCATGATTAAAAAAAACCTGCTTTATTTTGCTAATATCTATTTGCGCACTAGAAATCAGTCAGATGTTAGAACTACATAAAGACAGAACGAAAAACTTGCCAGATCATCAACATAAACATATATCTACATATAGAGGCAAATAATCAGCATATCCATATAGGCCTCCCTATATATCACTATTGTATCTCTTACATAAATTAACCGTTTTCAAAATTCTAACGTAAACTTAAGACAAGAGATGAAGTAATACCTCAATTAGACGCCACCGAATCGACTCTACTTGAAGGATTCGTATTGCAAGACTAGTAAAGTTTTGCACTACTAATGGACTTGCGTCTGAGAATGTTTCACAGTTAAGTAATGTAACCAGAAGCGCAGTAACACAACCGAAAGGTGACAGTATTTTGATAAGACAGATTAAACATTTGCTTAACCATCTTTGAACGAATACTTGACATCAAAAGTTCCTTTACAAGCATAGCCACCTGAGAGATGGTTACCAACTACGACCGTAATTATTTGATTCTGTCTTGTGAAATTACTTCTTTAAAACCCTCGTTTTACCGAATGAAATACAAATATAAAATTTTGTTTCTTTGCCGAAATGAGATATTATTTACACCTTTTTTTCTACTTGAGGCACCTAGGACCAAGTACAAGAAAAGCAGATTTACTCATATCTCAGACTTTGGTATACGAATGGCATTTAAACTAAAGCTAGGATATTCGCTGTGCTATGCTCTCATAAGTTTTGGCATGCTATTTATTTTAGATCACTACAAGAAGGGGTAGTGAAATGAATGGAAACCGGTGTTGCTGATATTACCCCACCATGGGATAAATATATCTGAGACCATTTCTAATTAACTGTAAAAACAATAATAATGACAAAAATGTTTTGACAAACTCACAAAAATATGTAAAATGAACAATCATATACTGTATATACAAGCATTAAGCTACAAACGTCCTTTAATGTCCAATTCACTCCGTCTCTGGGATAATATATTTTCATATATGTTAACGGAAGGGGAATTTTTCAGTTGATAATAAGTTCGTCGAGACGACGAACTCATTATCAACTAAAAAAAATTCCCCTTCGGGTAACATATATGAAAATATATTATCTCCGAGGTAGAGTGAATTGGATATTAAAGGACGCTTGTAGCTTAATGCTTGTATATAAATCACGGTGATGTGATAAAAATTCATTCATACTGTATATATGTACAAGAAGATCATATTAAAAATATTCATCCAAATACGTGAGGCTGCTGCATTCGACAATATCTAATTATAAATGAAACAATACCAGCGACAATACATTGGGCTAATACTGAATACATAACGAGGTGTTTGTGACTTTCTAGGTTTCGGTGCATTGGTTATTCAACGGGCTCTCCCTTGTATGCGACATTTTTACCCTACCTAAATCATCACCTTGTCCTACGCCATATTTCTCACTTTTACTTTGTTTTTCGTCCCCTCGCATTTTTCTGTCTTGTGCCCTTTCTGCCTGGACTCTGTAAAAATAATTTTCTTCATTTCTGTCCTGTTTTCGGGGCCTACCATCTTCTTGGGTTGGTGTTCTTTTCACCTCTCTGACGGGCTAATTCTCTCCGGTGCTCATCACATATATGATCCCTCTGTCAATCAACATCCTTAGTGATCCGGAATACCAGATCAGCATCACAGGGGTCTTTCTGTTAAATCAACAAGCTATATTGGCTCCACGCTGATATCAAATTTTTCTAAGGGTTCCTGTGTTCAATCAAAATCCTCCATTGGGTCCGCTATGATATCAAAATTTTCTATGGGTTCCTCTGTTAAATCAAATCCTTCATTGTTTCCACTATGATATCAAAATTCTCTATGGGTCCCTCTGTTAAATCAAAAACCTCCATTGGCTCCACTCTGATATAAAAATCCTCTATGGGTTCCTCTGTTAGATAAAAAAACCTCCGTTGGCTCCACTATGATATCAAGATTCTCTACGGGTTCCTTTGTTAAATCAAAAACCTCCATTTGTCTCAACTATGATATCAAGATTCTCTATGGGTTCCTTTGTTAAATCATCCATTGGCTCCACTATGATATTAAGATTCTCTATGGGTTCCTTTGTTAAATCAAAAACCTCCATTGGCTTCACTATGATATCAAAATTCTCTATGGATTCCTCTGTTAAATCAACAACTTCCATTGGCTCCACTATGATATCAAGATTCTCTATGGATTCCTCTGTTAAATCAAAAACCTCCATTGGCTCCACTATGATATCAAAATTCTCTATTCCTCTGCTGAATCAACAACCTCCATTGGCTCCACTATGATATCAAAATTCTCTATGAGTTTTTCAAAATTCTCTGTTAAATCAACATCCGTCATTGGCTCAACCATCAAATCAACATCCTATATGGGCACCTCCATCAGATCAAAATCCTGAATGGGTCCCTCTGTGAGATAAACATCCTGAACATCATCTTTCAAAAATCGGGATTCAGTTACAGTCATTTTAGAAGTTAATGAATGAAGAGATTAGATAAAAATATCGTATCTTCATTAGGAAAATATTCTCCATACACCTTTATTTTTTAAATAAATTTTCATTTTTTACATATTTCCTGAGCCACTTGATTAATTCCAACTTATTCTTTCTTTCCTTTGATGGCTTAATAATAATAATAATAATAATAATAATAATAATAATAATAATAATAATAATAATAATAATAACATATTGAAGGTTATCGGTGCATTAGAAGAATTGATTTTATACCTGGTTTTCTAAGTCTTTCCAATTATACCATTCTCCCTGGCACACGAAGAGGATATGAAGTGGCCAATACGCACTGCTACAATTTTTCGGACAAAAATTGCTCTACAGACATTGCAAGTTACTTTTAACGACTGGAAAAAATATGCAAGTATAACACAATACACTGACACTTATGTAGGAATGCTGGGAAGAAAATAATAATAGCGACACTTATGGAGGAATGCTGGGAAGAAAATAATAATAACAATGATAATACCATAACACCGAAAGAATGGAAAATATACGACGGCACGAACAAAATTACAAAAAAACTGCCCCCTTGTATGGTTAATCTGGGCTTACAAAAGCCCCCGCACGATCTGCGGCCTTATGGCCCTTTATTGGGATAAAAACATGAATAAACATCAAGATTAATGGAATGCACGATGAGGCACGACGGAATTTGACCGCTACGGGTCTGTAAACACCATCCGAACAAAAGTATTATTACAGCTTATGAATACAAACGTCCGCGATTTTCTTTTCTTTTCATAACGCGGGAGTCCAAAGTTTGGAAACGTGTTAAATGGATGTCGATCATCCTGCCCTGTGATGACGAACAACTAAACTGCAATATCTCTCTCTCTCTCTCTCTTTTATATTATATATATATATATATATATATATATATATATATATATATATATATATATATATATATATATATATATATATATATATATATATATATATGGCAATTCTAAGCCAGCTGTCCGGTGAGCTAGACTATGGCATTTGACGTTTTCCTGTGTTATTTTACTTGCTTTACAAGAATTTAAAGTAATATTTTGTCGGCCGGCTGTAAATAAACTGTAATTGATCTTTGAAGACTACACGACTTGAATATATATATATATATATATATATATATATATATATATATATATATATATATATATATATATATATATATGTGTGTGTGTGTGTGTGTGTGTGTGTGTGTCTATATGTATATATATTTGTGTGCATAATAGTCTTTTTGTTGCATTATGTATTTGCAGTTCAAAAACGTATTCCATTTCATATTGTTGGGATTGCGTGTGCTTTTTGCCTCATATGGGCAGAACAAAAATAAGCAAGCACACACAACTGCAAGTAATTCTCAGTTAGGGCTTGATATTAGTTTCCTACGTGAATAATAAACGCGGATTCACGAGCGGTTTTGCTGGCCATAAATTTCAACATGGAGGTTTTGTATTTGGCCCGGTGTGTTTGTTAATAAGCTCGATAACAATCATCAAATTTTGTCTGACTTTTCACGAAAATTTTACCAAAGAGGACTTCGATTCTGACAACAAAGTATCACATTCAGACAGAGAATCGTATCTGAAACAGGAGAAGCTATGTAACACTGGACTTCGACAAATGACACTGAATTACGATTAGTTATTGTCTGACGTCAAGCTGAAGCGCCCTACCATTCTGAACACATTCCATTAAGGGCAACAGAGTAGTAAAAAACAATCTGGAGGGACGGGAGTGCGGACGCGCACGAAGACACACACACTCATTACTAAAGGGAAACCCAGAGTTCTGTATCACCCTTACAAACAATATTATATAATACGTTATGAAATATTACACCAAAAAATCACTGTTAAATTACGATTCCCTACATTCGTTGTTTAATCTTTACGTTAAAACCGACACTAGTTTCTTATTGTTCATTATTTAAAGGCTCAATCTACCGCAACCATCACCTACATCATTCTCACATGGAAAGGCATATTCAACAAAAGGATATAAAACGATAAAAATATTGTCAGGTATATATATAGCTAACGAACTAACGAGACGCACTAAAAAACAATTACTTCGTCCAAAAAATGTCCTCAATATCAAGTCTTTAACCTGGTATATATAACAGAAACAAAGCTTCGCCGAAAATATTACACCATGAACAGCGATAACAATTCTAATTACCCGGAATGAATATAAAGCGTTCCAATTACATTTTATTACCGGTAAATGGGTTCCGACGAGACAATTCATTACTCAAAAATATCATTCGGGAAAACAGTTAAGCATAAAAACAAAGGACACATTTATAAGTCTGGGGGATTATTTTCGCTACTATTAAACTACATCAAAAGTTGCGCTTGCAGAGGATGAATAATAGAATTGAATTTTGTTATTAACAGAACCTGAAGGCCGAAAAATATATTTGATACTACACGGTCAGTGAGATGACTAACACTTATTAGAACGCAACTGGCGTTATAAAGGTTCGCAAAAATCCTTCATTTTGTGGACTGTGAAACTGCAAAACTTTTCCAAAAGCACAACAGCCTTAAATGATTAATAACAATGGAATATTAATGAGAGACACAGAATCTCAGTAATATAAACTCTAATGGAGAATCAATTGCAAAAACATGTTTGAATGTTTTTATTGTGCCTATTTGACACAAAAAAAGCACGTACGAATCACACCACCATCAAAAATAAATAAATTGAAGAATGTTATGCGACGACGAACTTCAGGTCTTATAAGAAACATATTTCTCCAATCCTTTTACAGGATCCACTAGGAATGATTACAAAGTTCCTCATTGGAGGGGGTTGGTATCGTTCTCGGCTAGCACTCTGCTGGGCCCGGGTTCGATTCTCCGACCGGCCAATGAAGAATGAGAGAAATTTATTTCTGGTGATACGAATTCATTTCTCGTTATAATGTGGTTCGGATTCCACAATAACCTGTAGGTCCCGTTGCTAGGTAACCAACTGATTCTTAGCCACGTAAAATAAATCTAATCCTTCGGGCCAACCCTAGGAAAGCTGTTAATCAGCTCAGTGGTCTGGTTAAACTAAGGTATACTTAACCTCCTGCAACGTGAGCAAATATATATATATATATATATATATATATATATATATATATATATATATATATATATATATATATATATATATATATATGTATATATGAAGACGAAATATTTCACTCAAGTAAATACATACCTTGAAATTCTGTAATGACTAAAAGTGAAATACAATCCTCAAAACAGAAAAAGTTACATATCGGTGAATTTCTAACACAAACTTTTCAATACGAAGCCTAAAATTCCCACGGTTTCGTTTTCTCTACATTTTTTTCTGCAAGCTTTTCTGCTACAAACACAATATTGAAAAAATACATGTTAGTAGCATAAAATGTAAGTCTAAATGATAACGATACATAATAAATCATTCTCTCTCTCTCTCTCTCTCTCTCTCTCTCTCTCTCTCTCTCTCTCTCTGTGAAAAGCGTATATAAGTGCATGAATGTTATTCACAACAGAACATCGAGAAATGTTCTTTGGTCATTGTCGTTTCTTAACCGAACATAAACCTCAACACCGCAACGTACAGTACTTAAAGCACATAAGGCGAGGAGGGGTGAATAAAAGCTCGAGCGATCATGCTGGGGACTCACGCCGCATTTGGTCTATGTCTTATAGGGATGTTCTGATGAATGACAAAGTTGTACATAAAAATGGAATGCAATGGACTGGAATATAAAATTTTGGCCAGAGGCAAAGTGATGGGACCTATGTGGTCATTCAGCTGAAAATTAAATTGAGAGTAAAAAAGTTTTAAAGGTGTAACAGGAGGAAAATCTCGCGGTTGCGCTATGAAACAGTTGTTAGGAGAGGGTGGTAAGCTGGATTATGCAGTTCAGTCGATAACAGATACATGTGATAGGACGCCGAAAACTACGTAGAGAAAAGTCAGAGGAGTGTGAAATGGCTGTTAACTCTTGGCAAGAATTTGATTACAACATAATCCTAAAAGGGAAAGATGGAAACAACGACATGGAAAATGGAAGAATGCAAGTGTTTGTAAAATGCAGGCATTTGCAAGTCTGTACACATTACCTGCAGTCTGAGAGAAAGGTAAACGAACACTGTTGCTGATTTGCCCATTAAAACATTGGTACTCGACCACGCGAATGAGGAAGGCGTTGTGCTAAGAGTCTATGGCCCAGTCAAAATTCTGAAAGCGTTGATAACCACAAACGCAATGCAAATATGAAATGGCGCCTAGTATGACGCAACTGCAATGAACAACTAAATAAACAAAATATGGTCCAAAAGAGGGTCTCCAAAAATAGACAAGGATGAGGGTGATGATAATGAAAATATGATTCGATGTATAAAATACATATAAGCTAAAAATGAGTGAAAGTAGAGTTTCTGGATGAGGAAGCGCTACACACAGACTGAAACCCTCCTCTGGGCACTGTTTCCATCAGAAACATCAATGAAACACTGGGGAAGTTATCAATCACCACGGGATTCATTCTCGTCACTTTCAGAAATTGCATGTGTCTCTATTTCTGAATATTGCGCGAAAACACTTCTCGTGTATACAACAAGGATTAATTGTAGAGACGCGCACCGAACTTGTGGATCATCCGACGATTAATAGGTGTCAGTTCTTATACCAGACCATTCATGTTATGCCACCTGGAATGTGTAGGAGAGAGAGAGAGAGAGAGAGAGAGAGAGAACATCTCGAAAGGTGAGGTGAACTGGACGTTTATATGAAGACTGACATCTAAAAACCTAAACCTTCACATAACACATCAAACGTTTCCTCTGGAATCATTCAATAATTAACAGGCACGACTTGAGTGTGTACCACATGTCAAGGTTTACTCGCTTACCATTATTTTTCCTCTAAGCTCAAACTTTAAACAACAGAGTTATTTAAAATGCTAAAAATTCTCAGCCCTTGAAACCTGATCAAATGAAAATATATTTCCATGAAAACACTAGTTTTAATAAGTGGACTTGGAGTGAATATATTCCTTGTGACTTCATATAGTCATGCCGGCGCAAAGAAAACCTCAAATAGAACTGTCTGGTGAGAACCGCAATCTGTATATCGATCTATGGAATTAAATGCGTAATTTGCATTGCTGCAACAGATAAAAATACTCCTTTGGCTGCGAAAAAAAAACATTTTATCAACAATACTTAAAAAAAACGTTGCGTACTTCCCGCAGAGCTTTCTTCTACCCAACAGACTCGAAAATAACAACTGCAGCCCAGTAGCTGCTTCCATCTGGTGGCAATAAGTAATACAAAACTCTAACAAAAACAGCTGATCAGTACGCCTTCGGACCATTAAATGCTAGTCTCTAATATTTCCCTTTAAGTTAACATATACAACTTAAAGTGAAGAGTTTTTGTTTATGCATGGTCCCATTTGCCATTATATAAATAAATACATATATATATATATATATATATATATATATATATATATATATATATATATATATATATATATATATATATATATATGTGTGTGTGTGTGTGTGTGTGTGTGTGTATTATTATATGGGGTTGGTAGATATTCAGCTTTATAAATATTCTGAAATGATGAAGTTCTTTCATTTCCACTTACGCAAACTAAGATGCGTTAGTCTGCGTAAGTGCATACGAGAGAACTTCATCATTTCAGAATATTTATATAACTGAGACATCTACCCAACCCCATGCAGTAATATATGCATATATTCAAGTTAGCCTGTACCCTAAAATAATATTATTTGGCCAATTTCCATGATTTGGGTTTTCAGTAATTCTTGATACTTTGTTTTGCTAAAGAAAGATATTTAACTTGACAAACAAATTTCACAACCCAAATGGATTTTTCCCCTTTTTTCTGGCTTACCTAAGCTGTGAAGGGATAACAATGCTTACCTAACCTATTCTCTCTTTGTTAACAGGCCGCTGAAATGAGTATTTACTAACAATTGTTGTAGCCTGGTAGTGAAATGAAAAACAGTACCTAAGCCTATGCTATTTGTTTAGTAGTCAAAGAAATACTGTAAGCTACTATGGAATTTTAGATACAGCATCTTTTGCATAGATTCCTTTGTTAGGCAGTAAAAAAAATGCTGTAGCACGCTAAAGAACCTTGGATACAGCATTCCTAGCTTAGGCTTCTTACTTTACAGTAGGTACAAAAAAAAAAAAATACTCTAACACACTCAGAAATTTTAGATACAGCATTCTACCCTAGGCTTCTTTGTTTGAAGGTAGTAAAAAAAATTGTAGCAGAATAGGGAATTTTAGATACAGCATCCTTTACATAGGCTCCTTTGTTAGCTAGTCAAAAAAATACTGTAGAACACTAAAGAAGTTTAGATAGCATTCCTAGCTTATGCTTCTTACTTTATAGTAGGTAAAAAATACTCTAGCACTCTCAGGAATTTTAGATACAGCATTCCTAGCTTACGCTTCTTACTTTATAGTAGGTAAAAAAAACACTCTAGCATTCTCAGGAATTTTAGATACAGCATTCCTAGCTTACGCTTCTTACTTTATAGTAGGTAAAAAAAATACTCTAGCACTTTCAGGAATTTTAGATACAGCATTCCTAGCTTACGCTTCTTATTTCACAGTAGGTAAAAAAAATATTCTAGCACTCTCAGGAATTTTAGACAGCATTCCTAACTTATGCTTCTTACTTTATAGTAGGTAAGAAAAATACTCTAGCACTCTCAGGAATTTTAGATACAGCATTCCTAGCTTACGCCTCTTACGTTATAGTAGGTAACAAAAAAAAAAAAAACACATTAACACGCTCTGAAATATTAGATACAACATTTTACCCTAGGCTTCTTTGTTTGCAGGTAGTAAAAATATATTGTAGTACACTAGGAAATTTTAGATACAGCATTCTAGCCTAGGCTTCTTTGTTAAAAACGGAATCACTTTAGAGCAACTCAATGAAACATTTGATACTAAACTGTAAGTCACTAGTAAATATTAATATAAAGAATACATTTTTAAAAGGGAGGTTAATTACTGTGGCCTAGAAGAACAAATAATCCAGGATCACACATTTATAACTGCGTTCACATGGATTTTCTCGAACGTCTATTTCCTTGCAAGAAATTACTAATTCACCTTACAAACAACGACCGAGAAATTTTGTTGCCTGTATGCTATCCCACACACCAAAGTCCACATAACCAAGCAATCTTATGAATATCTCCCTGCATATCTCGCCCATATACTTAGTCTTCAACCACATCAAAACAAGGAAACATACTGCAAACAAGTTATTATCAAACGTTCAACAAGGAAGCAATAAGAAATACAATTAATTGCCTCATACTTGTATGAGGCAATTATTTTGAAATCTGTGGATATGTATGCAATAACATATTTTACCATAGTCTCAGTGCCTTACATAGCTAATTCTTCAGACATTCAGAAAAGTAATAACACAACAAATAATAAAATAGCAATAGTAAACCCCTTGACATCTCAAGGCCATGACTGATATAGCAAAATCTTTCCTTCGAAACTGCCAAATAATATTGTAAAGCCAAAAACCATTCGGTGAATCCCAGCAAACGAATACCCATAAGAAAGTAAGAGTAATTCCCGGGGTTTTTTTTTTTTTGTCACTAAGTTCCCACGTAGAGTATTGCTTCATTCAGCAGGATTTACATAATCACGTGGAAGACCCGGGAACTCGAGATGTCTGCCACGGCGCAGCAAATATACAGTACATTCGAGTGCCAAACGGAAGTGGGAAGTTCGGTGCCTTGTACAGAAGACCAGCCAAAAAATCTAGCCATTTGTTATGGTATCAAAGACGGAAAAAAAATTCAACTTTGTCTGATAATAATAGTCCCATGGATTTCCCGAAAGGGAATCATGAATAAAACCATGAAACGTGACGAGTCATTACTTCAATCAATCAAACTCGTTCACTCTCTCAGTTAATAGCATTTACGAGACAAGATATTGAAACTTTCTTTCATTTTACTTCCGCTTTAAGTTGCTACTTTAAAATTTGTCAAATTATTTTTTCCGATCTTTTCTTAGTTCATTTGTCTATAACAAATTTTCAAATTCTGTTTATCGCTCTCAAATCACCATTCTCTTCAGCAGTTGCATGAATTGTATTGTATTGTACATTCTTATGCCATACTATACCTTAAAATGGATCTTCCTTATTTATTATCGAGACCTTTCTAAACCTAAACTCTTGATTCTCTCACGTGCGTAATCGTCTCGCAAATTATGACTGACCTCAAACACAGCTGTTCCGACGCAAAATGCAAAGCACAAAAATCTTCTGAGTTAAAGCATTCATGGAATAATCACACCGCCAGCCTTTAGAGGCAAGGAAATAATTTGGCCTTAATGAAGCTTAATATTCACTAGTTATTTTAGGTGTTATTTCTTCTTTTCACTCCTGCTGATGGAACAGTTATTACTGGTCCTACCAATGCTTCCAACAACAACAATAAAAATAACAACAACAATAATAATAATAGCTCTCTTTCATAAAAGGTCATATTTTCATCAATGATTGTTAATGAAAACAAGACGTAGAGGACACATAATAGATCTTTTTCACCTTCGTAACATCAATGTCAAAATTTTGAGGATAATAATGTAAGTCACGAAAGGCCATGAACCCAATTATCGAGTGGTTTCCTTCTGCTTCCTCGGAAAAAATTCTCTCGTGGACGTGAAGCTGCTACTGCGAATGGGGCGGGCAATCGATGAATATTTAATAAAAGTATTTGTGACGCTCAAAGCCAGAACTGATATAGCTTTTAAAGAATTTCTCTGAGTGATGTCGCCGCCTCACATCACAACGGGAAAAACAACTTTATGAAAATACAATAATCACTTGTAGCAGAATATTACAAAGGCGCTACCATACGACAATCAGACGAAAATGCCTAAGTGAGACCACAGACTAATAATATTGCCTTTACTTAAAAAAAAAAAAAAATATCATAGTAGCATTAGTCTTGATATGGAGAAACAAATCCTTACATATATGTACACATACATAAATGTGGATTTGTTTTATCCAATGTTGCCTTTTATATTCTGAAAACGAGTCCTACGAAACTGAAAAAAATAACTTGAATAAACATCGAGCGATTCGAATAAACGATGAGGAGCGCAGGATTCTGACTTTTAGGACGCTCACGGCACCTTCTTTTTTTTTTTTTAAGCGATGCTACATAATAATTATAGATAATGAGTAGGCTGACTCACTATAAATAACGGCTCCTTCATAATTACTGATGCAGGCTGATGTTTGGAAACATCCGACCAAGACATCGTTCAGTTAGAGCAATTGCAACCTCCTTATCTATTTATCAAGCCTGTGTGTGTGTGTGCGTGTGTGTGGGCGGGTGTGAATTCTAGGTAAGACATAAATACATGCTTCATTATTAATAGTAACTACAAATATGACGATTACAAGAAGAATAGAAATAGCGATTTTGTGTTTCGCTGAAGCCGCTGAATTTAGGTGCAAAAATTATTGATGTACAACAGAATAACGAAGTCGCCTTGCAATCGCCCATTATCATCTGTGTGGAGAAGAGAGAAGTACCTACGAGTTTCATGCTTTGAAGGAACACCTCGCATAGAAGTCAAATCACGTTTCACAAACGTTTGGGCAGTAACTTCAACGCAAAACCACTGACTTTTAGCGAGCGCTAGTATATAACTGGAAGGATTTACTATTGTTGTTAGCAGAAATATTCAATAAAAAAATCTCTTTTTTATTTTAATTGTGTATTCAAGTCGATTTCTAATACCAAGAGCCCCAAATTAATATTTCAAAAACGGAGCAACAAAATCACTATCAAATGTTTTTTAATCACATTCGAAACAACAATCTCTAACATTGTTATTTCAAGTAACAAAGCGACTAATTATCTGTATGCAATGAACTGGTAAATATTTACGGTTCCATAAATAATAATAAATGCTTAACAATAAATCTGTGTATGGATCATTTTTTTCCAAAATTATTAACATTCCATCCTTCTTCAAAAATAGCCATTTAATTTAGTTATCATTATCAGTAATCTACAAAATATTATGGGTTTCTCATTTGTTTTAAATATAACAATACGCATGTATATCCACATATTTCCCTCTGTGTGATCACTGTTGTCAAGGGAGTAATAGATTCTATGTGTAGAATTTCCTTCGTCCAGTCCGTGGATAGCATCTGTTATCCTAGCCTCTATTTAAGTATGCAAAAGGAAGGTGCCTATTGGTTGGGATTTACATCTCGGCTCTTTTATATTCCCGCCATTTATGAGTAAGCTAGTCTATTCATAATTCACAAACAATGAGTAAAATATTTCTCACTCAACATCCTAAATTCCGGCTTCTGAAACGCTTATTATAAACCACTCAGCCACCTAAGGAAATACTCCTAACGTGCTGAAAAATACCAATATTTCCAGTCTTAAAATGGCAGAAAAATACCCACTACTTGGAAGCCATGTACACTTAGGTCTATCTTACCGACATTGGGAAAGCCTACATAATGTTGTGCTAAAAATACTACTTTATTTCCTTTTGAAAATATCACAAAAATATCTGCATCTCATTAGAAAATAGCTACTCCCAAAATAGTATTATGGATTTTCTACCCAAACAAATAAAGGAAAGGATTTAAGTGACATAATATTAGCAAGCACTGTACCCAAACGTAAAAGGCTACTGAGGATAAAAGAGTGTCGTTCTCAAAAAACAGGCTTCTAAATCAAATAGATTCTGGAAACTTTAGCTGTGCGACGTTAGCCAACAGCTACGTTAGCCAAAGTGAAATATTCTACTAAGTAAGCCGTCAAAAGCGAGTACGGTACGCTGGAAAACGAAAAATCAGATGGTGAATTTTACATTAAGTATTTTTTCTAATTGCCTTGTCACTCTGAGCAGTGTCATAACAATTAACGAAGATGAATGCGATACTCTTCAATTATCATTTTCCTATTTGATTTCCTGCTTGTAATTTTTTTCAGATTTCTTATAGGCTGAACGGTCAAAGTTAAAACGAATAAAAACGACTGCAAAAGAAAACGACAGGTATCTGTTTTGAGAAAACTTGGCGTAACAGTTATTAAACACCTCCGATGTTGCCCAAGGAACATTGTCTTTAAAGTTATGTGATATAAAAGTCGTTAAAACTGATATCTCTGCGCTAAATACATCATCACCGATTGGTGGGATGGAGAGAGAGATGAGGATCATTTCCTACTGCCAAACGTATTGCTCCTAACCTCCTCTGATGCATTTCAGAGAGAGAGAGAGAGAGAGAGAGAGAGAGAGAGAGAGAGAGAGAGAGAGAGAGAGAGAGAGATTCCGACTCAATATTGCTGATTTTAACCAGTTCAGACAAAAGCGAGAAATTATCAATTCATGGAGTTGGTGATGCTACGAATTGGCATTTTTAAGGTATATATTTAGTGCGTACATGGAAACCGGTAAGTGCCTCAGTGCCTCATGAAGAATTATTGACGAATGGGTGAGTCAATGGCCATAAAAATTTGCGGTTACTGTAATTTATAAATATGAACTGAAAGCTTCTGGTAAATACCGGTCAACTTTGTCGGGAATAGGAAATTTACACGAGTCCAAATCCAGAAAAATGTTGAGCGCGACTGAGGCACTCCGGGTATTTTGGAATGACAAAGGCTATGGCGTTCCCTCATCCTCTGGACTGTACCTTACAAAGCAACGATTATCATCCCTTACTTCCTCTCGCAAGAGGTCCAACTTTTTCCTTTTCCTCCTGAAACACAAGGCAGGGCCTAGTGTGTATTCCTAATTTAACGACATCTCTTGGCATGGCGTCTCATACTACGATACTAAAGATCTGGGTCGACTATTCAGCTTTCCCTCGGGCTGAGACGATCGATCAATCAAATACTGAGATGAATATCCCGTCAGGAAAGAAATGATGATTTGGGTGCGCGACAGGAAAGTGTAAAATGAATGTTACCTGGATAAAATTAAGTTACTCTACAAGAGAGCGAGCCCAGATTGCTGAAGTAATTTAGCAAATGAAAATTAAAAATGATTTCGTTGCTATTTTCAATCGATCTTCGTTACCGAAAGAAAAATCGGGGCGAATGTAGAACGGCGGGAACAGGTTCCGCGGACGTAAACAAACCTACCATTTGTGGAGATGGGTTGCAAAATGGATAATTTTCTTTGATACAACCCCTTGCTAGGTGAAACAATGCTGAAAAGGGTGTGCATATATATATATATATATATATATATATATATATATATATATATATATATATATATATATATATATATATATATATATATATATATATATATATAATGCATACAGAACAGATGTGTGTTTATACAAGTGACAGTGTAATTAGAGTTATAAGCAATGGGATGTACGAGTTTGCACTTAAGTTATTCAGTCACTTGCGCGTAGACATATATAATTATAAAGACACGAGAACACTCATTTCAGGAATAAAAGTTGACTTGAAAAGTCTGTTAGAGGAGAGTGAATCTCAACAGCTTCAACACTAGGATGTCCCAAAGGGTTAATCGAAAGTCCCCGACGAAAGAAATAAAAAATCTAAGAAAAAGGCTGGGTAAAGGTCCTAACTTTTTCCAACCAACGTTGTTTCAAATCGAGAGAAATTATTTCCCCTTAAAGGGAGTGAATCCCCAGACAAAAGCTAAAGTTATCCTTACATAATTTTTCTAACTGGTGATTCAAGCGCACAAAGGAAGCCTATGAACACAGTTCGTGATATTTATTTGTATTACTGACAACTCAATGGTTCTCGTACAGAAGCGCCTCTCATCGTAGGTTTTCTCTTACTGATTTATATATTTAATAATTGCCTTTAATCAATGAACTAATAAAAAATATAAATAATTTCTTTTCTCGATGAAGGGGAAAGCTGGAAAATATGTTTATGAATAAAATTACATACAATGATATATGAATACTTTGGCAAAAAAAAAAAAAAGAATAAACTAATACAGAATTTGGTATACTTCGGCAAATAGCTTCCGTCATATTTTTACCCCATAGCACGAAAGCAAAAAGTTAGGCTAGGAAATACCGAAAACTGGGACTTTATAGCTTTATATATATAAAAAAAATTAGTTAAAAAGGAAATAAAACAAATAACGGAAGGTTAACTGCAAAAATAACATTCCTTATAACAGGAATGTCAATATTATGTATCAACAACCCATTGTGCTAACGAACTAACGACCGGTTTCCGAAGTAATATGAAAATAAGCACCAAATTTTAGGAAAAAATAAAAGGCCGACAGTGTTCTGTATCATTAAGAGAAACTCTGCATTGCGTTATGCTTGGGTTATATTACAGTATATAAACAAAATATTGTGATTATAATAAAAGCATCACAGCAAAGAAGCGCAAATCTCCAGTTGATCCCAATATATGTATACTGTATGTGTATACATATACATATACATACACACACACACACACACACACACACACACACACACACATATATATATATATATATATATATATATATATATATATATATATATATATACGTGTGTATGTGCATGATGAACTCTAGCAAACTAAAAATATAATTATATTCTCAATACAGGAGGAGAGATACCATTTAGATAAAAAGCTATTCCCCCCATAATCTAATGCAACAGACGAAAAAATCAGACCATGTAACGGGAACAAGGCGATAAGACTAAGTAAGAACAATTGAAATCGACTCTTAGATCAAAACAACAACTGTAAACGTCTGCTTCAGTTTCAAAGAATCTACTTGAGACACCAGAGGCAAAATGTATAAAAACTGACGTACAATCAAGAGAGCGTTGCATACATGATGTTCCTTCACGTGTCTCGTCTCAGAATGTAAGATGCAGAATAAGGAGGTCCGCAAGTAAAAAGCAACTGCTCAAAGAAAAGTGCAGTTTTACATATAAAGCAATAACCCTGGATCAACTCACAACGAACAAGTCATTTTAACAGACCCCTCCTTTTCAACTGCCACTACAACCTAGAATTTTTACCCCTCTTGAGTCAGGTGTTTTGTGATTTTTATATGTACCCGAGAAAAGTATTACAAATTTGGCCATGTCTTACAAGGTTAGCCCACATCTTACAGAATCCCTTGGTGGACCTTCGTAACCGTACAAAAAAAAAAAAAAAAAATTAGAGAGGATAACAAAGCTTCAGAAAAACTGACTTCACAATGAAACAATGAGCAAGAGAGGTCATTAAGTCGAATGAAGGAATTCCTTTGGGTTGCAGTACATGAACATCCTTTCAAATTCATCTAAATTAATTGACAAGCGAACGAGTACATTTAATCATTGACAAGGTACACAGAAAGCCAGTTACAATATCAATCGAAGGCTCGTGAATGTATCCCACTTAAAAAAAAAAATCATCTGAAGGTTTTTTTTTTTTTCAATTCCCCGCTATTTCTTGTTTTTATTTTTTTTCCTAGAAAAATATAATTACCGTACGTTTTTCGCTTTTAGAGATATGGCTGAACTCTATTACCACCTATGATATTTCCCATAAATTATCGGGTCAATTTTACGTTGCACATATATTTTCTATATTCAAAAAACATTACAGATACTAAAATTTAAGTTCATGTGAAGGATTTCTTGGTTATAAAAGTGAATCGATATTTTCAATCAATTTCAAACAATGCAGAGAATCCATTATCCAAGGACAGGAATGATTCTTATTCTCGCCGAATCATGGTCTTCTTTCTTATCACAAACAGGGCAATTTCCTAATCCGCTCTCACACAAAGAACTGCTCGCTTTCATCTTCTTAAATAATTTGCTTCTTATCTGCACTCTTCATTAACGTACATCAAGATTAAGTTTTTTTTATTTCATCACAAATCGTTTAAATTTGACAAAATCTCTTCTGTCTTCTGATAAACACAACTACGTTTTAGTTTCATAAATGAATAGAGAACAACGTTGCTTTTGTGCCAAAGCTCGTTAAAAAAACAGATTCTTTTGAATACTTTGAAATATGACGTACAGGCACTCCAAAACCACAAAAGAACTTCCGAAATCCATCGCTCGCCCAATGCAATAAGATGTGGCAACAAGTAAAATTAATATTCCATGCATAATTATGGTCATTAATATCATCAAAGAAGTCTAGTGTTTACTCACACAATACTTTCCTTCATAAACAAATAAAAAATCCAAATGAATAATGGAATGATAACTTATTTAATAATAATACTGCATGAATTAGGAAACTACACGATACCTTTTATCGATGACAAAACAAGATTTTTCGAGGAATCTGTGTTAATGAAATTTGCGATGACTGTGAATTACAATTGAAAGATCGTCTAGTTTTTTGGTTGTATTCAAATATATGCGGGAGACATGAAGTATGGCTGACGGTTTCCGTAAGTGTAACTTTTATTTTCTTACATAAAATAAGATAAAAATTCACGTTTCAGAATATTGCTTCATTTTATGTATTTCTATTTGAAGCTGTGTCAATTACAATGCGCTAAAATGGATGATTTTTTAAAACAAACTTTATATAGAAGAGGAATATTGCCTTATATAAAAAGACGTTCATCATTAAGCAACTCTTAAACCGGAATACGTACAAGCAAAGGATTACAAAACCAAGCACCAACTCACTGAGAAAATAAACAGTGGCCCCAAATTTGCGCAAAAGAAAATTGTCCTTCGTTGGATAAAATACTGAGAGAATACCCGAAATTCATAACTGGGGGTGGGGGACAGAATTTCTCCTGCCTACTGTCATAACAGCAAAAAAAAAAAAAAAAAAAAAAAGAGCCAGAAAGGATCTGTTATATGTAGTCAAATATTCACTCACTTACACACCTAGTGAACGCATAAGAATATGAAATAAATATGGACCACCACAAATAACTGTCCGTTAAAAATAGGAAGGGAGGCACAGGGGCAACAGTCCCGTTAGGGCAAGGGTTACAAGATAAAAAAAAAAACATTCACAATATAGGCTTAACATTCAGGCCAGAAAACTAAGAAAAACTCCTCAGGTACTCTAATTAACCATTACCACGCGCCAAGGCTGGAAAAACTAACGTAATTGCTTTAACCCCAATGTGCTGACCGTAAAAAAACGGGGGTCCCTTAGGAACAAGCTTATGAAACGAAGAAATTCGCTATTCTCTGTATTTTCCATCATTATGTTTAAAGTAAAAGAAAATTACGTAGAAATCTTTTATTATTTAGAAACCTTATAAGAGGATATTTAAACAGTTTGTTTTAATACGAAGATTTACGGAAATTTCATTCCTGAAGGCTTTTCATGGTAACTCATTTCTTTCCTTTAAAATTCTGTACAAAGTGACAGAAGAGCATACTTTATACGCAATCTACACATTTATCAAGGACATAAATATTGAAATGTATTCGTATGTATGTGCACAAAAATTTATATATAAAATTCTGATGCCCTAAGTAGTAACATTCTGTACCAAATACTCTAAAGGATTATCTGAATGAACTGAAAAATTTAACTTGCTAGAATACCACTGCTATAAAACATAAATCTAAAAAAATTTTCTAATAACATAAAATTCGAATATTTTAAGGTTTTTTACATGAATGAGACCCCTGCTTTTAAAGAATATCATACTTCAAGTATATAAGATTATATTGTCGTGCCATTATTATTATTATTATTGTTATTATTATTATTATTATTATTATTATTATTATTATTATTATTATTATTATTATTAGTAGTAGTAGTAGTAGTAGTAGTAGTAGTAGTAGTAGTAGTAGTAGTAGTATTTTTACACAATGAATTTATTCATATCTAAATTTAGTTATATTATCCAGCTGCTTTGAATGTGCGATCGTATAGGTGTTGCGTATTACTGTCACAGTAATCAAAACGGGCAAAAGAAAAGAAAAAAATCGCATTTCAGAACACTATAGTTAATAGTGAATTCCAATTTTTCCAACAAACATTCCTGTGGCCCAAACGCCACCCAGTCCTCTGTCCCTTCGTAGAAGTCAGCCTTTTGTTTTCATCCTCTTTAATAAAACAGAAAAAGGAGTTGCTTGGCTTTCACCAGGATGAAAGTAGAGAGAATTAAACTTAACTGTCCTTCCACAGGGGAGAAAGAATAAAGGAAGTTAAGAAGGTAGGGAGAACGGGGGCGGGGAGAATGCAGGAAGGAGGTAGTCGTGCTGAGGAAGGGCACGGGAAGCAATGGTGAAGAAACCGGTAACACAGTTAATTGCGGATCCAGTGGATGCTCAGGCAACGAAGCAGGCTCACGTCCGCGTATAAACAGCACAGCATTTAAGCGCCTGGCTGATCTGCAGGCGAGGTCCTATAATCGCCATAACGGCGTTTCCAGACCTTAATACATTTCGTGAAAATTGATCCAATCTTTCGCCTCACCTTCTGAGCGGCGAACTTCCACCGGGCGAGGAATATTACACGCAAGGTAGCTGGAATTCGGGCTGTCTTCATGAGCTATTTATACTCGTCCAATTAACGTTGCATATTGCATCGCGAACATGGCTTGCTTCTGCTCTACACACGAATTTGCAAAAATTAAAGACCATGCTCCTTTTTCGTTGACTAAGAGGCCTCATCAACGTTTACACACGATTTCTTATTGCAAATCAAATACCAGTGAGAAATTATCATAAAACCTGACCATCGCCATACAGTTATAAATATCTTTTGCCTTTTAATGTCTCCCTTTAACCATATCCAATTCCCTTTACTATTCTCTCTTTCTTCTTTTTCTTCTTCTCCATCTCGAAACTATTTTCATCCCTTCCCTTTGATCCAAGTTCTGAGACTGATCTTTACTTAGTCATCTCATGCCATGCCGTGACAAGTTAATTTAATTCTGTGTGAAATGCAATTACCTCCTATTAGAGAGCTATAATCCAACTTTTACAGTCAATCAAAGAAAATTATTTCCACTTTCTTTCTCCCCCTTCGAACTAATTCTCTCTCTCTCTCTCTCTCTCTCTCTCTCTCTCTCTCTCTCTCTCTCTCTCTCTCTCTCTCTTTGATCTCAGAGCGCTAAACATTATGAGTGGCTGCATTGTTTCCAGACTGTCATAGAAGAATGCACTTGCTTTTCAATCTTGCTCATGACAGCGTCACACTTAAGGTCTCTAATGCCACCTCGTGTTACCTTTCTTAGTCTACATCGGGGAGAAAAACTAAAATTCCTTCTTCAGAAACATTTTTCATTTTCATTCTTA
The DNA here is from genome assembly GCF_040412425.1 of Macrobrachium rosenbergii. Classification (NCBI taxonomy): domain Eukaryota; kingdom Metazoa; phylum Arthropoda; class Malacostraca; order Decapoda; family Palaemonidae; genus Macrobrachium; species Macrobrachium rosenbergii. The sequence goes on from NC_089752.1 coordinate 35,636,630, forward strand.
TAATCCCCACTGCTTGTGTATATGTAGTACGTATCAGTGACAAAAGCAATACGCCGGACAGTGAAAGAAGTATTCAAGGTTCTATGTTCAGTTTTTTTAATTGAAGCGAGAATTCTCTGCAAAACTCCAGCTACTACAGAACGCACTTTTAAATTCATGAATTGAGATGAAATAATGAATTTTAATATCAAGGGGCACCTGACTGGCAGAATAAATAATATCATAGTCTGCGGGGTTCAAGATAAGGCCTCAAACCAACAGAAAAATCTGCGATTACTAAAATAAACTGAACATAGAAGCAACCTTAGCATTTAAGCAATTTTAGAAAATAATACTACTGCTCTTTTTAGGCACAGTAATGGAACAGGGTATCAATATACACCTTATTCTAAAGAGAGAGAGAGAGAGAGAGAGAGAGAGAGAGAGAGAGAGAAATTATAATTTGTGGAAGTATTACTGATAGTTTTAAATAACATCACATAGAAATATACAAATTATTCTAGAGAGAGAGAGAGAGAGAGAGAGAGAGAGAGAGAGAGAGAGAGAGAGAGAGAGAGAATTTCTGGAGGTATCACTGATAGTTTCAAATAGCAAAACACAGAAATATACCAATCATTCTAGAGAGAGAGAGAGAGAGAGAGAGAGAGAAATTATAATTCCTGGAGATATCACTGATAGTTTTAAACAACACCTAGTTAGGAATTCTTTTACCAGCTGTTAAAAGTAGCCAGATTATCCATCTCAGAATTAATTCATGATGGAAATAATACTGACTGTTGCTAAACTGCAATTAATGCAAAGCCACTTATCACTCCATGTTCTTGATACCTCATCACGTTTTTTCAAAACACTAGCCGAGGTATTCAAACCTCCCTCAAGAAGAGTTGAGATATGTTAACACAAAAAGGATTTGGTAAAAAAAAAAAAAAGGCACTGAGTAAAGATCAAGTGTTTAAAAGGTGGGAGTCTCAGGTCAAGATGGAGTGAAGCAGATGTTGAAAGCGATGGGCCTCAGCACCTAGGAAATAGGAATACGCGTGGGAGCAGGCGTACGTGGACCCGCTGTTAATGAACCTTCAGTGTATGTAGATGAAGCGGCTCAGATTGTGGAAGCATCATACATGCAATTATATATATATATATATATATATATATATATATATATATATATATATATATATATATATATATATATATATATATATATATATATATATATATTTTGCATCAAGATCAAGGGCAGGAACACAGAAGCAGATGACACAGTAACCATTTATTCCGACGTTTCATGATTCTTAATCACATCATCAGGGGGATCTACTACAATAAAATACAATATATTAATATGAATTAATTACAAGAGTTATATACAAGACTTTACTTTAAAAACGTAGAAAGCACGCTAGGAAAATTGATAAAAATAGAACACAAAAAGATAAAATTATCAAGAACAGACAACACTCTCAAGCACAGACGCACTTAGAAACAAAATAGTAAAAAACCGACAACATACTTAAATACAGATGCACTTAAAAAACACTGGAGGGTAACCTACCAATCCAGAGGACAAGGACACACTAAGTATAAAAGACCCATATACACACACACACAAAACCAAAAATTTCGAAAAAGGCAGAGAGTTAAGACAAATACAAGGGTGCAGCAGTTGTTTGACAATTCGAGGGAACTCATTGTTTAATATTCAGTGTTTCGAGAATAAGTAGTTCATGAGGACTGCTTGTATAACCAATAATCTTAAAATCTTCATAGTTGATATCTGTTTTGCATTTAATGGTATGGCTACGTATATTAGAGGATTCTGGGTTAGTTAATCGGCACACGGTTATTGTGTCATCTGCTCCTGTGTTCCTGCCCTCGATCTTGATGCAAATGTGATGTGCGCTGTGTTGCTGTGTTCGCCTTTGCTCCATGGTTTATATATATATATATATATATATATATATATATATATATATATATATATATATATATATATATATATATATATATATATATATATGTATATATATGTACATGTATATATACATATATCTATATATGTGTGTGTGTGTGTATATATATATATATATATATATATATATATATATATATATATATATATATATATATATATATATATATATATATATATATATATACATACATATGACTGGGAAAAGGAGAAACCTACTTTGTCACGAACTACATATCTTTATCCCGCTGTTAGCTTTTAACAAACTGCTCTCTCTCTCTCTCTCTCTCTCTCTCTCTCTCTCTCTCTCTCTCTCTCTCTCTCTCTCTCTCTCTCTCTCTCTCTCCTTCTAACAATAACTCGTTAAATTTTCAAGAATTACATTTTGTCCGGTGAACATTCATTCAGAGATAAACACTGGCATTCTTCCTATGGAAATGACCTAGAAAGCAAACCCCGAATAACTGTCGAAGATGGTGAATTGGAAAACTTGCAAGCACAAATATTTGTGGTCGTCTGACGGAGAGTCTCCCGGGATTGAACGCCTTTTAGTCTTTTCTAGTGAATATCAGTGAGGTACTGAGAGACCTGGCAGGGGAATACTGCAGAGAGAGAGAGAGAGAGAGATTGTCCCAATATTTCGAATCAAGTATCAGAATATCCTTAGAGAATCAGCAAAAGCATGCATTTATAAAAAATGGCCTTTTTAAATATACATACATACATACATATATATATATATATATATATATATATATATATATATATATATATATATATATATATATATATATATAATTTATATATAAGCTGACCAACCCAGCGCTGCCCAGGAATACTCTGAATGACAGCCGATAATCTCTCTCTCTCTTTCTTGTTAAGATAGTTCCTTCTGTTACATTGTCCTTCATTTTTGAAATTTTATATTTCACCCCTTCTCACACCCCATTAAAGGGCATCGGGAGTGTGACTATTCATCTCAGTGAGCTCGAAAACTATGGATTAGACATTAATATCTGCCATTTTTGGTTATTTTTACATGTCTCCCCTTCCCACTCCTTCTCACCTTCCCTTCCTATCGGGGCTGAACTTGGACTTAAAGGGCATCGGGAGTGTCACTATTTATCTCAGCGACCACGAAAACTATGTATTAGGCACTAATATATTCGTTTTCTGTTATTTTTACATGTCACCCCCTTCCCAACCCTTCTCACCCCCTTCCTATATCCACAGTTTTCATTTGTCGCTGAGATAAATAGTGATACTCTCGATGCCCTTTAAGTCCAAGTTCAGCCCCGATAGGAAGGGAAGGTGAGGAGTGGGAAGGGGAGACATGTAAAAATAACCAAAAACGGCAGATATTAATGTCTAATCCATAGTTTTCGAGCTCGCTGAGATGAACAGTTACACTCCCGATGCCCTTTAATGGGATGTGAGAAGGGGTGAAATATAAAATTTCAAAAACGATGGACAATGTAACAGAAGGAACTATCTTAACAAGAAAGAGAGAGAGAGAGAGAGAGAGAGAGAGAGAGAGATTATCGGTTGTCATTCAGAGTATTCCTGGGCAGTGCTGGGTTTTGTTCAGCTTATATATATATATATATATATATATATATATATATATATATATATATATATATATATATATATATATATATATATATATATATATATATATATATATCATATATATATATATATATATATATATATATATATATATATATATATATATATATATATATATATATATATATATATATAATGTATGTGTATAAATTTTTTGATCCGCTTTTCGCTAAGAAAAGAAGATACAAATAAAACTCACAAGCATTACCATCAATGTCAGATAAATATGATCCAAGTGACCAGCGAGGAAAAGGTCCACGCAAAAATAATCAGTAAGTCATAACCTACCTCCCATTCACTTCTCTACCTAAAAAGTACACTCAAAACTGACCGCGAAAATATCAGTCTAAGTGAATGTATCAAAGCGAAAGTTCGACAGTCATATCCTAGTGACTTGAAAGAATCTACGTGCAGACGCAGAAAGAAAAGTTGAAGAAATATACTGCATAAACACGCAAGGCACACACAAACTACAAGCAAGCGCATGAAAAAAAAAAAAGTGACAGAATTCATACTCGCTGTTTTCAGTGTGCACTTGAGCGTATATGTACTGTACCTGCGTGAGATCATTCATTAAAACACGTGCTTCCCTTAGCAAAATGGAATGGGGGGGAGGGGGGAGGAGGAGTAGGATGGATCTAAATATCAACTTTGAGTTCTTGAAACCCACTCCCCAATCTCTGAAGGAGCTTTGCTATATTCTGGGAAAGGTATTCCACAGTCCCTCATCAGTCACTGGACACGACAGCCTTTGTCATATCACCAGAAGTTAACAGTCATGATTTTCTGCTGCCTCCTTCAGTTCATTTGAGTATAAAAACGTCCTCTGGTCTCTGTTTACGGAGACAATAATTTTCCCATATTTCTTTGAACAGAACTGGCAATGAAAATTCAATAGCAAATAAGATTCTTCCATTATGGCATCAATTTGATGATACTGATGTTACGATGAGACAACAATAAATAAGAGCTCTTGCTGCTGATACTGTTCCCTCATGCAGAGCAAACCGTATTTATAGGTTGTTAACACTATTTTCGATGGAAATTTCCCTAGATGGCAGATGAAACTCTACTATCTAGTATATCGGCAATCAATTATTTACTCTTGCAGGATGCAAAAAATACAATAAAAGTAGTGCCGTTCTGTGGAGTGTTAAAATATCGCTACAAAATCAATGGTGATTGTGAGAAACGAGAGAGAGAGAGAGAGAGAGAGAGAGAGAGAGAGAGAGAGAGAGAGAGAGAGAGAGAGAGAGAGAGAGAGAGAGAGAGCTGTCAAAATTCCATGTAAGGACAAAGCACATGAATTATAACGTTTAACAATCATTTACCGAACATGACAATCAAGCAAGATTGAGATTATCAGCTTCAATGACTAGTAGACACTCTAAGAGCTCTAGATAGAAAATGACAGTAAATAACAGAATGACAAAGTGAAGGAATTCCTAACGAAAATAAATCGTGCTTTCACTGCACAGATTGTCAATAGTGGTGATGAATGGTTATAAATATACAATTTCGCATTCATACCTGGTTTTCCAGGAAATTAAAATGTCAATATTCACGAGATGGTCACATCTGGTTGGAGGAACCAATTTTCTCCAGTTACAATGTTTATTCCACTTTTTTTTTTCAATTACTGCTTTGAATTGTAGAGGATATCTAGATCTATTGATTCTCTGTTGATAACTTCTGCTTCCACTGACGTTTGGTGGCTTTTTCTAATTACTGTTAATGCTTTTCTTTTTTTACTTAACTATAACTTACATGCTTTCTCTCCCTCTCTCTTCAAGTATGTATATACATACACATACATACATACATACATACATACATACATACATACATACATACATACATACATACATATTATTTGTAACGAACCCCTTTTTCTGTAGGGTCGTTCGGTTCTTTAAAATAGATCTTAAGCACTGGGGACTAAGAGAGGTCTGAAGGACTGTGACAATCTCAAGGAGAAGGGTGCCAAAGAAAATACTCAAATTACCTTAAAACTAATTTATTACCGTTACTATATTACAAAAATGTACACATGAGCCCAGATTTCAGACAGCACAGCAAAACAGCAAAAAATAATAACTTTAAATAGCACAAAAAAATTGCTCGATAACCAGCAGTAAAACATTCAATAATAATAGACCCAAACATAACATTGCAATAATAATATGAGGCGCACTTGCATCATCAACAATAATACTCATAAATAACCAGGAGTCATACTCACTCCAACGTATAACAATCAGGTAGATCTAAGCCGGCTGTCCGCGGCAAGCTAGGCTATGGCAGTTGACATTTTTCTATAGAACTTTACCTGCTGAACAAGAATTCAAGGTTAAATTTTGGCGGCCAAATGTAATTGAGCTGTAATTTACCTTAGAAATATAGCCGACAGTAAGAGGGACTTGTTGGGAATCGGGGTTTTGGGTGGGAGAAGACACTTTCGAGAATAGGTGACAGTAAGGGGGACTCGTTGGGGATTCGGGGTTTTTGGTGCGGTAAATAACTTGGGAAAAGATTTGGGCACCTTATTGCTGTGTTTCCTGTTACATATGTCACCTGGAACGCAAAAAACAAGCATAAAAAAAAGGGCGAATAAATGGACAGCGGGAGCCTTTCCAAAGCCACTTTTCATGCATTACTAGTACTGCTGATTCCAGGCCCTATCACGCATGCATGGTCTTACAGGCAAGCCAATCACATGATGCCTCCAACAGTCCAACTGAGAGAGTAGAACTCTAAGCCGGAGTTCTGCGGTGAGCTAAACTGTAGCAATTGACGTTTTCCTGTGTTATTTTACTTGCTTTACAAGAATTTAAAGTACATTACCGCTTGACAGAACATACGAGCTTGCCAAGAATCATTCACAATGTGGGTAAGCCACACAGCGCCGTTCTGCTACGCCAAAACTGAAAGCAGAAATGGTAATATTTTGCCGTTGACATTTCTTCGACCAGACCAAAAGCTTCAAATGGTGTCCAGTTGAGCTAGACTATGGCAGTTGACATTCTCTTGTGTTATTTTACTTGTTTTACAAGAGTTTAAGGTAACATTTTGCCGGCCGGCTGTAGCTAAACTGTAATTTACCCTTGAACTGTATAGGTTGGTGCAGGGGACCCGTTGGTAACGTCGTGTAGCCTTCAAAGGTCAATTACATTTTAGTTACAGCCAACCGCCAAAATATTATTTTAAATTCTTGTTCAGCAGGTAAAATAACACAAGAAAACGTCAATTGCCATAGGCTAGTTCACCGCGGGCAGCTGGCTTAGAATTACCAACAATAATAACAATACATTTCTCGACATAAAAGCCATATTAATAACTACAAAAACCATTAAAAGATTCGTTCTTAATTACAGAAATAACCTAGTCATATTAATGACCTCGTCATATTAATGACAGCTACAATCTCGTCATATATTAATAACCATAGGAATCGCAAAAGATCCACTCTCAAGATGCAATGAGTGAGAGACACTAAGAAACACGAGGACGACTATCGAACACTTCCATGCCGACCACAGCTTCTAAGCTGCCACAGAAGAACACCTCCTTCTGGAAAAACCGGGGACTACACACGAGTCTCCCACTCCTCTTCGGGAACAAAATCCTCAGCAGCCACCATCTCCCCGGGAACTAGGCCAAGGTCCTTCTCCGCTGTCCACAGAAAACCAACGCCGGATGCTTCCAAAACCATCATCATTGGCGAACAATCTCTGCTGCTACTGCCATCACCAACCACTAGCTGATACTCGAAATCCACCGCTGCTGTGTTCTCCTCTGAGAACTAGACGGTGTGCTGCCTGAAATCTGATTACCTGACTGACTCTGAAAAAACGGAATGACCAACGACACCTCGCCTGCCTACACAAAATACCGGAGAGCAGGTAAACAATTCAAACAATGTAGTTTAAAACCAAACAAACCATCAGAAAACCTGATAAATAAATATATATATATATTTATATATATATATATATATGTATATATATATATATATATATATATATATATATATATATATATATATATATATATATATATATATATATATATATATATATATATATATAACAATGTAGTTTAAAACCAAACAATCCATCAAAAAACCTGATATATATATATATATATATATATATATATATATATATATATATATATATATATATATATATATATATATATATATATATATATATATATATATATATATATATATATGTTTTGTGTGTGTAAACATACGATATCTGCCTCTGATGAAAGTTTTGGATGAAAATTTTCAGCTGTTTCGAATATTAACTCTTGCCTTACAATGACTCATAACGCAAGTGCAGTATCTGTTTTTTTTATCGTTTCAGAAGCTTTCACAATTATGCACTCATATACTCTTGCTCTTAATCCGCGCTACTCTTGTCTACGCAATGAGGCTAAGAGCGCATTCATTCTCCCAGTGAATAAATGATCCAAAAACGGTTCATGATAATCACAGCCCAGTCCATTATTACCCAAACGTTTCATTAGGCGCTGCTTCACTCCGTTAAAAATGAACGTATTGTCGTTACAACAATTACCAGCTGGAATCATTAAACAGAACAAAGGTTGAACTATTGCGGCACTCATAATAACCTTCGGTCTTTCGATAACAATGGTTCTTTAGTTCTGATGTGCAGTGTTACTTACGGAATCTTCCATAGGTTTAAGCACATCTCGGCACATCTATAGTGTATACAGCTGCATGCACACTTACAAAGCATATAAATCTTTATTTGACAACTAACTCATTTTCAATTGCAAATCTTGACTTAGCAACTTACTAATTTCCATTTTTGACAATTAACTAATTTTCAATTGCAAATCTTGACTTAGCAACTTACTGATTTCCATTTTTCATTACAATAAATGAAAAACCCGAATTCGAAGTGCAGCGTCATGAAGTGACTGATGGATAATAGTTAAGAAACGAAAATTGACTTACTGTATATTATTTTTCAGATTTTAGAGGCATCATTATAGTATACGTTGATTCTTAATATAATGAATTACCACATAAACAACATCAAATTTTGAAGACCACGGCGAGGGAACTGTTCCAGTTGTTTAAGTACAATATATAAGTAAAATATATTACTCACAAAACATGCTTTATTTATTCACTCTTCAAATAATTTTTCAAGGAATGTCTGAATAACAAAAGGATACATTCATTTCAGTTACATAACACATGATGAAGTTTAGGAGAAAAAAATAAAGAAACCTAGTTAACAAAAATATTTAATGTTCACAAGCTTTGTTAGGAAAATTCGATGGTAAAAAGATTTACAAAAACAGCTGATCAGCAATCAACATTGAAGAAAATATTAGATGGAAAACATTAATTTTTCGGATGTAAAAATGTCTAGTAAACAATTCTAATCAATTACTGGATTTTACAAACATTAATTAGGAAACGTGAAAATTCACGGATAAAACACATGAAAGTCAACATCGAATTTGAAGCATATATAGACTGGGAAAAATTTTACCTCGTTCGTTTAAACTGACCTTGAGTGACTAATTTTGTTATGTAATTTTATTAAAAAAAAAATACTGCAACGACTCCTACCACCACACTGGTTAGTATGTGTATGCATATATATCAATTTATATATATATATATATATATATATATATATATATATATATATATATATATATATATATATATATATATATATATATATATATACTTTGTGTTCAGCAAATAGTTTGATTCCTCAGCAATATTGCCAGTCAGGTGATCTTCCGAAGTGTTATGTATATTCGTGAGTACGTGCGTTAATTTGATCTAGATTATGCCAAAATCTGCCCTAAAAGTGAGTTTGATCGTTCATTAACGTGATAGAACTGCAGTTGTCTAGACGTAGCTTTGGAGAGGATCCAGGCTTTGAATCGGCAGATAAGGTAGAGTTTGAAATCTCTGTTTTTATGGGAGGAAATTGAACTTGTGATTTTTACCATGATTTTCTAATCATTATGAACTTTTGAACTGGTGTGGGAGATTTAATATGAATATTCATACCTCTTTTATATTATTATTTTGTCATGTTACGTTTGCCATATCTTGGCTATGCATTTTACACTTTCCATTATTGTGTTTTGCATTTCATATATTTTTGGGAGTTTTCTATCATGTTTTTAATTCTTCCAGATGTCTGTGGACAGATGTCTGTGGACAGATGACAGTGTGGACTGTTGGAATAATAACATGGTAGACTACTTTTTTTTTGACATGACTAATTATTGATTTGGGGAGTATGTGTGAGTTTGGATATTTTCAGGCTATTAGCCAGTGAGACTTCTTTAATCAGAAGTGTTTTGCAGTTCAGAGTTTAGTTATCTAACTCGATATTTCATTTATTATGCATTTTAATCTTTGCTTTGTTTTATTCATTTCTTGTTGGGTTATTTGAATAATAAACCTATTTTTGTAGAAACTATTGCGTTTCTTTAAATGGTCCATTTAATTGATTTGGTGAGAATGAGTGAGATTCGGGTGGGTGAACTTGAAAACGATGAGAGAGAGAGAGAGAGGCGATGAGAGAGAGAGAGAGAGAGTGATACGGTGAGAGAGAGAGAGAGAGAGAGAGAGAGAGAGAGAGAGAGAGAGAGAAAAAAAGATGAAAAAGAGTGTTATCGTGAGCGAACGTTCATACGCCTCCGTTTCATGAATAAAGATCGTTTAAGAGCACGTGAGCGAACTTTACACCTTTCAAAAAGTGTTAATTCTGTCCTCGTTACAGAATTAAATGTTGGCACACTTTCAGAAGAAAAAAAGTGTTAATTCTGTGTCTTAAGAAATGTTGGCAGCGGTGTCTTTTGATTTTAAATGGTGGCAGCATGATTTTAATGTCTTTAATGATGGCGAAAGAGGGAGATTGCTAATAGACTAATTGGTAACGTTGATGCCCAAGGCATAGGCGACTTCACCTAAGAGCTAAGGCGACGGGTCAGTGTTGAATGACTGAGTCATAGTGGGTCGTGATTACGTGTGAAACGGGGAACCTTTCTTTTTTTTTTTCCGTTTCTATTCGAGTACTGGGAGTGGGGAGTTGTGAAATAGATCTGGATGATCTCTAGAGCAATTTTGGGGTTAACAAAAATACCCAAATAAGTGTGAATAGTGGCGATTGTGAGTTAATTACGCAAAGTGATGATTCAACAAGAAATCGCGCTGGGTGTTTTTTTTTGCTGAGTCGTCGAGTGGGTGACGTCACAGGTGCACACAGGTTAGCAAGTTGAGAGATAGGTACTTCGTTTTCTGTTTCAAAATTGGTAAGTACCCCATTCTCGTAAGTTGCGCAGAACGCCGTTTTCTGTTCTTCTTTTAGAGGGGGTAACTTTTGCCTTTCTCTAGTGTTCTTTTGGTTTCTCTTTTTATGTTGTTACGCTCAGGGCGTGTGATTACTCACAAAATGCCGGACGATGCAGCAAGCACATCCCAATCAATTGTGGTGCATAAAGTGACGAACATTAGTGGGGAATTACAAATTTTAAAGGGTTAGTTGATGGGAAGCCAACCCAAAATATAGAAACTTTCATTGAGTCAGTGAACAATTATCTGAATTCCAAGAAAATTACGAATGGCGCTGAAGCTTTAACAGAGCTAAATCATTTCTGGATTTAGATAAAGGAGATATTGGGAAACGAGCACGCAGTTTCGGGTTCAGAAGGTGTAAAACTTGGAATGAACTGCAGAAATTTCTACGAGCTACTTATGGCGGAGTTCAACGTGAATGCGCAGTTCGGAATTTGCGAGAGTTTCTCAAAATAAAGAAGGGCAATGATTCACTAGTCACATACAGTGCGAATTTATTTGATGCAGTAGTTGAGTTAAAGAAATCTATAACAGGTTCTCCATGGGTAACTGGAAATAATATCTCCTTAGATAATTTTGAAAGATTGTTACACTTTGCTTGCCTTTTAACGTCGGTCCCAGATGTAATTGTAGATAGTTTTGATAAGAGAATTGATCAGGATACAGACGAATCCTTTTTGTTTGCACAGATTAACAAAAATCTAGCAAAATGCCCGACACTGGACAGTAGTTTTGTACAGGGAGGTGCAAAGATGTCAGCTGCGGTTTCCAAACCACAGAATAATGATAAGTCGCTCGCATTCGGGAAATGATGCAACAGCGAAGACATGTGCACGAGTAGAATCGAAGAAAATTCCAGAGAGATCAGTCACAACGATACGTTGTTTTAATTGTGATAAAATAGGCCATAGTAAATCAAATTGCAGAGTGAGATATTGTTCAGTTTGCAAATCTTCAGATCATGGATGGAGATTTTGCCCAGCCACAAAGAGTAGAGATTATTCAGGAAGTCCGGGGAGGTTTTTCTAGATATGACAGGAGAATTCCACATGATGCAAGTTCTAGATACACAAAGGAACAGCAGAATTTTCACAAGATAAGTTCGAAAACGGACACAGGATAATGACTAATCAGGTCGTAGAGTCACTAGAACCTAGGCCGATTGTACGTGGATTCTCTAATGGCAATGAAATTTCATATTTTCATTGATTCTGGTAGCTCAGTTAACTTAGTAAATGCTGACCTTTTTCACTCGAGGTTTCCAGAGTGCAAATTAGTCCCTTCTAGTGAGACAGTGTGTGATGTACAAGCGAGGAAACTGAATATTTTAGGTTCGTCATTTCTTACGCTTTGTATCGGTGGAAAGACAATAGTAGAATCATTTTTGGTCATAGAAGGATTAGCCTTAGGTGAAATGGTTTTGCTAGGACACCCTTCTTGTATGCGACATAACATCAACATTCTTACGGGAGTTCAGGGGATTACAATAGGTGAGTCAGGTTGTTTTGTTCCATATATACACAGGAAAAAACTTGTGAGAAACTTAAGACACAGTCTGAGACATGTGTAAACAGTCATTAGAGAGTGAAGATACAAAGGAAAGATATTTTCAAAAGGATTTTTGTTGGAAGATTGAATGAGACATGTGTAACATTCATTCAGAGAGAGAGAAAATATTTGAATATTATTCGCAAAGATCTTTCAAAGGATTTTTGTTGGAAGATATTGAATTGCAACCGCGAGTTCCTACATTAGTTAAAGTGTCGCTGAAAAGAGAAATTTTCCTTCTCAAGTGTGCGTGCGTTTGTGAGGGAACCGAGAAATTCAAAGACGTTGTGAGAGTACGGTGTCAGTGAATGAAATTTCAGTCGCAGGCGTGACTTCAGTAGAATTAGTTAGCTATCAAGACTCAGTGAAAAAATATCACAAGGGTACTTATGTAATTGATTTTGAAGAGTTTAATGAAGAGCATAAATTAGTGAGTTTTTGTGGAGACGGGAATATGTTTCCTAACGAGGAGCAACAGTTCCGAAGTCAGGTTCTACATGAACATTTGGCTAAAGTTGATTATCCTGAATATTCAGATAAAGTAGAGAAAGTGTTGAAAGAATATCTAGATATCATTGCTTTGAAGGGAGATAAATTAGGAGTTACAGATGTTTTAGAACATTCAATCCGCCTAGAAAAGGGTACAAATCCCATATATATTCCAGCATATCGAATTCCTTTTAAGATCAGAGAAGAAGTAGAAAAAGAAGTTCAGAAGTGGGAGTCGGAAGGCATTATCAGACCGTCCAATTCTCCGTTTAATTTTCCTTTGCTTGCAGTTCCTAAGAAAGACGGTAGTATCAGAGTTTGTGTAGATTTTCGTAAATTGAATGAAAAAACATGCCCAGATAGATATCCGGTAGCTTGTTTGCCTGATTTGTTTGTTGAGATCGGTGGCAAGAATATATATTCATCTATAGATCTTATGCAAGGGTTTTTACAGGTTCCCCTTTGTGAGAGTAGCCGTAAATATACAGCATTTTCGGTACCAAAGGGACATTACGAGTTTAATAGGATGCCTTTTGGATTACAAGGGTCCCCAATAACATTTACTAGACTGGTTAACACAGTACTTCATGGCTTGTTAGGAAAGTCGGTGTTTGTGTACATGGATGACATTCTCATATGCACAGATACAATTGAAGAACATCTAAAGGTGTTAAAAGAAGTCCTCAAGCGATTACGGTTCGCTGGGTTAAAGGTCAAATTGGCCAAATGTGAGTTTCTGAAGAGAAAAATTGTCTATTTAGGACATGTTATCTCTAAAAGGGAGTTAGAGTGAATGATGAGAAAGTTAAAGCCATTGTGAATTTTCCAGTTCCCAAAACCAGGAAACAGATTCGTTCGTTCCTAGGTATGTCGGGTTTCTTTCGCCGTTTTGTGCGGAATTTTTCTACAATAGCGTCTCCATTGACAGATTTGTTACGAGAAGACGTTAAGTTTGTTTGGGGTGATAGTCAACAATTAGCTTTTGAGAAGCTTAAGAACGCTTTGGTGAACCCACCAGTTTTGAAGTTTCCAGATTTTAGTCAACCGTTCACCTTAGTGACTGACGCGAGTCAGGAAGGTATAGGTGCGTGTTTGATGCAGAAATTTGAGGGGAAATTACACCCAATTGCTTTTTATAGCAGAAAGTTCAAAACGCGTGGTAGTAACGAAAGGCTGATGTCAGTTGTGGACAAGGAGGCTTTCGCAGTCGTCTCTAGCCTTGTTCATTTTAAGATGTTGTTGTTGGGAAATAAAGTTGAGATTTTTACAGATCATCAACCGTTGTTAGAGCTTTTAATAAGCCAAATTTGTCGCCCAAGAGAGCACGTTGGTTCCTAACATTGAGAGATTTTGATGCAAACCTCAAATACATTGAAGGTAAGCATAATGTAGTTGCAGATGCATTGAGCAGATATTTTCCGGTCGAGGATGAGGAAATACACACCGAATCCTGTGTGGGAGAAGAGAGTAAATATTTGGTGTCTAATGTCTCTGATATTAGTAGTTCTGAGAGATCGCATGTAGAGGACATACACGTTCCTACAGTGCATACTTCGGGGAGAAATAGTGAGTCGGCAGTCTCGGGAGAGATTGTTATTCGTGATAGTGAGAGTAACGCAGTGTGTTATATTACGGGTGAAAATGTCACTTGGGACATAGGCTTGCTGGAACAAAAGCAAGATGAAGATAAATTGTTGTCAGATGCTAAGGCATTTCTTAGGGGGAGTTTCACCGAAGAAAGGGTATAAGTTGCCTTTTTCTGGTCTAGAGTTGGAGAATAATTTATTGGTGAGAAAAGTTAAGTATAACTTATGAAGTACTCGAAGCATGGGTGAGATTACACAAATCATCGTGCCAGAGAGTCTAGTACCACAAGTTCTAGACATTGTACATTGTAAATTTGGTTCTCCTCATTTGGGTGTAGACAAGACGTATGAAAACGTCAGGTCAAAGTTCTTTTGGAAAAATATGTTTTCCGCAGTAGAAGCCTTTGTGAAGAAGTGCGCTATTTGCAATGCGAATAAGCCAGCGACGACAGTGTCGTGTCGTTTGGGTTCATATCCCATACCACATAGGCCGTTTCAGAGAGTGCATATGGATATTCTGGGTAACTTCTCAGAGTCCGCTTATGGTTATAGACATTTTTATTAGTAGTTGTTGATGAGTTGACTCGCTTTGTCGAGATTTTCCCACTGAAATACAAATCAGCTGAGGAAGTTGCTATATAGCGTTTTTTAAGGGGATAATTTGTCGATATGGTGTTCCAGAATGTCTGATCACAGACAATGGTAGGGAGTTTATTAATAAGACTTTAGACGGTCTTGCTAATTTGTTGGGGATAAAGAAAGTATCTATAATCCCGTATAGACCTGAAGCGAATGGGTTGTGTGAGAGGGCGAATCGGAAAGTAATCGAAGCTTTGCGCATGACGGTGGGAGGTTCCGATACACATTGGGACAGATCTTTGGATGAAGTGCGATATAGTATCAATACTATGATGAATGACACAATTAAGATATCTCCAGCAGAAGCTTTGTATGGATACAAGTTGAAAGGACCTTTTGATTTGTTACCAGAGTGAGTTCAGGGTGATGTTACGGTCACTTCATTGATAAATACAGCGAGAGAAAGATTTGCACGTATCAGTAAAGAACTTGAACTTAGTTCGCGTGCAATGGTAGAGAAAAGTAACGCGAAATCGGGGAGTAGCTTTTTCGATGGGTGATGATAGAGTGTTTGTTAAAGTGAATGTTCGGAATGATCTGAATTATAAATTAAGTCCGAAGTTCCACGGACCTTTTGAGATTGTAGAGATCAAAAGAGGGAATAGATTTGTAGTTAAAGATGTAAACACTGGAGTGACGAAATTGACCCATATTTCGAAGTTAAAAAGAAAGTTGGGATGTAATGGAACGTTTGTATATAGTTAGATAATGGGTTTGTATATAGTTAGAGGGATAAATGGGTTGATGTTTGTATATATGATATATTTTTTTATTTTTTTGTCTCTTGTTCATTTTGGATGTTGAAGTTCTTAATCATTTGTTTTCGAATGATTTTAGGAATTGAGACATGGGCTAATTTCATACGAGATTTGACCGTGTGTGTTAGTGTGTGTGTTATTGTGTTATGATGTGTTTCATCATCTGACGCAATATGTGTGTTGTTTAGGATTTTTTTTTGGGAGGTACTTAGTATATCGGACCGAACAAGTCTGATCTTTTTTTCGGGTTGGGAGATCGTATTTTGAGTATTTGGATTTTTTTTTTTCCAGTTTCTTTTTTTTTTAAAATAAAGGGAGCTGTGTTGTGAGTAATTGTAGTTGTTAGATCATGGGAGCGATTGCCATTACGTCAATTGCTATTTTGTTGAGAGTTAGTCAGGTGTTGCGAAATATTTGCTAACCGGAGTAGAACTTTCATGTCTTTTACGAGATATGATACCTTTTAGTGTTTGGATAAGATTCTAGTATTTTTTTTTTTTTGGATAGAATTTTTTTATGAGTGAGTTCCGTAGAGTTGTGTGCTTAATAGTGAGTTGACTGTGATTATTCTGAGATACAAACTTGGAATTAGTTCACATTGTGAGTGTTTGACTTTTGCATTAGTAGTTTTGTTTGGTTCAGTAACATGAAACCTTTTTGTTATTAGACCTTTTTCGAGTGTTTTTGGGAGACTCAGTAGTGACATGGGATAGATTAGAGACCATGTTCATTTTGGGAGATCAATATCAAGGTTCGGGAGTTGATTATAAGACGAGTTGTACTTTAGTTAGAGAGAAGTGTGTGTGTGACAGTAGTATTTTCCAGTTGCGAGTTGTGTCTGTGGGTGGTTGTGAATTATCATTAGTTCATGGACAGACTCCGACAGAATGTGACTTTAGACAGTTCCTGCGAGATTACCACATTGAGTCCACCAGTACTCTTCCTGCCGTGTTTTTGCAAGGAGTATGCAGTTACAATGATGTGCCAGAGCAACAAGTCGACGATCATTCGTTCATCGAGGGTCCAAGCTGTTTGATTCATCCTGCAGAATCCTGTCTACGGAATTTCTCGTACTTAGCCGTGCTGTATTCAACAGTTCCGAGAAGATAATTATGCGTCATACGCATAACGAGCATTTGTAGTGGAGGTACCTACAACCAAGGTGCCAATGACGGTTCCACCGTTGGAAGACATTGACGATTCCGTGATGTTCCAGTATCAGGAATATATTATGCCGACAATTTTAATTGTCTTAATAGCTATTTTACTGATAATTCTTGTTGTGGGAGTAGTAAAGCTTATTCGTGTTTGTAAGATTACATGTAAAGGCTCTAAGAACTCAACCCCAGTGACTTTGGAAGTGCGTCATGAGAGCAGTCCTTAAAGCTGCAGTGCAGTAGACATTGCTAATTGAGCATAGCTCTATTCTGTTATGTTTTATACATATGCTTTTGTTTTAGTTTGCCGTTAAGGAGAGCGAGACGCTCTTATGTGGTGGCCGAGCTCTATTTCAGAAAATATGGCTGCTACAAATTTTAAAGGACACATATATGCATTTCATAGCTTCAATGCTTTAAGATGTGATGAAAGAATTTATGGAGTCAGATGGAACTAGGTCGAGAGACTCGAGGTAAAATCTTTGTGTTCAGCAAATAGTTTGATTCCTCAGCAATATTGCCAGTCAGGTGATCTCCGAAGTGTTATGTATATTCGTGAGTACGTGCGTTAATTTGATCTAGATTATGCCAAAATCTGCCCTAAAAGTGAGTTTGATCGTTCATTAACGTGATAGAACTGCAGTTGTCTAGACGTAGCTTTGGAGAGGATCCAGGCTTTGAATCGGCAGATAAGGTAGAGTTTGAAATCTCTGTTTTTATGGGAGAAAATTGAACTTGTGATTTTTACCATGATTTTCTAATCATTATGAACTTTTGAACTGGTGTGGGAGATTTAATATGAATATTCATACCTCTTTTATATTATTGTTTTGTCATGTTACGTTTGCCATATCTTGGCTATGCATTTTACACTTTCCATTATTGTGTTTTGCATTTCATGTATTTTTGGGAGTTTTCTATCATGTTTAATTCTTCCGACAGATGTCTGTGGACAGATGTGTGGACAGTGTGGACTGGTTCTGAATAACATGTGGTAGACTGTTTTTTTTTTTGACATGACTAGTTATTGATTTGGGGAGTATGTGTGAGTTTGGATATTTTCAGGCTATTAGCCATAGTGAGACTTCTTTAATCAGAAGTGTTTTACAGTTCAGAGTTTAGTTATCTAACTCGATAATTCATTTATTATGCATTTTAATCTTTGCTTTGTTTTATTCATTTCTTGTTGGGTTATTTGAATAATAAACCTATTTTTGTAGAAACTATTGCGTTTCTTTAAATGGTCCATTTAATTGATTTGGTGAGAATGAGTGAGATTCGGGTGGGTGAACTTCGGAAAACGATGAGAGAGAGAGAGAGAGGCGATACACGGAGAGAGAGAGAGAGAGGCGATACACGGGAGAGAGAGAGAGAGAGAGAGAGAGAGAGAGAGAGAGAGGGGAGAAAAATGGATGTAAGTGTTATCAAACTCTGATTAATAGTCTACGGGTGGTGGGATGGAAGAGGGAAGGGGTATGGGGAGGGGGAGGAAAGAGGGAAGAAGGAGGGGGAAAGGGGAAAGAAGTGAGAAGACAGAGGAGGAGGTGGAATAGGGAAGGGGATGAAAAGGCGAGGTGGGAAAGGTAGGGGAGCAGAAGGGCAAGGTGGAAGGGAGGGGAGGGGATGGGAGAGTGAATGGGAGGGGAGGGATGGGGGAAGGGGAAGGGAGGAAACATAGGGGTGAGGGGAGGGAAGGGGTATGGAAAAAGAAGGGAAGGGAAGGGGGGAGGGGAGGGGAGGGTGAGGGGAAGATAAAGGAGGAGAGAAAATTACGCTCCGCTCCCCACTAGAAAAGAATAAACGACATCACTGAACAGAAACAATAAATAAAAAATCTTATACTTTTATGATATGTCCTCGGGTGTGTCTGTGTATTTGTTTGTGTTGGGGGAAAGGTCTGTCTCCCTTTCAACAGTAGACGGGCTTTTCATCAATTACGTGAAATTCACTGCACAACAAACCAAAGGAGATTTGTTCTAGATATGATAATGGTAATACCTCAAGTTACTTAAGAATCTGTATTTTATTGGCAGCGTATAATCAAAATACGTTTCGCTTAAAATCAACACTGAAAAAAATGTGGTAATTTCGTCACGAGTAATTTTTTATTGAGGGGGGATAGATCTGTCACAGAATCACTTGGTCTACTAATGTTCATGCACGGGTGGTGATGAATTAGTTCTTGATCTCCAAAGCTGTGCTTGTAACTACGAATTTTTGTTTCGTGGATATCATGATGGTAATATCACAAGGCACTTAAGATACATTTGGCTTAAGATGAACACTGAAAAAAATGTGGTAATTTCGATGTGAGTAGTTTCTTAATGAGGGGGTAAGCCTGTCACAGAAACATTTGGTTGTTTACTCATTTTTTCTATGGCAAGAATTGTAAGGGCTGACTGGTGTGGTGGTATTATTATATTTTGAATTACTCTGCTTTATGACTGAATGAAAGTAATTCTAATACAATCAAATACATCTGTTTAATTTTTTGGATGTACTAAACTGATTATGGGGTTTGCAGTGGGAGGAGTTTAATGAAATCATACGTCTGACAGCGCCTGGAAGAAAAGGTGGAGTGTCAGGTGAAAAATGAGAATTAAC
>NC_089752.1:35666383-35668883 GCF_040412425.1 Macrobrachium rosenbergii
AGGGGAATTTATATAAGTGATAAATGAATTGGAATCGTGGGGACACGAACCCGCGACGAAACCCTATTCAGCGACTCCAGTTGACGTAAACCATTGAGCCATCAAGAGAGGTATAAGTCTTTTGCCGAGATGTCGTACTGCTTTTACCCGTCGTGAGCGGGGGAAAGTGTACTAGCCTCGACAATGACCTACCTCCGCCATGACAGTTCATTGGTACGTTTGGAACACGCAGCTCTTGTTATGAAATTTTTATCACACCGTGATTTATATACAATCATGAAGCTACAAATGTCGCTTAATATTGAAATTCACGCTACTCGGTATATCTCCGTTGGAGAATTGTCGCCGAAGGGGAATTTATATAAGTGATAAATGAATTGGAATCGTGGGGACACGAACCCGCGATTTAAACCCTATTCAGCGACTCCAGTTGACGTAAACCATTGAGCCATCAAGAGAGGTATAAGTCTTTTGCCGAGATGTCGTACTGCTTTTACCCGTCGTGAGCGGGGAAAGTGTACTAGCCTCGACAATGACCCACCTCCGCCATGACAGTTCATTGGTACGTTTGGAACACGCAGCTCTTGTTATGAAATTTTTATCACACCGTGATTTATATACAATCATGAAGCTACAAATGTCGCTTAATATCGAAATTCACGCTACCTCGGTATATCTCCGTTGGAGAATTGTCGCGAAGGGAATTTATATAAGTGATAAATGAATTGGAATCGTGGGGACACGAACCCGCGCGAAACCCTATTCAGCGACTCCAGTTGACGTAAACCATTGAGCCATCAAGAGGTATAAGTCTTTTGCCGAGATGTCGACTGCTTTTACCCGTCGTGAGCGGGAAAGTGTACTAGCCTCGACAATGACCCACCTCCGCCATGACAGTTCATTGGTACGTTTGGAACACGCAGCTCTTGTTATGAAATTTTATCACACCGTGATTTATATACAATCATGAAGCTACAAATGTCGCTTAATATCGAAATTCACGCTACTCGGTATATCTCCGTTGGAGAATTGTGCCGAAGGGGAATTTATATAAGTGATAAATGAATTGGAATCGTGGGGACACGAACCCGCGACGAAACCCTATTCAGCGACTCCAGTTGGCGTAAACCATTGAGCCATCAAGAGAGGTATAAGTCTTTTGCCGAGATGTCGTGACTGCTTTTACCCGTCGTGAGCGGGAAAGTGTACTAGCCTCGACAATGACCCACCTCCGCCATGACAGTTCATTGGTACGTTTGGAACACGCAGCTCTTGTTATGAAATTTTTATCACACCGTGATTTATATACAATCATGAAGCTACAAATGTCGCTTAATATCGAAATTCACGCTACCTCGGTATATCTCCGTTGGAGAATTGTCGCCGAAGGGGAATTTATATAAGTGATAAATGAATTGGAATCGTGGGGACACGAACCGCGACGAAACCCTATTCAGCGACTCCAGTTGACGTAAACCATTGAGCCATCAAGAGAGGTATAAGTCTTTTGCCGAGATGTCGCATACTGCTTTTACCCGTCGTGAGCGGGAAAGTGTACTAGCCTCGACAATGACCCACCTCCGCCATGACAGTTCATTGGTACGTTTGGAACACGCAGCTCTTGTTATGAAATTTTTATCACACCGTGATTTATATACAATCATGAAGCTACAAATGTCGCTTAATATCGAAATTCACGCTACCTCGGTATATCTCCGTTGGAGAATTGTCGCCGAAGGGGAATTTATATAAGTGATAAATGAATTGGAATCGTGGGACACGAACCCGCGACGAAACCCTATTCAGCGACTCCAGTTGACGTAAACCATTGAGCCATCAAGAGGTATAAGTCTTTTGCCGAGATGTCGTACTGCTTTTACCCGTCGTGAGCGGGAAAGTGTACTAGCCTCGACAATGACCCACCTCCGCCATGACAGTTCATTGGTACGTTTGGAACACGCAGCTCTTGTTATGAAATTTTTATCACACCGTGATTTATATACAATCATGAAGCTACAAATGTCGCTTAATATCGAAATTCACGCTACCTCGGTATATCTCCGTTGGAGAATTGTCGCCGAAGGGGAATTTATATAAGTGATAAATGAATTGGAATCGTGGGGACACGAACCCGCGACGAAACCCTATTCAGCGACTCCAGTTGGCGTAAACCATTGAGCCATCAAGAGAGGTATAAGTCTTTTGCCGAGATGTCGCACTGCTTTTACCCGTCGTGAGCGGGAAAGTGTACTAGCCTCGACAATGACCCACCTCCGCCATGACAGTTCATTGGTACGTTTGGAACACGCAGCTCTTGTTATGAAATTTTTATCACACCGTGATTTATATACAATCATGAAGCTACAAATGTCGCTTAATATCGAAATTCACGCTACTCGGTATATCTCCGTTGGAGAATTGTCGCCGAAGGGGAATTTATATAAGTGATAAATGAATTGGAATCGTGGGGACACGAACCCGCGACGAAACCCTATTCAGC
>NC_089752.1:35673883-35711383 GCF_040412425.1 Macrobrachium rosenbergii
TATATATATATATATATATATATATATATATATATATATATAAATAACCATAAACAAAAGAAATAAATAAACAACGGATAGTTGGCTTGAGTATACGTTCAAACACTACAAGGAAATGAATTAAAGTCATTTGCTCACATATGACATTTTAATGGCAACATCCAGTTTCAAACAAATTAGACTGAAACTATAAGGATGGACCTCGATTGATTCAGATAAGTCAATTAACCATTGCAAATAAATTAGGCAAGTTATAAAACACTGTTTCCTCTTTCCATTTGTTCTCCCGTAGGTCCCAAGATGTTAGGTGCTAAAGTCAAGTTTCTTGTGCAAAGTTAAGACTCATCTATGATAACTGCTACGCGTTTAATATAATAAAAACAAGCTGGCTGTCAGTATGCCGGTATTGAGACTAAAGATCGTGTTATAATGGCATAAAAATGAACGTGTCATCATCATTTGAAGAAAGACGACTGTAATATATCCTTTCAATTCATCAGGGATCATATTCTGAAAATAAAATCTAAAAAAAAAAATTGTTTGGGAAGAATTTCTCCAGAAATTTTACAGAACAAAGTAACCGGAAAATCCCATCTCCGCATCACTACCATACCTATCCCAGTCTTGAGAATCTTTGTAACGTCCCTTAGGCGAAGAGATATTTTAGTGTGAGGCGTGACAGCAAGAAGTTAAATCACCAACCAGTAACTGCGAACCACAAGATACTCTCTGCTAGATCATCATTGGCTAATAAGACCTGCAAACATCATGCATGTTAATTTGGTTCACCAAAAAAGTTAAATTAATATTATCATTATTGTATCTTCCTGCACATCTCAGAACTAATTTTGCTCACGGCAGAGGAATGAATCCTAACAACAAATATCATGGGAAAAAACTGAAAAATTTTGCATAACGTGTCTACAATAACGATTATACTCAAGTCAATAACTGTAAAGACCAATTCTAAAATTCTAACTTAATGGTTAAAAAAAAAAAATTGAAAACAGAAAGCAACCTCATTACCATCTATCTACAATGCTTGTTACGACTCTCCAGGGCGCACGCATTTAATCAGCTCAAGGACTACTTCTCTGCGGAATGGTGTACCGCAATGGCCGATAAAACCTTATCTTTCATAACTTAATTAGAGAATTTTAAATTTCATTATCACGCTAACTCGTCTGTCACAGAGAGTTAATTCCCAGAGCCCTAGCGTTACTTGCTTAAAAAGAGAATGAAGAAAAAAAGGTGGGTGATATAAGGGGGAGGGGGCATAGGAGGGGGTAGGAAGGTTATTATCATGAAAAGGAAAAGACGATAATGCTGCAGGGTATGAAAAAGGGTACGAACACAATAAAAGGTCTATTTAAAATGCTGTTTCTCATACGTTGGTAGCGATGGTTTTTTTACGAATCCGAGATTAGACAACGTCGTCTATTGCAGTAACAAAAAAATGATGCATTGCTGCAACATTACTTTTCCCTCACACACCAAACGTATATACAAAAATGCCAACAGTGTCACACCTACTTATACATTCCGTTTGATTATTACAGTAAGCAGACGTCATATAACTACAATAATCATCAACAACAAACACGAAAATACAGAACTCCCAAAAAACTAATGCAGTTTTACTAAAAACAACAACAACAAAAATTAAACACATGACTTGGCATATCTAATATGTGTATAAATACATACACGGGGAAAATCATTTATTTCATAAAGAAATAGTAAAACATAATGCTGCTAATTATAAAATCATCTACATCATAAGAAGGACGCCAGATTTGTCAACAGAGTGAAAAGACATTATTTCCTTTCTGCGTACCCTGGAAAGAAGTCAGCAGTTACATCTCATTCTTGACACCCAGGAGAGTAAAAGACGACGTAAATAAATATCCTAGAAAGAACGATTCAGCCAGCACATGCGACGCAATAGAAAGCTTTTGCATCGTGACTTATCATCAGGTTTCATTGTGTAATGCAAGTATGCCTGGCCTTGCTGAACCCAAAAAGACGGGTTCTCATTTCCTCAGAAAAACGCAGTACAATGAAAAGGCAGATCTGGTAATTACAGCGTTAATGGTGTATCCAAGCAGAATCTTCCAGACAGCTGTCATCTTTTCAGATTCATACTTGTGACCATACTTATGTCCATACATTTATTATGAACATAATGCACAATAACACGCATATGTCGATGAACGTATAGTGCTACACGAAGAGTACGTATCACCGAATAAAACATTCACAACACCATTACATCTACACATACGCACAAATATACATCGGGCAAGCCACACGAAGGCCAGAACGCATACATACTCCATCTGTCCTCAATATGTGTAAATAATGGTGAGAGCGCAATACATGATCTACAATTCTCATTTGTTTTCTCAGCACACAACGACAAGTGCTCCTATAAGATCATTTTCCCACAACACTTGCCTGGAACAAGCGACGTCTACATTTAATCCATTGAAAAAACTATCTCAACGTAGAGGAATAAAACAGAGCAAATAGACAATGCACATAATTTCTACGCCTTCTTAAAAACACGACCAAGTAAAGTAAAGACGACGAGAGGGAAGAAACCCGACAAAGCCTTATCTCAGCGCAGAACTGTGGCGCAACCGACAAGAAACAAATCATTCCCATTCCGGTTTTCGCTCTAGACTCTCAACTGGAATATGTAGTGGAAACAATTTCGACCGAAAAACAAAATGACAGCTAACCGGAAAGCATGAATAATTTAGTCTTTAAATACCAATAAAATCAAGGCATTCGCAGGTGGCACAGAGAGGGGATGAAATAAAAATGGAAAATGAATATTGCTTATTAGTAGTTATAACAAAAGTGCCTCGGGACATTACACAGTCACCGTTGCTTCATGTTCCTCTGAATTTCCTTGAGAGAGAGAGAGAGAGAGAGAGAGAGAGAGAGAGAGAGAGAGAGAGAGAGAGAGAGAGAGAGAGAGAGAGAGCAGTAAAAGGCTCAAATTGGTAATATTAAAAGATCTCAGAACGGCTATCAAGCGAAAATTGGAAGTGAAAATTGCATTTCGTTATCAAGCGAAAATTGGCAGTGAAAATAGAAGCCCGAAAAATATAAATGAGCCATCACGGCATCAGGGAAAAGAAGTCGCAGGAATAACAACCTTGGATGATACTGTAATAAAATACAAAATGGATTTCGTAAGAAGAATATATATATATATATATATATATATATATATATATATATATATATATATATATATATATATATATATATATATATATATATATATATATATATATATATATATATATATGTATATATATATCATATATATATATATATAATATATATAAAAAAAAATATATATATATATATATATATATAATATATAAAAATATATATATATATATATATATATATATATATATATATATATATATATATATATATACATACATATATATATATATATATATATATATATATATATATATATATATATATATATATATGTGTGTGTGTGTGTGTGTGTGTGTGTGTGTGTGTACGTATGTACCTATATACTAGAATAGTTGGTAAGAGAATGAAATAACCCTAACCATGTGATATAAAGAAGAAATCCCGGTAACTCTGACTTCCAGTCTGATATATACAGTATATGTAAATGGAAAACTCTCAGCAGGGGTAGAAACACAGAGACCGCTGAAGTTCACATAGAAATATCCGATCATGAGGCCCTTCTGGAATAGAGCGTCCACTCAGTTGAGAAACGCAAGATAAAACTGAAATTGGAAAAACAAACAACAAACAAGCCAACGGAGGGAGGGGATTGAACGACTCCATCAGCGAGTTGACTTTTCAATCTTCATTTCAAATCCTCCCTCCTTATCTCTCTTTCCTTCCCTCTTATCACCCGAAGGTCTTTGTGAGAAATGCAATCCGCTGTTGACGGAAGAGAGAGGAGTGTCCCGAAACCATAAGAGCACCGCTGCTTTGACAAATGTTGTATTTCATTCTTGGGATATACCTTCGAAAGGCCTTTGAATTTCATGCGCGGATGTAGAATAAGCATTCTTCATTCTATATATATGTTTATTATACATAACTTGATTTGCCCAGTCCAAAGTAATTATCAGGATATGATGACAATACAATGATATATAATACGTACCAAAAACAACGGTTAACAGTTCAATCCACTTCATTACAAAGTTATCCGATAATGATAGGTTAAACGAATTCACTTCACAGTAAAACAATATTACTTAATATTACTGTAATTACCTCAAGTGTTTCACTGAATCTGCAGTAGCTAATAGTAGAAATCATCACAAAAACATCCAGTTACTCCTAATTACCAAGAGTAGGAAATTGTGTTGACGGTGAAATGAACTTACGTTATAAAGAACCAACCAAACAAACTCGCAGTTCAAAATCGACGAAGTTGCAAAAGGAGTCTGATGCAGATGCAAGAATGAGCACACCACCAGATGCATGAAACCTCACTGAATGCCCAGAGTTTCAGAACGGAAGCGTGACAACGAGGAGCTTCAAGAAACATAACCGAAACCTTATTAATTATTTACCGAATGCGAGTGAATAAGACTGGTATTGATACGAGTAGTTTTATTAACTGAATGTGAGTAGGTCGCCAGCCACTGTGGAATAGGTAGTAACAAGCAACACCAGTTACTCATTGGACGGGTCGATATCGTACTCGACTAGCACTCTGCCTGGGCCCGCGTTCGACTCTCCGGCCGGCCAATGAAGAATTAGAGGAATTTATTTCCGGTGATAGAAATTAATTTCTCGCTATAATGTGGTTCGGTTCCACAATAAACTGTAGGTCCCGTTGCTAGGTAACCAACTGGTTCTTAGCCACGTAAAATAAGTCTAATCCTTCGGGCCAGCCCTAGGAGAGCTGTTAATCAGCTCAGTGGTCTGGTTAAGCTAAGGTATACTTAACAAGCAACACCATAAAGAAGAGTGACAGTATCTGATGAGTGGAAATGAAAATATCACCCATTTAAATACATCGCATACCTTACGAAGGCAGGAGGAAGGGGAGACGGCAGTAAGACTGGGTAGGCTGAGTCCTTCATTAAAGAAAAAGAAAAAATGCCCAGTGCTGCATAAAATGCTGCGACTCACATGCTAATGCCTTTCTCAGAGAGAGAGAGAGAGAGAGAGAGAGAGAGAGAGAGAGAGAGAGAGAGAGAGAGAGAGAGAGAGAGAATATTTCCTAGACAATTACTGAATGCATCAGTTACAGAAGTAGTTAAGAGAAACGACGTGGAGCAAGAGTGCTGAAAAGTGTTCCTGAGATTTACAGAGAGACTCCAGCCGCTGAGAGAGTCAACTAACTGGAAGGAAAGAAACAACTGGACAATCTGCCTGAAATGTTTTACTTTTATCATCCTAGCTAATATCAATAACAGTATTAGTAGCTGTGGTATCCAAGTGAAACATTCAAGTACTTCAGAAGCTTCAAAAGAAAATCAAGAGAAACCTCCCAAGCCGATAAAAAGACGCCATACAATATAACACCGATCATCTTACAGTCGCTTTTGGCCAAAAGTCTCACACAAGTACCGAAAAACTTTCCGGAAATTGCTTGCTCTGGGCACGAGGCGAAAATATCCTACAAAATATACTGGTCCAGAAACTTTCATGCTGAGCACAAGCAAAATAATTCTCTCTCTCTCTTAGGACACTAAAAATTTCATTTAGAATCTACTGACCTATGCAGTGAATAATGAACCTGGTAACTGGTCCACTGCTGTGGGTTACTGCCAGTGCGTAAGGTCTTGGGGGTTAGCAACCTCATTCTAGAACCTACTGAGAATAGAGGAGTATGCTTCTAGTGAGAATACACACACTTGCACGGAAATATACTGTAAAACAAATATACACAAAGACGCATGAAAACTACCTCCACTTCTACTATTAATATGGCAGCAATAATGGTTTTAAAAATTTCAGTATTGATGAAGCAACATAAATAACTACAATCTCTTATCAATGGTATCATCCGTATCTTCAAATGAGCGAGAGAAAAAAATATTACCCAAGTTTTGGAAATGTTTGAAGTTTTTGCATAATAATAATAATAATAATAATAATAATAATAATAATAATAATAATAATAACAACATTTTTAGGCAGACTGAATAGAATGAAGCCTCCTACACTGAGGTACAAAGAAAAAGTTTAAAAGCAAATCACTATCTGATTCTTGCTTGGCCGAAGTTTAACTTTCTTCTTTTGCAGGATGCGTTGACGTGACACATATGAAACTTTCACACTCGTCACTGCGTCACAGTCCTAATGCGATTCAAATTTCAATGACCTACCTTCGAAAATGTCGAAGCTATTCAGTGTTAGAGTCACGAGCAGGAAGAAAGTAAGGATATGAGCAAAAACACAATAACTCTATAATAAAAAGAATAAAAATAATAATTACAATATTAAAAATAACAGTAATACATAACTTGCTTAGATATTTTCTTCTCTGACTGACAGCCTTCCCCAGTCCTCGCTCCTTTTCGTCAGCGCACGCCCTCGGATGCAACAAACAGCTTTTGCCTTAAATCAAGGAAGGAGTAAATCACAACAGTCTAACTTAATGGAAACGTCACTTCTGCAAACACAGCATTGCTCGCCTGCTTATCGGATGTTTTTCGTGCGTATTTTTTTTATGCATCCAAGAGCTCTGGGCTTTTTGGCATACTTTTACTTGGACACAAAAAGGACGAACTAATTGTGGCACTAAGACGTAACGGCAAATTCATATTCACAAGCAAAAAGACAACAACTCAGTCACACTCACACACACACACACACATATATATATATATATATATATATATATATATATATATATATATATATATATATATATATATATATATTATATATATATATATATATATATAATATATATATATATATATATATATATATATATATATATATATATATATATATATATATATATATATATATATGTGTGTGTATATATACTAGCCCTTCTTTTTAGCCTGACTTAGATGGCTGACCGAGGAGGCATTTGGCTTCTATCGTTCAGGAACAAGTTAGCGTCACTTAAAGATAAATATTCTTGGGTTCTTGATGTAAACAACTACATACGGTTTTTCTTTATTAACCCCTTTTAAGTATAAATATTCCATCTGGGGTTATTTGCTGCTTCTTAGGGAAGTCGCCTGGACTCGAAACTGAAATATGCTAAGTCCACACTTGGACTTGGAAAAACTAAGTGCGAGAGAGCTATAAACATTCAGTACAGTTACCGCGACTTGGGCAACACTTCACACTCAGAGCACACCGGCTGCTCTGACTCTGTCCTGTACTCTCTCTTACTCTACTCTTACTGCTCCCCTTTCTCCTTCTTTCTCCCTATTATAGTGTTTGTTTCTTGTGACAGCCGTGACGTCATGGTTCGAGGTATACCGGCAAAGTCCTTATTCATCCCCTCTCACCTGCTTCACTGTTCACTGTTCTGTTCAACATTTCCTACTCTCCATCCCACGCCTTCTTAGCAGCGACGGAAGTGTTTTGGTAACCTCTCACCTTTCCCTTATGCTCTAAAATGATGATGTTTGCTTGTTTCTGTCTGGCAACAAAGACCATTTGGAGGGACATTAAACTTTTTTGTCTTTGGTGCTTGATTAACATTACCCCTTCCTCTCTCTCTCTCTCTCTCTCTCTCTCTCTCTCTCTCTCTCTCTCTCTCTGTATGTGTGTTTGTGTGTGTGTGACTCACATTTCCGAGTTCACGCGTCTTTATGATTGATTCATGCGTAAATTTTTGTATGAAAACGCTTATGAATACTCTCTCTGTAACAGTCTTGAAATGTTAAAGCAAATTCATATGCAAACATAAATTCAAACTAGTTGAAATAGAACTGAATGTAATGCTGCAAGCAATCTTAAACGTCTTAGCAAAATCCAAGCATACTGTAAACTATTTCTAATAAACCTTAATTCTCAAGACAGTGAAACAGGATTTACTAATGTTATAAAAGCATAAAAAAAACAAGAATGTGTGTCAGAACGGTTGTGTTACATGGTCAAATATTCCCCATGTATCACAACCGTTCTGGCAAACATTTTTGTTTTTTTTATGCTTTTATAATATCAGGCAGGGTAAAGTCTGTCCACCTCTCACCTCAGTTTGAATTTCTATTACTTTTTACAGTCATTTACCAAACAAATTATTCAGATACTTTTCATCCTTATTAAGTAAATCTTTGCTTGTGCACATCTTAGAAAAGTAATACTCATAATGAAATGTTCGGAAGCATCTGACATTTATGTTGTGTTAAAGTTACTGAAATCCGAAGTCCTGTATCATATCTCATGTATATATTTGTGTATAAACAAACATTTGTATATAAACAAAACTAGGTCATCTTTTAATTGTCAAATTTCAGTCATCGATTGCTTCAGCGATTAAAGATATATTTACGCAGGTTTTTTTTATCATATATTCCCTCACCTACATGCCTAGTGAGCATATAAAAGTGCAAAATCAATATGAATCACAACAAATAATGTTCTATTACAAATGGTAAAGGTTGTACAGGGAGCAAGAGTCCCCAGAGGTCACGACTTCCACGGGAACGAAAAATTTCATTAAATAGGATTAAGATTTGAGCCGGAAAAATAAGAAAAGAAAAACTCGGTAAGTACTCTAATTAACCATTTCCAATCGAGCTAAGGGTGGAAAAATTAACGTAATTAGTTTAATCATAATGTGTTGACAGAAAAAGCGCTCTGCGAGGAACAAACTTATATAACGAAGAAATTCATTATCTTCTGAATTTAACAGAAATTGTATATAAAGTTTTATAAGAAAACACTTACGTTAAAAACTTCGAATTACTTACAGTAGAAACCGTAGATGTTTAAACGCCTTCTATTTGTGTTGATAAGAAGTTTTCGAAAATTTTATTTTGGAAGGTCTCTTCCCGGTAACAAATTTCTCTACTTAAAAATTCTGTTACAAAGTATCATAAGAGCATAGCTCATACACAATCTACACATTTTTTCGTTGATTCCCGACCAATAGGCAGTTGGAATCCCACTGGTGATGAAGCATTTATTAATTATAATTCTCCTTGGGTGTTAGTTACTCTTGATGTATATTAAATTGGATATTAAACGAAATTTGTGGCTTATATACATAAATATTTTCACGAGCCTAACCTGAGGTTGATTTATCTGGCCCTAAACACACTCTGAAACTCACCTGACTGCTCAGTTAAACTCATGAAGTGAAGTAAGTCAACAGTAAATAAAAAAAAATGGTTTCCAAAGAAATGCAAGACTTCACAATTTAGGTTTTATTATAAGGATCAGAAGGATATTGCGAGGAACCTCCTCACTAGCTCCGTGGCACTGATATTACGTTACTCACAGAGCAAAGTGCTACTAAAAGATTTTCAATCTATGGTAAAATTCTTAACCATAGAATTTATTATCTCTAGTAATAAAATTACTTGGGAAACCTCTAGATGACATAAATACACAGATTCTGCCACGTAGGCATGTAAGTCTTCGGGAATGAATCTTGAAGTGATCTTCCACGTCGAGAATTAAGGAACTGGCACCGTGGGCGAACAGGTGGACATAGCAGCAAATGCCTATTCTGCAAGACAAACTTATTGTCACCTCGATGCTAAGAAAACATTTCCTAGTTCACTTAGGGAATGCTGAAGGCTGAGAGGGAATAATATGAAATAGCAAGGTGTTGAATTGCTTACGTTACTCGAAATGAAAATGTTAACACTTCAATATTTTTCCTCAGAACTCCAAGGGGCAGAAATATCAGAAAGAATGAAAACTATAGCAGAAGACTGAGCGCCGTAACAACTCCAAAATCCAGACAATACCTTTTCCGTAGGATGCGCTGTCTTAACAAACATAGACCAGCCTTTGCAATAAGGCAAGGGACTTGGTGGGACTATTGCACAACAAAGAGATACGGGGTCAGAGAGGGAAAGGGTGGTCGGAAACCGACCTGACAAGGGATCTACTCTGATGCTGGCTGCCAACAAAGTCTCCTGTCTCCCTGGGTCAAGGCCTTTATATAATCTCTGGCCCAGTCTCCGAGTTCTTTGTGTTGCGCGTGGGGTTTGACCGTCACCTGCCAGCTTCCATCTTTTTGGCGGCAAACTGGAGCGGTGCTGGAAATAAGAAGACGAAAACCCAGGGGAAATCAAAGGGTGACAAAGGTGGGATTAAAGGCTCAGAGAGAAGGGGTGGAGTTTGTCGTGAGGGCTCCGAGAAATTTAGCGGATGCTAATGTCACGGCTGTTTTGAACGTCCCAAGCTTCTCGGTTCTGGGTGGTCATGTGTTTGACTCACCGTGTCTAATTTTACTTGATTTAACTAAATTTGGAAAGTGAGTGAAACTTCACATGCTCTTGTAGACTGCAACTGCACGTTACAATATATATATATATATATATATATATATATATATATATATATATATATATATATATATATATATATATATATATATATATATATATATATATATATATATTACCAGGAACACATTTAGATCCAAAGTACCACAGGAATTAACGGGGAAAGGTTTAAGACTGGTTTCTGCAATAAGTTAAGAAGTCTTCAACAAAGTCGTTAACAATATATCACATGAAACAAAACTTAAAAAAACTCAAATGAATATAAAGAAATGAGAAATCTATTCTTAAAAACATCTTCGTATTATACAAGAAGATGAATTTTTAAACTAACATTTCAACCTAGATTTCCGTAAGCCACAAAAGTTATTTACATAGAACTAGGGCCCATTAAGGAATAACACACTGTGCTTAATTCCCTAAAAGATTATTTCAATGAAGTGTAATATTAAACTCCCAAGGATACCCTTTACTGTAACACTAATTTCAAAGGTATTTGAAAGAAACGACATAAATTCCATTTCGCCAAACATCCTACTGACAAAGGAAAATTTTAAACATTCCCCGATATGCGTGAGACATATATCTAAACAATATTATCTTGCACTGATAAGATAATAGATCGTCGTCGTGCCATTATTATTATTATTATTATTATTATTATTATTATTATTATTATTATTATTATTATTATTATTATTATTATCTAGTAGTGTTCTTTTTACATCATAATTTTTATTCATGGCCAAAATTAGTTATACAAAATTAGTAAAATTGCTATGTATACTATGAGCGTTTTAATTATAGGTTACCACAAGTCATGCACAGTTTTTTTTTATTATATAAACTACGACCATCCAGTCTATTCTGATGTCTTGCCATGAAAAATTGTATAAAATCTCCGTAGATAGTTTTAGAAACGCACAACTAATTTCATGCATAAGACAACCCCCAAGAAAGTCCCGAGCATTATTGCCACCCCTATAGGTAAAACTTCACAATAAATATCAACATCGGCAAAATAAGAGAGAGTTGCCTCATTTCAGAACACCTGACTTAATACCAATTTCTGATTTTTCCAACAAACATTCCCATTGCCCGAACATCACCCGGATCTATACCCCTTAAAACAGAAGCCAGTTTGATTTCATCGCCCTCAATAAACTGCAAATGAGCTACTTGACTTCCACCAAGGTGATAAATAAAGCGAATTAGACTTAATTGGTCCTTCCAAATGGGAGAAAGGATAAAGGAAGTTGAAAAGGTAGGGAGAAATGTGGCGGAGGGAGGGCAGAAAGGGGTTAGTGGTGAGGAAGAAGGGCACGAGAAGCGAAGGTGAAGAAACGGGTAACAGGGTTAATTGCAGATCCAGTGGATGCTCACGCAGCAATGCAGACTCACGCTCGCGTATACACAGCCCAGCAATTAAGCGCCTGGCTGATCTGCAGCCGAGGTCCTATAATCGTCATAACGGCGTTTCCAGACCTTAATACATTTCGGGGAAATTGACCTAATCGTTAGCCTCACCTCCAGAGCGTCCAACTTCTATCGCGCGAAGATTACGGGCTAGGTAGCTGGAATTCTGATTATCTGCATGAGCTATTTATGCTCGTCCAGTTAACGTTGCATACTGCATCACGAACATGGCTTGCGTCTGCTCCAGGATCGAATTTCCAAAAATTTAAGATTATACTCCAATCTAACTAACTACGAGGCCTCCTCGACGTTTAAAACACGAACCTTGTTTTATCTCTCCATAAAATAATCACAAAAAATTTCCAAAAATAAGAAACCAAAAAATCGAGCACATTTTGATTGTATTATCTACCTATGACTTATCCCATTTTTTTTACTATCCTCTTTTTTTTTTCTTGTCCATCTTTAAACTCTGCTTTTATCATTTCCTGAGCGGTGAGCCCGATCTTTGCTTTATCATCTCATGTCGGGTTAATTAAATTCCGTATAAAATACGCAATTATCTCCTCATCAATATCACTCTCAATCAGAGAGCAATAATCTCAGCTTTCACAATCCATCATCTTTATTAGGAGTGATGATAGCTGAGCTTTACTGCCCTGAAATGGCTGAAAAAAAAAAAAAAATTCAATGATTCGATTCCAATGGCCAAGTTAAAGTAATCCAACTCCAGGAGAAATCCGCTCTCTTTCTGCCCTTTACAACTAATTCTCTCTCTCTCTCTCTCTCTCTCTCTCTCTCTCTCTCTCTCTTTTCTGGTGATAGAAATTCATTTTTCGGTATAATGCGGTTCGGATTCCACCATAAGCTGTAGGTCCCGTTGCTAGGTAACCAATTGGTTCTTGGCCACGTAAATTAAGTCTAATCCTTCGGGCCAGCCCTAGGAGAGCTGTTGATTAGCTCAGTGGTCTGGTTAAACTAAGGTATACTTAACTTTTCTCTCTCTCTCTCTCTCTCTCTCTCTCTCTCTCTCTCTCTCTCTCTCTCTCTCTCTCTCTCTCTTCTGTGTGATCTCAAAGCATTATACATTATGAATGGGTACATATTTCAGAATGTCACATGACAAAACACTTTTTTTTTTAAACTCGCTCAAGACAGCATCACACCTAAGGTCTCCCTAATACCACCCCATGTTGCCTTTCTCATTTAACGCCGGAAAAACTGAAAGTCTTTCTTTAGAAACATTTATTATTTCAATTCTTATAATCCCCATTAGTGAGTCAACACACCGGCCTCTTGTAAATCAACGATTATATTATATTTAACCGTATATATGTACGAATGTTATCACCAAAGATATAAAGTGACAAAGAGGAATAATAACAACTTGAAAAGGGCTTTTGGCAGTGGAGTTATTGCTACACTGTGTTTTATCTAATACTGTACTGTGAAAGAAGTATTAAGGTCCTCCGGTTATCTGCCTAGCTATCTACCTACCTAAGAGTCCAGTCTATTTGTCTTGTTCCACATTTCACCTCATTTACGAGCTAATCTTCCAGTTAGCCCCTCTAGTCTTATCAGGACAGTGTTATATCATTGCAACTGCGAATAAAAATAATGATAGGCGACTGATTATTTCCATCAACAATAACTGGGATAAGATGGTATTCAACTATTCAAACAGTTAACTCCCGACCCACTTGGACGAAATCTGCATTTAAAGAATAAAGTAAAAAAACATCCATTCTCGACATGACATTATGTTAAAGACTAAAAATGACTGACCAACAAACAAAAAATTCTGGGGACGTTGATGGCGGTTGCAGATGTTACTATGATTTTCTTATACTTACAGGAAATACGTTTTATTATATGTTATAAAGGCAAATTTACAAATGACACTACAGTACTCAGCTATAGAAGGGTAGTAAATGCCAAGGAAATGTTAAACGAAAGAAATACGATGCACTCGATCTTAAGATGGGTTCCAGTAGATAGTCATCATCGTTAATAAATACAGAGACATTTTTAAATTGTGACGCCAGTTTTAATTATATATATATATATATATATATATATATATATATATATATATATATATATATATATATATATATATATATATATATATATATATATAAGTATCTCTGGTTTGTTCCTGCCTTCCTCTCTTGATGGTTGGTCCTGCTACAACTAGTTTTTAATTTTGCTATATATAATGTATTATGTCTTGTATTTGTGTTTTAGCGCTTTTAAGGTTATTTTTATTGTTTTAATCTTTATAGCTTGAAAATGAAACCTTTGTGTTTTGAAACGTTGCAATAAATGTATTTTTGGACCACCTGAGATGTACTTTCTCCTTCAACTGCCTTCTAAATTATATGTACACATATATATATATATATATATATATATATATATATATATATATATATATATATATATATATATATGTGTGTGTGTGTGTGTGTGCTTGTGTATATATATACATATATGTATATGAATTCATTTTATTGGATTATGATCCACCTTCCACTTTATCCTGAACACTCGGAAACAGGAATGTGCATCTCTAGAATCAGAATTAATATTAGAGACTGAAGTGATGTTAGGCGATAGCAAACGTATTCGCAAAATATTTTCATGTTTATAACGACGTTGAGAAGACCCTTCCGGCGGTAAGGGTCCCTTGTTGTCTGCTTGTTTTGTTCACTTATAGCCACGCTATTTAGCTTTGTTGCTTTGTTGTCTGTTCGCTTTACATAATGGTATTCCAGCATTTCATTTTTCATAATTTTGGATCGGATAATCCTGTATTGTCAGAAACCACTAGCGGATCGGGAGGGAGGCGCCACCTGGGCATGTGGCCCCCCCCCCTGAAAAATAATGATAAAATAATAATATTGAAGATTTAGATAATAATATACATAAATATAAAAATGGGGAAAAATTCGATGAAAGAAATGCCTAATGTGCCTAAGCTTCCGTTTTATGCAAATGTAATTTGATCCATGACCAAAATTTCTATGATGCACTAAGAAAACTCGTATTTAATTATATACCAGCTATTAACTTTAATATCATCCCGACAAATCCACTTACTTTGGGTAGTTTGTTTAAATTCAAAGATAAACTTGACCCTTTGATGACCTCATGTGTTGTGTACAAGTTCAATTGCCCTAGATGTAATCTAGGGACCTACGTGGGATCCACACAGAGGTTATTAAGGGTCAGAATTGATTGCCATAAGGGCGTTAGCTATCGAACTGGTAGCAAACTTGCTAATCCTGAATTTTCCAACATCAGGCAACACGCCAATCAATGCAAACATACAAAGATTTTGAAATATTGGGACGGGCACCGAATGGCAAACTATTGACAATCCAGGAGTCCTTGTATATTAAACAACTTGTTCCCCAATTGAACACTTAGCAGTCTTCCTCGACAACTCTTTACCTTACGTGAGCTGTTGCCTTTTATCATCTCTGGTTTGTTCCTTCTGACTTTCGTCCTTCCTTCCTCTCTTGATGGTTGGTAGCCCTTTGTTAGCCGAACCGGTTGAGCTTCAGACTGTCGCTCGATGGACCGGAGTTCAATTCCCGCGGCCGGCTGATGAAGAGTTAGAGGAATGTATTTCTGGTGATAGAAATTCATTTCTCGCTATAATGTGGTTCGGATTCCACAATAAGCTGTAGGTCCCGTTGCTAAGTAACCAATTGGTTCTTAGCCACGTAAAATAAGTCTAATCCTTCGGGCCAGCCCTAGGAGAGCTATTAATCAGCTCAGTGGTCTGGTAAAACTAAGGTATACTTACTTTTACTTTGATGGTTGGTCCTGCTACAACTAGTTTTTAATTTTGCTATATATGATGTATTATGTCTTGTATTTGTATTTTAGCGCGTTTAATGTTAATTTTATTGTTTTTTTTATCTTGATAATTGAAAATGAAACCTTTGTGATTTGAAACGTTACGCGTTGCAATAAATGTATTTTATGGACCACCTGAGATGTACTTCCTCCTTCAACCGTCTTCTATTGTTCGAGTTACCAGTAACCACCACATCTTGGAATGTTATATGTTTATATATACATATATAATATATATATATATATATATATATATATATATAATATATATATATATATATATATATATATATATATATATATATATATATATACATATAATATATATATATACATATATATACTGTAATATATATATATATTATAGATTTAGATTTGTTTTTCCCTCAAATGAGCTTCAAGAACGTTATATGCTTGAAAGGGATTGTTGGTAAGGTGGTCATCATACTCAAACGGTCGATATTTAAAACCCTAATTCCTTCCAGTGATTAACAATTTCACAACTGCTAATCACTGGAAAACTAGTACTGCAGCTTTCATAGCTGTCCTCGCACAAAGGCTTTGAAAAATTGGATTCGACTTCAAATTCTTGACAGCATTGCTTTCTTGAATGTTGTTTTCCAACGCAATGAAGAGCAATCTACTTGACAGTCATCGGTCGCTTCCCCTCCCGTCCTTCGAAATGTACAGATGGTTCGGCATTTTTTATATAGCAATCATTGCAAGAGGGAAAATTTGCTGTCTGTTAAATTATTATTATTATTATTATTATTATTATTATTATTATTATTATTATTATTTTCCCCCGTGGTGGTGCACTGGTATGATTCTCGGCTACCAGTTGAGAGGGGCGGGGTTGAAATCCCGCTGCTCACTGATGGCTTGGATTGCGCCACTGCAAAAATCCGACAGCCCATCAACCTAACAGTCGGAAAATAGGAGAATAGATACCAGCCCTCGGGCTGGGGAGTTACACAGTGGGCCTAGCGACACAATGGCCACGTGTCATAGGCACTGGGACCTGTTCCCCCACTGGTTGTCGGTATATGTGCCTACAGAGGCCCAGGAGGACTTTAACTTTAACTTTTTTATTATTATTTGAAAGCAGAAACAACAACAGCATGATTTATAGTTATATGGATCTAGGCATCAGTTTCACCACAGGCTACATACATGTTTACCCAAAATTAGCATGTTGATGTTTACATGAAAAGCATTGCACGGTACCGATATTAAGTGTACAGTCTCCTTTACATACACTGCAAAGAAATCGTGCAAATGGAATCTAATATTCTCCAAACATTATATTTTTCGTGAACCCTGTCCTTACGGGAGGAAGACCTGTTACCATTATTACTTCATTAACCCTGATGTTGTGATGGCAAAATCTAAATATTTCCGCTAAAAAAATTACAATGGGATAAATATGCGAAGTACAACATGTGAACAACATGAAAACTCTACGACCGGATTTTAACTTTTTCCTGTCTTCCATGTCTTGGTTTGGCGAAAGCAGAGACTAAAAAGGAAATGGATAATTTAGCAAATCTGACTTCAGGGGAACCCACAAGAAAATAAATTTGCTCGATTTCCATAGAAACATGGGGGAAATTTCTGAGTAAACAGTGAGTATTAGTAAGGTAACTCATGAGTCGAAATCTGTCTCGAATTGTAATAGGTAATAATGAGGTAACCGGGCTGTACATTATATATATATATATATATATATATATATATATATATATATATATATATATATATATATATATATATATATATATATATATATATATATAATTTCTACGAATGTCCCGAGAATACTTACTTGATTCTGGGCGGCAACGGATGAACGCAGGGAGTTGTTTACATTATCAAGAAATCCACTGTATTTATTACACATCTGACTCAATATTAGGGTAATTTCGCAGACAACAAAGCAAGGAAAAACTGTGGCTTAGGGCATTCTTCATGTGAGGGAAGATTACATAAACTCAAAGGTTCTCTTAATTAATTGTACTTACATAATAAACACAGATCAGAATGAATGACGAATTACTGGGCAGGTAATAAATAATAAGGGCCTGCTAAATGAATGAATCCTACACAGGATAAATATTCTACGCCGAAGATGTCTTCATAACAGGAAGCATCGCAGAGGAGGTAGAAGGGGTACTGCAAATAGGATAGAGCCAAGTGATTCCACAGTCGAGGCCTATCTGCAAATATGCAAGATGGTTACTTGCAAGAGTAATAAGACGCTCAAAGGGAACTGAGGGAATGCACAGATGATGCCAAATAACTCAGTTCAACACTAAATGCATAATTATGTTAACACTAAACATTCCAACACAAATTACTGAAGGTGATCGCGCAATGGAAAAGAAATTAAAATCAGACAGAGAAATAACAGGAATCGTGACTGACTAAGAAACCTTATTCTGGTACATTACCTTCGTCAAGATAATGGTGTCCTCGTTCAACAGGCGCTGGCGATGAAGGAGGGAATTAAGAGAAAATGCCACTACAAAAGTATATTGATTCGAACCTCGCAGTTGAACACGTGGAGGATTCGACAGGCAAGGATAAGGACATGTGTCCTCAGTGTTCTTCGTGCTCTCGATTGCCGTTGCACTGTCAATTAATAACCTCAGGGATCATGCCTCGGCGTCTGGGTAGATGGCACAAAAGGTCAATCTTTGTAATGTTTTTTATATAGACCAAATGGAATCAGTTAAACCTCGTGGAGGTCTTAACATTGCGGGTGGCGCCAACTTTCTCTTTTTTTGGCTCCTCCTTTGCCCGTAGTCTGGCACCGCCAAGAAGGTACGAAGGTCACCTGGAAACAACGCCTTAGGTAGCCATTTGAACAGAGACAAGGGTTAGGCTTAACCATTTTGGGGAATGAAGGAGAGAGTCTATGAAGGGGCAAGTGGAAACCCACAGTTCTAGTAATTAAAACAATTGAAATGAATTTTATTTCTTTCTTAGTTACTTTACGGATGTAAAAACGGGTGAGGTGACTTGGAAAGAGGTTCCATCCATTGCATACTTTATGGATGTAAAAACGGGTGAGGTGACTTGGAAAGAGGTTCCATCCATTGCAATATATATATATATATATATATATATATATATATATATATATAGTATATATATATATATATATATATATATATATATATATATATATTTATATATATATATATATATATATATATATATATATATATATATATATATTTATATATATATATATATATATATATATATATATATATATATATATATATATATATATATATATATATATATATATATATATATATATATATATTTATATATATATATATATATATATATATATATATATATATATATATATATATATATATATATATATATATATATATATATATATATATATATATATATATATATATATATATATATATATATATATATATATATATATATATATATATATATATATATATATATATATATATATATATATATATATATATATATATATATATATATATATATATATATATATATATATATATATATATATATATATATATATATATATATATATATATATATATATATATATATATATATATATATATATATATATATATATATATATATATATATATATATATATAGGTACCAGATAATTCGGTACTGGACAATTTGGTGCCGGACAATTCGGTACTAGGGCAGTTGGGTACCGGACAATTCGGTACCAGACAATTCAGTAACGGAACGCTTTTAACTAAACTACTCATTTGAGATATGAAACGGTTATTCTAACTCAAGTGGTGGTGACCCACTCATTTGCATATTTTCGGCTCATTTTAAAGAATAGCATTGTTACTGTGGTGTGGTCAGGTATTTTTTTTTAATTGAGAGGACTCTAGTGTCAGTTATCAGCCCATGAGGTATAGAGTGGCCACTTGCAAGTTTATAAATTCAGGAAAGGGAAGAAAGAAATTTGTTGATAACGAAAACTACGTTTACCATAAACATAAAGAAAATGCTGATGGTTCAAAAATATACCGACGTTGTGAAAATCGCACGTGCAAGCTCGACTTCATGCAGATGAACAATTTGAGATACTGAACAAGATTGGAAATCATGATCACAGTGCGACTGCAGCAGAAGTTACTGCAAAGGTTGTTATCTCAAATATATAGCAGAAATTAATTTCAAGTCTAACTCTCCCTCGTTCAATTATAACTGAAGAACTTGGAAAATTTAATGAGTGTGCATTGGCTGAAGTGCCAAGAGTTTCACAAATCAATCGGAATGTAGACGTTGGAGATCTGCTGAAGCCAATGAACCACCGATTCCTCAGACGAATGTTGCTTCTCTATACCTCAACAGTATTCCTGTCTTGATGATGGATCCATGTTTTGACAATTCCCGAATTTTAATTTGAGGCGATGTGAGAACTGGGCAGGAGATGGCACTTTCAAGAGTTGCCCTACTATGTTCTTTCAGTTGTAGCCTATGTATTATATATTCAAATTAACAACTTCAGTGCCCCAAGATTATATGCTTAACATTTATGGCAAAATATATAAAAACATTTTACAGGAAGGGTTTAAAGTACGATACCAAGATGATGACACATTTAGTATTAAAATAAGAAGTTTTGTATCACTTGCTTTCCTGCCTCCGGATGAAGTTGTTGACGGGTTCGGGGAATTGGTGGATGACGAAGATATTCCTCAACGACTTGTGTCATATTTTGAAAACACGTATATAGGACCAGTGAAGGAAGAGGTGACAGATGAAGGAGACTAGATCCTAAATTTTCGATAGAATGATGAAACGAACATGAATGTTGCATAAGAGAAGAACCGCGTACTGTCAATAGTTTGGAAGCATTTCTCATTGCGTTAATCAAAGCAGTCTCCTATAACCATCCAAACATTTGGACTTTCATCGATACCCTAAAAAAAGACGTACTGGCAAAAACAAAACTACACATGTTGAAACAAGAGGAGAAAGTATTTCCAAAGAAAAAATACAGGGACTACAACAAGCGCATCCTACATCTGTGCAGAATTATGATCCAACAAAGAGAAAAGAGTTTCTAAAAGGGACCGCTTATAATATCAAGTTTTAAGATTTTTTGTTTTAGTACTGTGTTCAATAATAAATGCAAAAATTCATTTTCTCAATTTATCTTATTTTATTAAACATATGAATTTTAATAGCAGTTTAAGTTTTCTAAGCATTATAAATTCTCTTCATTTTAACCACTCATAATTAAACAATATATGTACATTGTGTTTGTGTTATCTTTTTAATACAATCAGTGGTACCGAATTGTCCGGTACCGAATTGTCTGGTACCAAACTTCCTAGTACCTAATTGTCCAGCACCGAATTGTCCGGTACCGAATCGTCCGGTACCGAATTGTCCGGACATATATATACTGTATATATATATATATATATATATATATATATATATATATATATATATATATATATATATATATATATATATATATATATATATATATATATATATATATATATATATATATATATATATATATGTATATATATATATATATATATATATATATATATATATATATATATATATATATATATATATTATTATGATTAGCAAGAATTCGCTAGCAAACTGCCCTCCCCCTCCTCCTTTGTTGTTGTTGGTTGTTCATTTACTGCCAGCCGGCCGATCGATAGACCATCTGTCTATCGACTTAAAAACAAGGGTTAAAAGATTAAAGGCGCTCCCATTTTTGATAAAGATCTTTCCTTCGAGGCAAAAGTAATCTGGCTTGGGTGTTTCTCCTACAGGCCAAAACCTCCCCTGCGGGCAGCAGGTGCAATGAGTCAAAGCATCTGTGTTGGACGCCCCCCTGCCCCATAGGAGGGGATAAAAAGCAGAAACCCATGAGGTCGACACACACACGCGGGCTGGAAGATATGGAATGAAGACGTCCCCAACACCTGGCCCCATCGATGCCCTTGCATCCTAACCACGTGGCCCTTTCAAAAGTATACTTCTCCTCGTACCCTTCGACCTTATTCCTCGAGCCCACACGCCATTGCTTGGAGTTTCGAGGAGTCCCAAT
The DNA here is from genome assembly GCF_040412425.1 of Macrobrachium rosenbergii. Lineage (NCBI taxonomy): Eukaryota > Metazoa > Arthropoda > Malacostraca > Decapoda > Palaemonidae > Macrobrachium > Macrobrachium rosenbergii. The sequence continues at coordinate 35,695,757 of NC_089752.1, forward strand.
CGCCTTGCCCCTTTACGGAAGCCCTTGCATCTCACCACGTGGAAGAAACTCGTCCTCGGAAATCGCAAGTCACCCACGGACTGCCTTCTACGCGCCCTCGGAAAATCTGCTAAGGTAAAGTGCCCTGGAAGAGCCCCATTTCAGAAACGCTTTTGTCTCGTAATATGTTCTTAAAGAGAAAGCCAGAAATCTCCCTTGTCTAATGTCCGTGCGCCTCTTGCATCGGCAGTATTAATTCTTTATTACTCCTTTGGCACCCTCAGTGCAGCTTCGAATTCATTATTCTTTTGTCTGTTTTCATTACTGGCGTATAATGTGCATATCTCTCATTTCAGAGGGATCCTATTTCGTGGAAGCTTCTCGGGCTGTGTCTGGAATCCCCCAGTTTCATTCAATCCCGTAGGAATCTCCTTCAGGATAGTAATCTACTTGAGTTCCTCTTTCCCGTACTGATATCATTTATGTAAATACACCTTTAAAATTGCCCACGTGTTTTACGTAATATTTCCCTCAGTAACAAGAGCCCTATGCTCATATGAAATTCTCCTTTGTTTTCCTCTTTTTTTACGTTTTCCTGTACCCACGAAGTCAGAATCACAAGGCTAAATTACCTTAAATCGTTGCTGCCTGTCTCACAGAGCATATTTCAAACTAAAACCACGGAAAAACGTAAAAATGGCGACCTGGCCATAGATCTCGTTTTGCAGTTGCAGTTCCCCTAGCGTTGCTTTATTGCATTTGCAACTTGCCAGATCAGCTATTAGCAAAGCTAAGCTGGGTACGAGACAATTACGAACCTTTTGTGTAAAACCAGCACACAGATCCAGAAATTCCACGTAAGTAATGTGTTTATCTTAGCAAAAAACCTTTTACAATCGTGACGGTTCCTAGGAATTAGAAATAGGGACGCATGTAATCACTGAGAGAAAAGAACCGCCGTATTAGATTCGTTAATGCATGCCTTTCAGGATAGGTAGTTAGGAAATAACCAGTGCAAACCATCCTTGCTTCGAGGAATAGTGCGAAATTCCTCTGTGTTAAAATCTTTGCCATATCTTTTGCTTCGAGGAATAGTGCGAAAATTCCTGTGTTAAAATCTTTGCCATATCCTTGCTTCGAGGAATAGTGCGAAATAAATTCCTCTGTGATAAATTTTACTTCGCATTTCGAATTAGCGAACTGTTATTTAGGCGCGAATAAATTCCCACGTGGGACACGACGAAGTCAGCTTGCATTGCTGAAAACTCAGTGTAGTTAGGATTCGAGTTAGGTGTTAGGAAAGCGAAATTTAAACTCCGCTTATAGGGAAAATTACTAGGCCGTTGTACTGTTATCCTCTCAGACGACTGGGAAATTCCCCGGAATCCCAGACGGTATATAAATATACGGGTTCATTCACCCAGAATCTAAAAATACCTCCGGTGTTGGCCAAACGACCTGCAACCCCCCCCCGCCCATGCCCGCGTGTGTAGCATTTTTTTTTTTTTTCCCATTCATTTCCCAGCAAACATTTTTCTTTGGGTTTCCCGTTAGTAATTTCTAAGTCCTAAGGGACGAATCGTATTTCCAAGTCCTAAGTGACTCCTAAAATTCTACGTCGCACGTGGCGAGAATTTCTCCAAATTCCAGTCCTCAGAGACTCCTAAAATTCTACGTCGCACGTGGCGAGAATTTCTCCAAATTCCAGTCCTTAGAGCAGTGGTTCTCAACCTTTTTATTACCACGCCCCCTCTAAGAGCTGGTCCTTCCCTCCACGCCCCCCTTGCATCTATGAGTAAAATTCCCTCCCAGATTTAAGGGAAAATAAAAAAAGAGAAAGAGAAGGAGTTTCAAGGGACAGGGAGGGAGGTAAATAATTACAAAATAATGGTAAGTCTAGCGAGTCTAACTAGAGTGGTAGACTATAGGAAACTAACGTTATAAGGCAATACGGATGCAATTTTTAATAAACTTCTGAATATTAGTTCCTCACTCTTGTTAAGAAAATAACGAATTTAATTCTAAATTTTTAAATTTTCCCTAGGCCTCGCGCCTCCCCTGAAACTGCTCCAAAGGTTGAGAACCACTGCCTTAGAGACTCCTAAAATTCTACGTCGCACGTGGCGAGAATTTCTCCAAATTCCAGTCTTCAGAGACTCCTAAAATTCTACGTCGCACGTGGCGAGAATTCCTCCAAACTCCAGTCCTCAGAGACTCCTAAAATTCTACGTCGCACGTGGCGAGAATTTCTCCAAATTCCAGTCCTCAGAGACTCATACAAAAATTCTACGTCGCACGTGGCGAGAATTTCTCATTCCTGCGGGAACCCAAGATTAAGTCCTTTTGAGACATTATATAGTGTAGTTCACACACATCTAAGCCCTTACGGGACTGATCATTCTAGTTCGTTAGAACAACTCCTTAACTTCACGCTACAGCCGGCCAAGTCCGAGCGTGACACAATCCAACTACGTCTTCCGAGACACATATTAAATTTCGTTCGCCAAGAACCACCACGTCTTTCCCAGACATATCAAAATTTTAACAAAAGTCTCCTCAGACTTACTAATCACCTGTCTTATTCAGACAGATCCATTCTCCTGCAGTCTGAACAATTGAGTGTTTCAGATTCCTGCAATTGAGTCTTTTCAGACAACCTGAGTCTTTTCAGACATATCATATACCCATTATTTCAAGATGGCTAATACCAGAGCCCAACAAAACGAGGATTTCAAATTCTACATGTCCGCTGGGAAGGACATGGGACTATCTGGGCAAGATCTGAGAGCATGGGTTCAAGAACGAGTGGACGATGCCAAGGCGGAGAGAGCAAGAGAACGTGAAGAGAGAGAGAGAGAACGTGAGGAGAGAGAGAGGGCAAGAATTGCCCAAGAGCAGGAGAAAGATAAAGAACGTGCAGAGAGAGAGAGGGAACGAACTGCCCAAGAACAACGAGAGGAGAGAGAACAGAATCGCTCAAGAACAACGAGAGGAGAGAAAAAGAACGCCCAAGAGAGGGAGGAGAACATGAGAGAGAGAGAGAGAACGCACCCATGAGCTCCAGGTGCTAGAACGACAGCACGCCACCCCCGCCCCTGCCGCGGGAATGAGTGCCCTCAGCCAAGCTCACTCGTTCATGCCAAAATGGACGGAGTCCGAGCCTGAAGTATGGCTTGAAAGGGCCGAACGAGTCCTGGAGTGCTGCGATCTCTCCCCCGCGGAACTCTCCCTTGTTCTCACTAAATTCCTGGGCGGAAAGGCCCTCGTTGCCTACCACGCCCTTTCAGCAGAAGACAGGGGAAACTGGGAAGCCGTACGCCAAGCAGTTACGAAGGCGTACGAGATTACCCCCGAGCGGTGGAGGAGACGTTGGAGAGAGCAGCCCAGAGAAGCAGGCCAGACTTGGTCCGATTGGGCGTACCATTCGGAGCGGGCGTTGACAAAATGGCTCGATTCCGAAGGAGCCACTAACACCGCCGAGGTACTCGAGCGGTTTAAATTCAAGCATTTCCTGCGCTACGCCCCTCCTGCCCTCGCCACCCATATAGTGGAAAAAGCCCCAGCAACACTCACCGAGTGTTGCCGAATAGCAGATATGTGGGAAACCCACCACCCTCAAGAAGGATCCATGGGGCGGAAGATAAATCCCCCGCCCCTCCTCGGAGGAACAAATTCCCCTAAGGCTGGAAACTCGGGCAAGCCCCTAACTTGCCATTATTGCAAGAAAACGGGGCATTCCTCCGAACAGTGCCGGAACAAGAAACCGGCTCCTCTCTCTCCCGGAAAACCGACAAATAACTCGCCTGCGCCCTCCACAGGGGCAGCAGCGAAAGATTTAGCCAGACCTTTTGCACGGCGTGCAAGGTCTATGGCCATTCTCCCGCATGGGCGAAATGCCCACGCAATAATAAATCAACTACTCCCACCGTCGCCTTGGCCGTCACAGATCCCAAGTCATTAGGCCCTCCCGCCGAAGGGCCTGTATACGTGGCCCCTCCACGAGGTAGCAAGCCAAGCCGCGCGCCGAGTCACTGCTTTCGAGGACTCGGGCGCGCAAATCTCCCTCATCCGAAGGGACAGAGTTCCCTACGGAGCTATCGTCAATAGACGAAAACTCGTCACGATCGAGGGAATAAATCAATTTAAAATGATACTCCCTACGGTCCAATTGAGAGTCACAAGACCTCACCAATCCAAAATTTGCAATCTTGCAGTAGCAAGCCATCTCCCCGGAGGCTATGACGTCATCCTGGGACAGGACTTTCAGTCCCCACCAAAATCACGACAATCTAGGGGTCCCCATTCCCCGAATCATTCCGCCGGGCGCGAGTAATCCTCCCCGCTTCTCCCCAGCCAAGACTGGCGCCCCTGGGTACCAGGAGGACGTGCAGTCCCCACCAGTGCCACCTGAGTACGATGTACAGTGGCCCCCTCGATCGGTTCCCGATCCACCCCAGTGCCCGGCCCTGCCTCAGTGCCAGTGCCAGGGCCCCAATCAAATCTCCCTTCAGGAGATGCCAAATTCCTGCCGGTGCCACTTGCATGCCCCGAGCAGGGCCAAGCTTCGTCCGTCCTGACCGACGAGCCCAAGAAACCTCTGATAGCGCCTGACTCTGCCCTAGTGCCAGCGCCAGAGCGCTACGCCGATCTCCATTCACGGGATCCAACTCAGGACCCCCTCTCTTCCCCCGGCCAGGCACCGCTACCAGCGTCGGTCAGAGAGACGGTTCCTCCCGACCACCGCGGAAGCTCACCTGCAGGTGCGGCCTCGCAACCCGTGCCTGAGCTGGTCAACAACACCTGCGAGCCGCTCACGCCGCCCCCGACCGCCTCCTCTCTGCCTCAGCCCGTCGCCGACGCAATTGCAAGTCAGGATTCTGCCATATCTCCCTTGGCCGATGAACCACAAGAGCTGCGACGGATTATGGTAGAACCAGCACGGAATACTCCTGCGTCAGCTGTCGCAGCAGCAGGCCCAGGTGGTACTCCGTGCCGCCCTCCAGTCGCGGGCCCTCCGCTTCCCCGGCCGAGGACGACTGTCCCATTGAGAAAGGCTCGAGGCGAAATTACCACGGGCGTGGGACATTCCAGGTAATTTACAAAGAGCTCTAGAGCTCCCCATGGCACCTGTGCCACCATTTCATTTTTCGAAGGTCTTGGCACCCCTAATCCAGAAGGGGATGTCAGACCCTCCTCTATCTTCTTCCGTTCCTCAGGAACTGCTATCTCTTACCATCCTCTACTAATCTTCCCTTAAATTATCCCCACAAGAGGCAATTAAATACGGGATACCATTCCCCACACAATGTATAAATCATTAAGAATAACAGAGTGAGAAGTGGCACGCCCTTGCGCCCATACCTTGGCACCGGGCGTGCGTGTCAGCCCCTCCTGAAGGAGTCGCGCCCTTCGGTGCACTTTCTCGCCCTGGGACTGAAGTGATAGTCCGGGCCGTAATTTATAGGCAAAGGACGATAAATTCCCGCCTAACACAATAAAACCCTCACTCTTTTTACCTTAGCTCTTCTGCCAATATCATTTACTTTCTTTTAGTCATTTAGTTATCTTTATTTTAATGAATCGCGAGTCATAAACTCTTGCCCTTGTGATTTAAATGCCCCTTTCGTAAGCTCTGAGGGACGTGTCCCGCCTTTCATATGCGGTCAAGTTTTCATTCGTAACGTCTTGGTAATTTTCCTTTTGTTATTATTATCCCTTTCACCCCCCCCCCTTCCATTCCTTCCAAGATCTCTGTTTGTCCTACCCCACATCTTTTGTCTGCTCGCCCCGTCATAACATGGAGTACTCGAGTGGGCAGTGGACGCATAAAATTAGCGTAGTTTAAGGTTAGCGAATTAAAACCTCGCGAATACTCTCGCCTGCATACAGCTGTCAAAATCCGTGTGGGGCCGGCTAAGCAAAGTACGTTAAAACGAAGATAAATTATCAATGCGAATATGTATAGTCATTACAGTATCGCGTAAAAGGGGATGTCATTTACAAAAATAAACGCTGTTTTTCATTTACACAGCCTCTTCAAGGCAGATTGTACTAACCGCATGCATTTTATCTAAAATTAAGTAACCGTGTATTTTAATTCTTGAACAATAACCTTTCTTTTCATTTGTTGGCCATAGCCTCATATACGTGGTCCTATAATCTTAATTAATTCACAATTGTTCGAGTCACATTATAAAGTTACCAGTGGGTAACCAAATCTAAAGTAATTATTCTTTTGCAAGTGTTTAAATCACTTTGCGTTCTGTTAACAAAAATTGTCCCAATGTGTTATTAAAAGTAATGTCACAGCTTCATAAAACCCTTAGGAGTAAAGTTCATTGCAAGGCAGAATGTAGAGTAACGTAAAGCACTTGCCGCTCATTCTTGAATATCGATGTACACACCCGAAGGAGGTATGTACATCATCTTGTATGGGGAGGTATTATGATTAGCAAGAATTCGCTAGCAAACTGCCCTCCCCCCCCTCCTTTGTTGTTGTTGGTTGTTCATTTACTGCCAGCCGTAGACCATCTGTCTATCGACTTAAAAACAAGGGTTAAAAGATTAAAGGCGCTCCCATTTTTGATAAAGATCTTTCCTTCGAGGCAAAAGTAATCTGGCTTGGGTGTTTCTCCTACAGGCCAAAACCTCCCTGCGGGCAGCAGGTGCAATGAGTCAAAGCATCTGTGTTGACGCCCCCTGCCCCATAGGAGGGGATAAAAGCAGAAACCCACGAGGTCGACACACACACGCGGGCTGGAAGATATGGAATGAAGACGTCCCCAACACCTGGCCCCATCGATGCCCTTGCATCCTAACCACGTGGCCCTTTCAAAAGTATACTTCTCCTCGTACCCTTCGACCGTATTCCTCGAGCCCACACGCCATTGCTTGGAGTTTCGAGGAGTCCCCATCGCCTTGCCCCTTTACGGAAGCCCTTGCATCTCACCACGTGGAAGAAACTCGTCCTCGGAAATCGCAAGTCACCCACGGACTGCCTTCTACGCGCCCTCGGAAAATCTGCTAAGGTAAAGTGCCCTGGAAGAGCCCCATTTCAGTCACGCTTTTGTCTCGTAATATGTTCTTAAAGAGAAAGCCAGAAATCTCCCTTGTCTAATGTCCGTGCGCCTCTTGCATCGGCAGTATTAATTCTTTATTACTCCTTTGGCACCCTCAGTGCAGCTTCGAATTCATTATTCTTTTGTCTGTTTTCATTACTGGCGTATAATGTGCATATCTCTCATTTCAGAGGATCCTATTTCGTGGAAGCTTCTCGGGCTGTGTCTGGAATCCCCCAGTTTCATTCAATCCCGTAGGAATCTCCTTCAGGATAGTAATCTACTTGAGTTCCTCTTTCCCGTACTGATATCATTTATGTAAATACACTCCTTTAAAATTGCCCACGTGTTTTACGTAATATTTCCCTCAGTAACAAGAGCCCTAAGGTCGTATGAAATTATCCTTTGTTTTCCTCTTTTTTTATGTTTTCCTGTACCCACGAAGTCAGAATCACAAGGCTAAATTACCTTAAATCGTTGCTGCCTGTCTCACAGAGCATATTTCAAACTAAAACCACGGAAAAACGTAAATATATATATATATATATATATATATATATATATATATATATATATATATATATATATATATATATATATATACACACACACACACACACACACACACATATATATATATATATATATATATATATATATATATATATATATATATATATTGTCACGATGCGTATCAAGTACCTGGTTATTACACAACTAATCTCAAGATTCAAAAATATACCTCACTTTAGCCAGATACCTGAACTCTCATAACATTAATTGTTACGACTGAGTACTCTAAAGGTAACAGTGATCCCTTAAGAAAAAACTTATTTATTAATCACTTGAAAAATCAAACTAAGTTCGTCAGAATATGTGTGAGGTATAAAAATTAAACTAGAAATCTTCTAGAGTAAAAGGGCATCACTCCATCAAAAACTCTAACTGTTTCCTGGTCTTAATTCACTTTAGCAAAACTAAAAGAACAAAACATGTTTATCACTTTGCCTTATGCACACACAATCAATCCTATTCACTGGTGATCAATAAATGAAACACTGTTTTTCTAAAAATGTTAAATACAAAAATTTATTTTCAGATTCAAAGTTTATAACTAGAATTCACAATTAATTAGAATTCACAATCTGAAAAATTTACTGTTAGTTGAAAATAACACAAAACTCAATGAATTCTTGAATTAAATTATGAAACAAAACTAATTCACAAAAACTTTATCAGGAATTTAAATTAATCAAGTAAAATTTAAACTATCAAGAATCACTCAAGATTTAAAAAGAAAATCTCAATAAATGAAATCAAGTATGCAATGTTAAATTAAGTATGCAATGTTAAATTACGTATGCAATGTTAAATTACGTATGCAATGTTAAATTAAGTATGCAATGTTAAATTACCAAGAAATATTTACAATGCTATGTAAATAAATGTTACATCACAAACATAAAAAATGTGAAAATATAAAGAAATTGTAAATAGAAAAACACACAAAAATACACGTAAGATTTATCAATAATGATTTCACTTGTTCAAAATTTCCTAACTTATCACACCATAACCTCCTAACTTATCATACCATGGTATCAATAAGTAAAATTTCACGTTACCTTACACAACTTGTGAAAACCTCTGTAAATCACTTGCTGCAGCTGCGTTACACAATACACACTTTTTACCAGGCGCCGTTACGAACTAAATAACTTTGCTAAATTCAGATCTCAAAAGTTAATGTTAAAAGTGACCACAAAAATTTACGTTAAAAGTAATCTCTTCCTAATTAGGAATGAGAGAGAGAGAGAGAGATATGGAACCAAATCGACTGGTCTCAGAAATCAGAATGAAACAAATTTTAGGATTCCAGTAATACGTGAAACAATTACATGATGTCATTAAAGCATTTTGGGTACGAGATACAAAAGTTCTAGAAGCAGGGAGGTGACGTCATTAAAGCGTTTTGGGTGCGAGATACAATGGAGAAGCTTCTAGAAGGAAAGTTACGTCATCCCAGCAAAACGTTTTGAACGCATCTTACATAACATGACGTAATTGATCAGGACACGTATTCTTTCTCGCAAAGTGGCGTACGTGACTCAAACAACGCATGCAACAACATGAAATCACTCGTCTTGAGCCCGTATGGGACGAATTGGCGTTTGTTTTGCAAATCTGTCATCGCTAACCCAAAACAAAGCGTTCCCTCTTATCTCAACTGATGACAATTGAAATGAAACAAGCCCTTCCTGGACACACACACGTGTTCACATACTACGCTTTTACCAAGAAAGATATTCGTTCTAAATTACGTTACTATTAAAATTATAACAACAATTCTAAATTACGCTATCAAGTAATCATTAGTACTTTTGAGATCTGATGTCAAACTAAATATGACACTTCAACAACCATTATCATTAAACATAACACATGAAAAAGTAAATATGTCAATATTATAGGAGGATATACGTATTACAAGGCAACATCATGAAATTCCTCCCCGAGAAGATTACTTATCCCGGTTTGAATCCAACGATTCACAACGGGATAAATAATCTGCTATGACATTATCTTTTCCTGAAATGTGTTTAACACTTACATTATATGGTTGCAGGCATAAAGACCACCTGGTCAGTCTCATATTATTATTTTTCATCTTATTGATGAATGAGATTGGTTGTGATCCGACAATACTAAAATTTCTTCATTCCTAGGTCGGTTCACATACACTTCAAATTTTTTCAATGCTGTGATTAATGCTAATGTTTCTTTTTCAATTGTTGAGTATGTTTTCTGGTGCTTTTTCAACTTTGAAGACATAAAACATACTGGATGTAAGATTCTGTTGTCATCTTTTTGAAGTAGAACAGCTCCAATTCCACAGTCGGATGCATCAACTTGTATCACGAACTTTTTATTGAAGTCTGGAGCTTGAAGCACTGGTCTTGAAGTTAATATGGCTTTAACCTTCTCAAATGATTCTTGACATTCTGGAGTCCAATCAAACTTTCTTTTAGGACTGGTTAAGTCAGTTAAGGGAGCTACTATGGCTGAGAAATTTGGACAGAAGCGGCGATAAAATCCAGCCATGCCCAAAAATCTTTGTAGCCTCGTAGCAGGAGGGGTAGCCTTACGGATACCTTCTACATTAGCGTCAATAGGAGCGAGAAGGCCTTTTCCAACTTCAAATCCTAGGTACTGTACAGTTGCCTTTCCAAACTCACTTTTTTGTAAGTTGATTGTTAGTCCTGTTTCCCGTAATTTCTTGAACACTTTTCTTAATATCTTCAGATGTTCTTCCCATGTATTAGAATAAATCACAATGTCATCAAGGTATACACCTACTCCTTCTATTGATCCTAGTAGTTGATCCATCACTCGCTGGAATGTTGCAGGTGCATTCATCAGACCAAACGGCAAAACAGTGTATTGATACAGTCCAAAAGGAGTAATGAAAGCTGACAGCAACTTAGCATTCTCATCTAAGGGAATTTGATAATATCCTTTCAACAAGTCTATCTTGAAACAAATTTGGCTTGCCCAATATTATCAAGTAATTGATCAATAAGAGGCAAAGGATAATTGTCAGCCACACTGATGGAATTCAGTTTCCTATAATCAGTACACATCCTAAATGAGCCATCTGGTTTCTTCACTAACACACAAGGAGAACTATAATGACTTGAACTGGGTTCTGCTAATCCATGCTGCAACAAATATTCAACGTCTTTCTTCAAAACATCTCGATGAAAAGGCGATAAGCGATAAGCTCTCATTTTAAAAGGTTTTCCATCTTCTCTGATCTTTATCTCATGCTTTGTCAGATTGGTACACCTAGGTACATCTGCAAAAATTTCAGGGAAACTTTGAATAACTTCACTTAATTCACTACTTTGCTCAACACTCAGATGTTTTAGTTTATCTTCCAAATTTTCTAATATTGAAGAATTGTTCATCTTGTTTTCAGCTCCTAATTCGTAGCCGTCATCGTCCTCTGTAGATGAAGTTGTTTGTGTTATTGACACTGTTTCAGTTTTAGTCTCTGAGAAGTAAGGTTTCAAAAGATTCACATGTATCTTCCTCTGTCATTTTCTTCTTCCTGGTGTTTCAATCACATAAGTTCGATCACTTAACTTCTCTATTATCCTATAAGGACCTTGAAACTTATTGGTAAGGGGAAATCTTTTCACTGGTAAGAACACTAGAACTTGCTGTCCAATACTAAAACTTCTTAGCTTAGTTTTAGCATCATATTTCCTTTTCATTTTCTCTTGACTTATTTTCAAATTTTCTAAAGAGAATTTTCTAATTTCTCTTAATCTTTTCCTCAAGTTCTTCACATATTCTCCTTGGATTTCCTCTTGATTTTCTTCCCAATTCTCTGCAAGAATCTTCAATGGACCTCTAATGTCTCGACCAAAAATCATTTCATTTGGTGAACATCCCATGCTTTCTTGATAAGCATTCCTAACTTCAAATAACATTAAAGGTAAACCAGCATCCCATTCTCTTCCTGATTCATTACAATACTTAGTTAACATACTTTTCAATGTCTGGTGGAACCTTTCCAAGGCTCCTTGAGTCTCTGGATGATAAGCAGTTGATAACTGTTGTTTTACTCCTAACAAGTTCATCACATCCTGGAATAATTTTGAAGTAAAGTTCGTTCCTCTATCACTTTGCACAATTTCTGGTATTCCAAACTTGGAGAAAACTCCACCAACTTCTCAGCAATTACCTTTGCACTTATACTTCTTACAGGAATCGCCTCAGGATACCTAGTCACTGGACACATTAATGTTAATAGATATTCATTTCCTTTCTTTGTTTTCGGAAGTGGCCCAACCACATCTATAATTACCTTGCTAAAGGGTTCTCCTCTAACTTCTATGGGATGTAGGGGTGCTTTCTGAATGGTTTCATTCGGTTTTCCAGCTATCTGGCATGTGTGACACACACTGCAAAATTTGCTAACGTCCTTGTGAAGTCCAGGCCAGAAAAAATACTTCATAACCTTCTCAACAGTCTTCCTGATTCCCATATGTCCAGACTCGTGCGCTACTGCTACAACTTGTTTCCTCAATGGATATGGAATCAAAATTTGATGATATTCACCCCATTCAGCATTTCCTGGTATATCTGCAGGTCGATGCTTCCTCATTAGCAATCCTTCCTTTAGATAATAACAGGTAGAGGTTTGTTGCATCTCTTCTTGATCAACAACTCCGAAGAACAAATCAGCCAACGTTGTATCCCTCTTCTGCAGTTTCATTAGCTTCTCTCTTGTCACTTGACCAACTTCAAGGGTTGAACTCTCCATATCTGCTAACTCTGCTTCTACAGTTTCACTACTATCTTCAGGAACTCTTTGACTACTCGGAGTCTCTTCAATAACAACAGGATCCTCTTCTTCTTGGGAAATCTCTTCACTACTAACACTAGGGGAAACTTCACTTTCCTGGAACAGTTCTTCTAATCTTAAAGATCCTTCACTTGATTCTTCTGGTGCAGGTAAATCCTCAGTATCTTCACTTGCAGACATAGTTCTCTTCATACTCCTGGTAGTTACACAACTTGGAAACAGGTGGGGGTTTTTCTTCTCTAAATCAACCGTAGGACTAACCCTTAATGGTTTGTCTGTCACTATAGGACAAGGAACAAATGGTACACCACCAACTTCATTACCCAGTAAAACATGTACACCTTCAACAGCTAGTGAGTCCTTTACAGCAAAATCAACATTTCCTGTCACCAATTCACAGGACAAATGCAAGCGGCATATAGGAGTTACCTCTTCTCCTCCAATACCCTTCAAAATAACTGAATCTCCGGTGAGATTCTTCTCCAACTGTGGGTGAGCACCACGAACTACCACACTATGGTTACTCCCCGTATCACGTAATACCTTGACTGGTACCTGCACACTTCCTCCTTGAGTTGTCAGCGTACCTTCATAGATATATGGCTTAAAAGCCTCCAAGCTGCTCAGCCACTCACTGCTTGAAGTTACATTTCCACTGGTTGCTAAACACTCTGCTTGTTTAGTCTCAGTCTTCCCACACTGCTCTTCGTAGTTTGCTTCACCTGGTTACCTTTAACCACTTGACCAACTGGTTTGGTCTGCTGTTGTGTCTGATAACAATCTCGACTGTAGTGTCCTACTCTTCCACACTTGTAGCAGACAACATTAGTCTTCTGTATCTGTCTTGAAAACTGACTGGATGATGAGGATTTAACATTTAATTGCTGAGGGGTGTTACCTGACTTTGTATTGGCATAGCCACTAGAAGGATTTCCAGTTGTAATGTTCCTGAAATTTGGATGAGATCTGAAACCTGTGCGTTGTTGGTTCTGGTACTTGACATTATAATTTCTTTTGCTAGAAATTATATTAAAATCTTCGCTCAATGTAGCAGCTTTGTCAAGTTTTTTTAACCTCTCTCTCTCTTAAATAGGCTCTTATGTGTTCAGGAATTCCTCTAAGATATTGTTCTAGGACTACTAACTCCTCAAGTTCGTCCATAGATTTAACTTTAGCAGCCTCCAACCATCGTTTAAAACATCTTCTTACTTTGTAAGCATAATCCAAGAAAGTTATCTTGTCATCCTTTCTCAAAGATCTGAATCTTTCATTATAATATTCAGGGGTCATCTGGTAAACTTGTAGCACATTATGTTTGAGTACCTTGTACTCTTTACACTGATCAGCTGATAAGGCTAAATAGGCACTTCTTCCTTTACCAATGAGAACACTCTGTAACAAGACAGACCATTTATCCTCTGGCCATCCCATACCTGAAGCTATTTTTTCAAAGTGATCAAAAAACTCATCTGGGGCTTCTTCTGTAAATTTTGGAATTAACTTCTGCACTCTTACTACATCAAATACAGGGTCTGAATTACCTTGAGTAGGGTTAGACGGTATTACAGGTAATGTGGATCGAGCTTTTATTAACTCCATCTCCCTTTCATGTCTTGCTCTTTCTCTCTCCTCTTTTGCTCTTTCTCTTTCTTCTTTTGCTCTTTCTCTTTCTTCTTCTGCTGCTTTTTCTTCTTCTCTTTCCTTTCTTTCTCTTTTCTCTCTATCTTCTCTTTCTCTTTCTGCTTGCATTTTCTCTCTGTCAGCCTGTATCCTCAGCTTAATCAAATTTTCTTCTGCTTCTATACGTCTAAGTTCTGCTTCTGCATCACTTTTCTCTTTCTTTTGCTCATGTTTATCTGTAAATTCTGCCTCAGCTGCATTCAACAATTCCTGTGCCTCACTTAACTCTTCATCTACTTTACCAGAGTCCATCAACGCTTGGATTGCAATATATTTGATTTGTGCCTTAATCATACCACTAGACACATTACCCCCACATGCTACTGCTAAAGCAATCCACTGTGCCTTAGTCAGGTTGGATTCAGATAACTCTTGGATGGAAGGAGCTGCTAAAAACCTCTGAACATTGAACAGAGCCATTTTCTCTAAGTTACTCAACTAAATAATTCACAATACAAAGCAAAAAATAACTATGTGGTCACTCTCCTATCAAAATATATCCCTAACACCACCAGTATAAACCATAAACCAGAGTGATATTTTTTGTTTTGTTCCACGGGTCTCTGGGCACCAAACAATATTATGTCACGATGCGTATCAAGTACCTGGTTATTACACAACTAATCTCAAGATTCAAAATATACCTCACTTCAGCCAGATACCTGAACTCTCATAACATTAATTGTTACGACTGAGTACTCTAAAGGTAACAGTGATCCCTTAAGAAAAAACTTATTTATCAATCACTTGAAAAATCAAACTAAGTTCGTCAGAATATGTGTGAGGTATAAAAAATTAAACTAGAAATCTTCTAGAGTAAAAGGGCATCACTCCATCAAAAACTCTAACTGTTTCCCTGGTCTTAATTCACTTTAGCAAAACTAAAAGAACAAAACATGTTTATCACTTTGCCTTATGCACACACAATCAATCCTATTCACTGGTGATCAATAAATGAAACACTGTTTTTCTAAAAATGTTAAATACAAAAATTTATTTTCAGATTCAAAGTTTATAACTAGAATTCACAATTAATTAGAATTCACAATCTGAAAAATTTACTGTTAGTTGAAAATAACACAAAACTCAATGAATTCTTGAATTAAATTATGAAACAAAACTAATTCACAAAAACTTTATCAGGAATTTAAATTAATCAAGTAAAATTTAAACTATCAAGAATCACTCAAGATTTAAAAAGAAAATCTCAATAAGTGAAATTAAGTATGCAATGTTAAATTAAGTATGCAATGTTAAATTACGTATGCAATGTTAAATTAAGTATGCAATGTTAAATTACCAAGAAATATTTACAATGCTATGTAAATAAATGTTACATCACAAACATAAAAAATGTGAAAATATAAAGAAATTGTAAATAGAAAAACACAAAAATACACGTAAGATTTATCAATAATGATTTCACTTGTTCAAAATTTCCTAACTTATCATAACCATAACCTCCTAACTTATCATACCATGGTATCAATAAGTAAAATTTCACGTTACCTTACACAACTTGTGAAAACCTCTGTA
>NC_089752.1:35716383-35761383 GCF_040412425.1 Macrobrachium rosenbergii
ACTGAAAAGAAAGTAAACTCCAGAAACGTGACAGAATTTATACCCACTGTTTCCAACATGTTTCCAAAACACTAAAATCAAGAACACTGAAAAAAGAGTAAACTCCAGGAACGTGACAGATTTTATACCCGCTGTTTCCAACATGTTTCCAACACACTAAAATCAAGGACACTGAAAAGAGACTAAACTCCAGAAACGTGACAGAATTTATACCCACTGTTTCCAACATGTTTCCAACACACTAAAATCAAGAACACTGAAAAGAGAGTAAACTCCAGAAACGTGAGAGAATTTACACCCGCTGTTTCGAACATGTTTCCAACACACTAAAATCAAGAACACTGAAAAGAGAGTAAACTTGAAAAACGTGACAGAATTTATACCCACTGTTTCCAACATGTTTCCAACACACTAAAATCAAGAACGCTGAAAAAAGAGTAAACTCCAGAAACGTGACAGAATTTATACCCGCTGTTTCCAACATGTTTCCAACACACTAAAATCAAGGACACTGAAAAGAGAGTAAACTCCAGAAACGTGACAGAATTTATACCAGCTGTTTCCAGTGTGCACGTGAATGTAAATGAGCTTGCACGAATCATTCATGAAAACACGTGCGTTTTTTTTTTGTAAAATTGAATGAAGGAGGGGGAGAATCAATCTGAATATCAACTTCAAAAGTTCTTGAAACTCACCCTCCGGTCTCTAAAGGGGCTTCGCTATATTCTGGGAGAGTTTTTTCGCTCAGGCGTAAGTCATTTGACATGGAGGACTTTGTCGCCTCACCAGAGCCACTTCAGTGGGTAAATGGATCGGCTGGTAATATTCCCTAGTAAATTTCACGCAAATGTTGAAAATGGAATAAGGAGTGGGTGTGTGTGCGTGCGTGTGTGTGTGTGTGTAAGTGTGCAAACGCGTGAAAGAGATAGAGATAGAGGGAGAGAGATAAAGAGAAGGGGCGTTCAAGGAATGGGAGCAATTTAATCAATTAAAGCACTGGTTGGGCAAACCCATGTTCGTTTAGCTGATCCTTGTTATATGAACTACTATAAATATCCTATTTGGAATAATGGAATTTTCTGATCTCAAAAATGTTTTAGAAGTTGATTTAGAAAAACACGCATGGCGGGAACTTTTGGTCACAAAAATGAACTCCCCTAATAGAACAAAAGCAGACCCGAGTTTTAAAATGATTACAAACAAGACATTCGAAATCCTTGCACTGGACTAAACTTTTTGTGGCCTTTTTGTTTTAACTTTTTGTGACCTTCAGTAGTAGTAGTAGTAGTAGTAGTAGTAGTAGTAGTAGTAGTAGTAGTAGTAGTAGTAGTAGTAGTAATTATAATAATTATACTAATAAAAGGGCTGTGTATACGTATTCATAACTATGAAAAAACGATCAAAGTTACAGAATGCTGAATTAAATGGAAGTCGATTATTGTTGGTTGCATATATCCTGGGGAATTCCCAGCTACAGTGCTATTCGATTGTCAGAATAAATTAGGCGTTAATTCATAAAAGGTTAACTTTACAGTCCTCAGAACATTACTCATTAGGTAAAAGTGTGACAAATATTTTATATATATATATATATATATATATATATATATATATATATATATATATATATATATATATATATATAGTGTGTGTGTATATAGTAACACAACAGTGTTCTGTTCTGCATAGCCCGAACATATTTCACCGTTATTTTAAGTATATGATGATGAGAAGAGATTGACTCGTTAACCTCACGCATGGCAAGTCCTATATTCATATCTCGCAAGCAGTAAAATTATCAGTAATTAATTTAACTAATTAGGTCGATATGTAATCTATCTCCATTTTCTTGACCAAAAAAAGCCCGTAGTAGCAGGTATTCAGCTAGAAAACTGCAACATTTTCCACTCATCATTCAATCCGCTGGTGACGGAGGAGAGAAGAATTTCCAGAAATCATAAGAACACTGGTAATTCAATATATTTTGTATTTCTCTCTTGGAATGTACCATCTTTAAAGGTCCCCGAATTTCATGCATGGATGCAGTCTAAGTATTCTTCATTTTATATTTATGTACATTTTACATAACTTACTTCGTCCAGTCAAAAGCAATTATCCTTATTCAAGATATGATGACAAGACAATGATATATATGGGTAGCAAAAAAAAAAAAACGTTAATGGCCCAGACCATTTCATCACAAAGTTATCCAATGAAAGATTATTAAAGCTTATAAAAAAAGGTAATTAGACATGCGTCATCAACAGTAAATGACATTTTAAATACCAAACGGTAAAAGAATTCAGTTCACAGTAAAACCATATAACTGTAATTACCTTGTGTTTCACTGAAACTGGAAAAGCTACTACATGTAGAAATCATCAGAAAAATGATTACCATTCCTAATTACCAAGAGCAGATATTTGTGTTAACGATATATTGAACTAGGCTATGAAGAAATAACGAAACAAATTTCGCTATTCATATTCGACGAAGTAGAAAAAGGGTCCTGATGTAGATGCAAGAATGAAGATGACACCAAATGCATGAAATGATGGAGGGCATGAACTTCACCGAATAGTGCAGGAGACAAAATCATTTATTGCACTAAAATACTTCAGTTAATGATACAAGCATGAAATTTGCTACATATCTTCTCCATAGGCCACTTTTTGAAAATTACACCCAGTGAAACACTCATAAAAACGCGAATAACATGTATCACAGTAATATATTTCACTACTTTCAAATAACTGCTATTTTTTCCGAGCATAAAAATGGCATTTTTCATTAACGTGGTACGAAGTTTTATCTACATAAATGCGCTGATAGCTATTTCTTAATTAAAAATCTCCGTGCCGCTTTAATATTACTGCAATAAACAAATTCCTTTTCAATGAAGTACTGGAAAACCTTTGAAACAAAGAGGGGTAATTTGACAGAATTACCGTTGATGTCATGTCTCACAAAACCTGGCATAACACATGTCACATTTACAATGCTGAAAAGAGATCAAGAGAAAACTGCCTAATCTATTAATAGGAGTCGGTCAAGTTCCGCGAGCGCTAAAAATCATAATCATCTCATCAATGCATCACTTAGGAGTGTGTCATAAGAAATAAAACAGGCAGAATTTGCGGGGTAAGCGTGCTGCAGAAATAATCAGCTTTAAGGAGAAAGAGTTCTGGTAAAGTCCCATAAGATCCGACAGCCTTAAAAATGAAATTCTTCTCCTATTCAACTAACTACTAAATTGAAAAGGAAGTTATTACTGTAAAAAGATATCTTGGAGAATATGTGAAGACATTACCAAAGAAAGCAGCAATAAAGTCAATTTTACGCTATAAATTACGTACATGAATAATGGTCTATTTCATTTGAATAAATATGACATTTCTCATACATATGTAACGGCTGCTAAACAATGAATGAGCTCCGTCTAGAGAATAGTACAAAATCATATTCCAAATGCTGTTGGTCAACCAGCTCGAGAGAGAGAGAGAGAGAGAGAGAGAGAGAGAGAGAGAGAGACAGAGAGAGAGAGAGAGAGAGAGAGAGAGAGAGAGAGAGAGCCATAACTAGACAGCCCAAGCTGCCCCAGACTAAACGACCATCATTTAATCACATGAATAGAATATATCAGTAGCAGCAATGCAATAAAAAGGTTGTAAATCAAGAAATAGATCTACAAAATTCATTTCGCGTCGATGAAAGATCCATCCATCGCGTAATGTGTCGCCCAAAGGGAGCCCGGGAAGGGACTGCCCATCAATTTTTCATTAAGTGTCGCCATAGAAAAAGCAATTCGTGAATATGACGCGGTATTTGTGACGGCTATTTGTAACTTCAATTACCATTCCTTTTACAAAAAAAAAAAAAAAAAAAGCAATTTCACCCATACACATTTATTTGGGGATTTAAATGTATACCGATACACCGGTATCGCCTGTTGTTTCAGAATTTTACTTCTACATAAGAGTCGCAATTTCTTTATCGAATTTTTCTGATCTCGTCTTTGTTTGGGAACTAAATATACTTTTGAGACCCAGCGTTGTGAGCAAAATTACACACACACACACACACAAACACACACACATATATATATGTGTA
The DNA here is from genome assembly GCF_040412425.1 of Macrobrachium rosenbergii. Classification (NCBI taxonomy): domain Eukaryota; kingdom Metazoa; phylum Arthropoda; class Malacostraca; order Decapoda; family Palaemonidae; genus Macrobrachium; species Macrobrachium rosenbergii. Next base: position 35,720,494 of record NC_089752.1, read on the forward strand.
TATATATATATATATATATATATATGCATATATATATGTATATATATATATATATACATATATATATGTGTGTATATATATGCATATATATATGTATATATATACATATATATATATATATATATATATATATATATATATAATATATATATATATATATATATACATATATATATATATATATATATATATATATATATATATATATATATATATATATATATATATATATATATATATATATATATATATATGTAACGAGGACAGAATTAACACTCTTTTGAAAGTGTACGTAACGTGCTCCAACGATCTTATTTCATGAAACGGAGGCGTATGAACGTTCGCTCACGGCAACACATCTACATCTATTTTCTCCTCTCTTCTCTCTCTCTCTCTCACCGTGTATCACCTCTCTCTCTCTCTCTCTCTCTGTGTATCGCCTCTCTCTCTCTCTCTCATCGTTTTCCGAAGTTCACCCACCCGAATCTCGCTCATTCTCACCAAATCAATTAAATGGACTATTTAAAGAAACGCAATAGTTTCTACAAAAATAGGTTTATTATTCAAATAACCCAACAAGAAATGAATAAAACAAAGCAAAGATTAAAATGCATAATAAATGAAATATCGAGTTAGATAACTAAACTCTGAACTGTAAAACACTTCTGATTAAAGAAGTCTCACTATGGCTAATAGCCTGAAAATATCCAAACTCACACATACTCCCCAAATCAATAATTAGTCATGTCAAAACCAGTCTACCACATGTTATTCGAAACAGTCCACTATCCACTGTCCACCGACATCTGTCCACAGACATCTGTCGGAAGAATCAAACATGATAGAAAACTCCCAAAAACATATGAAATGCAAAACACAATAATGGAAAGTGTAAAATGCATAGCCAAGATATGGCAAACGTAACATGAAAAAATAATAATATAAAAGAGGTATGAATATTCATATTAAATCTCCCACACCAGTTCAAAAGTTCATAATGATTAGAAAATCATAGTAAAAATCACAAGTTCAATTTTCTCCCATAAAAACAGAGATTTCAAACTCTACCTTATCTGCTGATTCAAAGCCTGGATCCTCTCCAAAGCTACGTCTAGACAACTGCAGTTCTATCACGTTAATGAACGATCAAACTCACTTTTAGGGCAGATTTTGGCACAATCTAGATCAAATTAACGCACGTACTCACGAATATACATAACACTTCGGAGATCACCTGACTGGCAATATTGCTGAGGAATCAAACCATTTGCTGAACACAAAGATTTTACCTCGAGTCTCTCGACCTACTTCCATCTGACTCCATAAATTCTTTCATCACATCTTAAAGCATTGAAGCTATGAAATGCATATATGTGTCCTTTAAAACTTGTAGCAGCCATATTTTCTGAAATAGAGCTCGGCCACCACATAAGAGCGTCTCGCTCTCTTAACGGCAAACCAAAACAAAAGCATATGTATAAAACATAACAGAATAGAGCTATGCTCAATCAGCAATGTCTACTGCACTGCAGCTTTAAGGACTGCTCTCATGACGCACTTCCAAAGTCACTGGGGTTGAGTTCTTAGAGCCTTTACATGTAATCTTACAAACACGAATAAGCTTTACTACTCCCACAACAAGAATTATCAGTAAAATAGCTATTAAGACAATTAAAATTGTCGGCATAATATATTCCTGATACTCGAACATCACGGAATCGTCAATGTCTTCCAACGGTGGAACCGTCATTGGCACCTTGGTTGTAGGTACCTCCACTACCAAATGCTCGTTATGCGTATGACGCATAATTATCTTCTCGGAACTGTTGAATACAGCACGGCTAAGTACGAGAAATTCCGTAGACAGGATTCTGCAGGATGAATCGAGCTGCTCGGACCCTCGATGAACGAATGTCGTCGACTTGTTGCTCTGGCACATCATTGTAACTGCATACTCCTTGTAAAAACACGGCAGGAAGAGTACTGGTGGACTCAATGTGGTAATCTCGCAGGAACTGTCTAAAGTCACATTCTGTCGGAGTCTGTCTATGAACTAATGATAATTCACAACCACCCACAGACAAAACTCGCAACTGGAAAATACTACTGTCACACACACACCTCTCTCTAACTAAAGCACAACTCGTCTTATAATCAACTCCCGAACCTTGATATTGATCTCCCAAAATGAACATGGTCTCTACTCTATCCCATGTCACTACTGAGTCTCCCAAAAACACTCGAAAAAGGTCTAATAACAAAAAGGTTTCATGTTACTGAACCAAACAAAACCACTAATGCAAAAGTCAAACACTCACAATGTGAACTAATTCCAAGTTTGTATCTCAGAATAATCACAGTCAACTCACTATTAAGCATACAACTCTACGGAACTCACTCACAAAAAAAATTCTATCCAAAAGAAAAAAAAAATACTCGAGAATCTTATCCGAACACTAAAAGGTATCATATCTCGTAAAAGACATGAAAGTTCTACTCTGGTTAGCAAATATTTTTCTCTCAACACCAATTGACTAACTCTCAACAACTAACAAATTACTCGCAATACAGCTCCCTTCATTTTTAAAAAAACGAAACTGAAAAAAAATCCAAACACTCAAATACGATCTCCCAACCCGAAAAAAAAAGATCAGACTTGTTCGGTCCGATATACCAAGTACCTCCCCAAAAAAAAATCCTAAACAACACACACATTGCGTCAGATGATAAAATACATCATAACACAACAACCCACTAACACACGGGTCAAATCTCGTATGAAATTAGCCCATGTCTCAACTTCTAAAATCATTCGAAAACAAATGACTAAGAACTTCAACATCCAAAATGAACAAGAGACAAAAAAAAATAAATATCATATATATATACAAACATCAACCCATTTATCCCTCTAACTATATACAAACGTTCCATTACATCCCAACTTTCTTTAACTTCGAAATATGGGTCAATTTCGTCACTCCAGTATTTACATCTTTAACTACAAATCTATTCCCTCTTTTGATCTCTACAATCTCAAAAGGTCCGTGGAACTTCGGACTTAATTTATAATTCAGATCATTCCGAACATTCACTTTAACAAACACTCTATCACCCATCGAAAAAGCTACTCCCCTCGATTTCGTGTTACTTTTCTCTACCATTGCACGCGAACTAAGTTCAAGTTCTTTACTGATACGTGCAAATCTTTCTCTCGCTGTATTTATCAACGAAGTGACCGTAACATCACCCTGAACACACTCTGGTAACAAATCAAAAGGTCCTTTCAACTTGTATCCATACAAAGCTTCTGCTGGAGATATCTTAATTGTGTCATTCATCATAGTATTGATACTATATCGCACTTCATCCAAAGATCTGTCCCAATGTGTATCGGAACCTCCCACCGTCATGCGCAAAGCTTCGATTACTTTCCGATTCGCCCTCTCACACAACCCATTTGCTTCAGGTCTATACGGGATTATAGATACTTTCTTTATCCCCAACAAATTAGCAAGACCGTCTAAAGTCTTATTAATAAACTCCCTACCATTGTCTGTGATCAGACATTCTGGAACACCATATCGACAAATTATCCCCTTAAAAAACGCTATAGCAACTTCCTCAGCTGATTTGTATTTCAGTGGGAAAATCTCGACAAAGCGAGTCAACTCATCAACAACTACTAATAAATGTCTATAACCATAAGCGGACTCTGAGAAGTTACCCAGAATATCCATATGCACTCTCTGAAACGGCCTATGTGGTATGGGATATGAACCCAAACGACACGACACTGTCGTCGCTGGCTTATTCGCATTGCAAATAGCACACTTCTTCACAAAGGCTTCTACTGCGGAAAACATATTTTTCCAAAAGAACTTTGACCTGACGTTTTCATACGTCTTGTCTACACCCAAATGAGGAGAACCAAATTTACAATGTACAATGTCTAGAACTTGTGGTACTAGACTCTCTGGCACGATGATTTGTGTAATCTCACCCATGCTTCGAGTACTTCGCAAGTTATACTTAACTTTTCTCACCAATAAATTATTCTCCAACTCTAGACCAGAAAAAGGCAACTTATACCCTTTCTTCGGTGAAACTCCCTTAAGAAATGCCTTAGCATCTGACAACAATTTATCTTCATCTTGCTTTTGTTCCAGCAAGCCTATGTCCCAAGTGACATTTTCACCCGTAATATAACACACTGCGTTACTCTCACTATCACGAATAACAATCTCTCCCGAGACTGCCGACTCACTATTTCTCCCCGAAGTATGCACTGTAGGAACGTGTATGTCCTCTACATGCGATCTCTCAGAACTACTAATATCAGAGACATTAGACACCAAATATTTACTCTCTTCTCCCACACAGGATTCGGTGTGTATTTCCTCATCCTCGACCGGAAAATATCTGCTCAATGCATCTGCAACTACATTATGCTTACCTTCAATGTATTTGAGGTTTGCATCAAAATCTCTCAATGTTAGGAACCAACGTGCTCTCTTGGGCGACAAATTTGGCTTATTAAAAGCTCTAACAACGGTTGATGATCTGTAAAAATCTCAACTTTATTTCCCAACAACAACATCTTAAAATGAACAAGGCTAGAGACGACTGCGAAAGCCTCCTTGTCCACAACTGACATCAGCCTTTCGTTACTACCACGCGTTTTGAACTTTCTGCTATAAAAAGCAATTGGGTGTAATTTCCCCTCAAATTTCTGCATCAAACACGCACCTATACCTTCCTGACTCGCGTCAGTCACTAAGGTGAACGGTTGACTAAAATCTGGAAACTTCAAAACTGGTGGGTTCACCAAAGCGTTCTTAAGCTTCTCAAAAGCTAATTGTTGACTATCACCCCAAACAAACTTAACGTCTTCTCGTAACAAATCTGTCAATGGCGACGCTATTGTAGAAAAATTCCGCACAAAACGGCGAAAGAAACCCGACATACCTAGGAACGAACGAATCTGTTTCCTGGTTTTGGGAACTGGAAAATTCACAATGGCTTTAACTTTCTCATCATTCACTCTAACTCCCTCTTTAGAGATAACATGTCCTAAATAGACAATTTTTCTCTTCAGAAACTCACATTTGGCCAATTTGACCTTTAACCCAGCGAACCGTAATCGCTTAAGGACTTCTTTTAACACCTTTAGATGTTCTTCAATTGTATCTGTGCATATGAGAATATCATCCATGTACACAAACACCGACTTTCCTAACAAGCCATGAAGTACTGTGTTAACCAGTCTAGTAAATGTTATTGGGGACCCTTGTAATCCAAAAGGCATCCTATTAAACTCGTAATGTCCCTTTGGTACCGAAAATGCTGTATATTTACGGCTACTCTCACAAAGGGAACTTGTAAAAACCCTTGCATAAGATCTATAGATGAATATATATTCTTGCCACCGATCTCAACAAACAAATCAGGCAAACAAGCTACCGGATATCTATCTGGGCATGTTTTTTCATTCAATTTACGAAAATCTACACAAACTCTGATACTACCGTCTTTCTTAGGAACTGCAAGCAAAGGAAAATTAAACGGAGAATTGGACGGTCTGATAATGCCTTCCGACTCCCACTTCTGAACTTCTTTTTCTACTTCTTCTCTGATCTTAAAAGGAATTCGATATGCTGGAATATATATGGGATTTGTACCCTTTTCTAGGCGGATTGAATGTTCTAAAACATCTGTAACTCCTAATTTATCTCCCTTCAAAGCAATGATATCTAGATATTCTTTCAACACTTTCTCTACTTTATCTGAATATTCAGGATAATCAACTTTAGCCAAGTGTTCATGTAGAACCTGACTTCGGAACTGTTGCTCCTCGTTAGGAAACATATTCCCGTCTCCACAAAAACTCACTAATTTATGCTCTTCATTAAACTCTTCAAAATCAATTACATAAGTACCCTTGTGATATTTTTTCACTGAGTCTTGATAGCTAACTAATTCTACTGAAGTCACGCCTGCGACTGAAATTTCATTCACTGACACCGTACTCACAACCTCTTTGAATTTCTTGGTTCCCTCAACAACGCACACTTGAGAAGGAAAATTTTTCTCTTTCAGCGACACTTTAACCAATGTAGGAACTCATGGTTGCAATTCAACATCTTCCAACAAAAATCCTTTGAAAGATCTCTGCGGAATATCTTCACTCTCTAATGACTGTGTTACACATGTCTCAGACTGTGTCTTAGGTTTCTCACAAGTTTTTTCCTGTGTATATATGGAACAAAACAACCCGACTCACCTATTGTAATCCCCTGAACTCCCGTAAGAATGTTGATGTTATGTCGCATACAAGAAGGGTGTCCTAGCAAAACCATTTCACCTAAGGCTAATCCTTCTATGACCAAAAATGATTCTACTATTGTCTTTCCGCCGATACAAAGCGTAAGAAATGACGAACCTAAAATATTCAGTTTCCTCGCTTGTACATCACACACTGTCTCACTAGAAGGGACTAATTTGCACTCTGGAAACCTCGAGTGAAAAAGGTCAGCATTTACTAAGTTAACTGAGCTACCAGAATCAATGAAAATATGAATTTCATTGCCATTAGAGAATCCACGTACAATCGGCCTAGGTTCTAGTGACTCTACGACCTGATTAGTCATTATCCTGTGTCCGTTTTCGAACTTATCTTGTGAAAATTCTGCTGTTCCTTTTTGTATCTAGAACTTGCATCATGTGGAATTCTCCTGTCATATCTAGAAAAACCTCCCCGGGACTTCCCTGAATATTCTCTACTCTTCGTGGCTGGGCAAAATCTCCATCCATGATCTGAAGATTTGCAAACTGAACAATATCTCACTCTGCAATTTGACTTACTATGGCCTATTTTATCACAATTAAAACAACGTATCGTTGTGACTGATCTCTCTGGAATTTTCTTCGATTCTACTCGTGCACATGTCTTCGCTGTTGCATCATTTCCCGAATGCGGGCGACTATCATTATTCTGTGGTTTGGAAACCGCAGCTGACATCTTTGCACCTCCCTGTACAAAACTACTGTCCAGTGTCGGGCATTTTGCTAGATTTTTGTTAATCTGTGCAAACAAAAAGGATTCGTCTGTATCCTGATCAATTCTCTTATCAAAACTATCTACAATTAAATCTGGGACCGACGTTAAAAGGCAAGCAAAGTGTAACAATCTTTCAAAATTATCTAAGGAGATATTATTTCCAGTTACCCATGGAGAACCTGTTATAGATTTCTTTAACTCAACTACTGCATCAAATAAATTCGCACTGTATGTGACTAGTGAATCATTGCCTTTCTTTATTTTGAGAAACTCTCGCAAATTCCGAACTGCGCATTCACGTTGAACTCCGCCATAAGTAGCTCGTAAAAATTTCTGCAGTTCATTCCAAGTTTTACACCTTCTGAACCCGAAACTGCGTGCTCGTTTCCCAATATCTCCTTTATCTAAATCCAGAAATGATTTAGCCTCTGTTAAAGCTTCAGCGCCATTCGTAATTTTCTTGGAATTCAGATAATTGTTCACTGACTCAATGAAAGTTTCTATATTTTGGGTTGGCTTTCCATCAACTAACCCTTTAAAATTTGTAATTCCCCACAAATGTTCGTCACTTTATGCACCACAATTGATTGGGATGTGCTTGCTGCATCGTCCGGCATTTTGTGAGTAATCACACGCCCTGAGCGTAACAACATAAAAAGAGAAACCAAAAGAACACTAGAGAAAGGCACAAGTTACCCCCTCTAAAAGAAGAACAGAAAACGGCGTTCTGCGCAACTTACGAGAATGGGGTACTTACCAATTTTGAAACAGAAAACGAAGTACCTATCTCTCAACTTGCTAACCTGTGACGTCACCTACTCGACAGATGAAGCAAAAAAGACACCCAGCGCGTTTCTAGTTGAATCATCACTTTGCGTAATTAACTCACAATCGCCACTATTCACACTTATTTGGGTATTTTGTTAACCCCAAAATTGCTCTAGAGATCATCCAGATCTATTTCACAACTCCCCACTCCCAGTACTCGAATAGAAACGGAAAAAAAGAAGAAAGGTTCCCCGTATTACACACGTAATCACGACCTACTCAGTCATTCAACACTGACCTGTCGCCTTAGCTCTTAGGTGAAGTCGCCTATGCCTTGGGCATCAACGTTACCAATTAGTCTATTAGTAATCTCCCTCTTTCGCCATCATTAAAGACATTAAAATCATACTGCCACCATTTAAAATCAAAAGACACCCGCTGCCAACCATTTCATTCAGACACCGCTGCCACCATTAAATTCTGTAACGAGGACAGAATTAACACTCTTTTGAAAGTGTACGTAACGTGCTCCAACGATCTTATTTCATGGAACGGAGGCGTATGAACGTTCGCTCACGGCAACACTTACATCTATTTTTCTCCTCTTTCTCTCTCTCTCTCTCTCACCGTCTATCTCTCTCTCTCTCTCTCTCTCTGTGTATCGCCTCTCTCTCTCTCTCTCATCGTTTTCCGAAGTTCACCCACCCGAATCTCGCTCATTCTCACCAAATCAATTAAATGGACTATTTAAAGAAACGCAAGAGTTTCTACAAAAATAGGTTTATTATTCAAATAACCCAACAAGAAATGAATAAAACAAAGCAAAGATTAAAATGCATAATAAATGAAATATCGAGTTAGATAACTAAACTCTGAACTGCAAAACACTTCTGATTAAAGAAGTCTCACTATGGCTAATAGCCTGAAAATATCCAAACTCACACATACTCCCCAAATCAATAATTAGTCATGTCAAAACCAGTCTACCACATGTTATTCGAAACAGTCCACACTGTCCACCGACATCTGTCCACAGACATCTGTCGGAAGAATCAAACATGATAGAAAACTCCCAAAAACATATGAAATGCAAAACACAATAATGGAAAGTGTAAAATGCATAGCCAAGATATGGCAAACGTAACATGACAAAATAATAATATAAAAGAGGTATGAATATTCATATTAAATCTCCCACACCAGTTCAAAAGTTCATAATGATTAGAAAATCATAGTAAAAATCACAAGTTCAATTTTCTCCCATAAAAACAGAGATTTCAAACTCTACCTTATCTGCTGATTCAAAGCCTGGATCCTCTCCAAAGCTACGTCTAGACAACTGCAGTTCTATCACGTTAATGAACGATCAAACTCACTTTTAGGGCAGATTTTGGCATAATCTAGATCAAATTAACGCACGTACTCACGAATATACATAACACTTCGGAGATCACCTGACTGGCAATATTGCTGAGGAATCAAACCATTTGCTGAACACAAAGATTTTACCTCGAGTCTCTCGACCTACTTCCATCTGACTCCATAAATTCTTTCATCACATCTTAAAGCATTGAAGCTATGAAATGCATATATGTGTCCTTTAAAACTTGTAGCAGCCATATTTTCTGAAATATATATATATATATATATATATATATATATATATATATATATATATATATATATATATATATATATATATATATATATATATATATATATATATATATAATGTATATATAACCTGGTCCACTTGCTTTATTATATATATATATATATGGGTAAAAATATATATATATTATTACGCCATCAGACTCAAAATCACCCATATAACATACATACATGCATGCATGCATGCATGCATGCATACATACATACAGACATACATATATGTACATACATACACGGTACATGCATACATCAAAATCTATATATATATATATATATATATATATATATATATATATATATATATATATATATATATATATATATATATATTATATATATATATATATATATATATATATATATATTGTCACGAGATCCCAGCGTATCAAGTACCTGGTTATTACACAACTAATCTCAAGATTCAAAAATATACCTCACTTCAGCCAGATACCTGAACTCTCATAACATTAATTGTTACGACTGAGTACTCTAAAGGTAACAGTGATCCCTTAAAAAAAACTTATTTATCAATCACTTGAAAAATTAAACTAAGTTCTTCAGAATATGTGTGAGGTATAAAAATTAAACTAGAAATCTTCTAGAGTAAAAGGGCATCACTCCATCAAAAACTCTGTTTCCCTGGTCTTAATTCACTTTAGCAAAACAAAAAGAACAAAACATGTTTATCACTTTGCCTTTGCACACACAATCAATCCTATTCACTGGTGATCAATAAATGAAACACTGTTTTTCTAAAAATGTTAAATACAAAAATTTATTTTCAGATTCAAAGTCTATAACTAGAATTCACAATTAATTAGAATTCACAATCTGAAAAATTTACTATTACTTGAAAATAACACAAAACTCAATGAATTCTTGAATTAAATTATGAAACAAAACTAATTCACAAAAACTTTATCAGGAATTTAAATTAATCAAGCAAAATTTAAACGATCAAGAATTACTCAAGATTTAAAAAGAAAATCTCAATAAATGAAATTAAGTATGCAATGTTAAATATGCAATGTTAAATTAAGTATGCAATGTTAAATATGCAATGTTAAATTAAGTATGCAATGTTAAATTACCAAGAAATATTTACAATGCTATGTGAATAAATGTTACATCACAAACATAAAAAATGTGAAAATATAAAGAAATTGTAAATAGAAAAACACACAAAAATACACGTAAGATTTATCAATAATGATTTCACTTTGTTCAAAATTTCCTAACTTATCACACCATAACCTCCTAACTTATCATACCATGGTATCAATAAGTAAAATTTCACGTTACCTTACACAACTTGATGGAATGAAAACCTCTGTAAATCACTTGCTGCAGCTGCTCCAATTATAATAACACTGGTTTTTTACCATAATATCACGTTCCATTTTGAACTAAATAACTTTGCTAAATTCAGATCTCAAAAGTTAATGTTAAAAGTGACCACAAAAAATTTACGTTCCAAAAAGTAATCTCTTCCTAATTAGGAAGATGAAGAGAGAGAGAGAGAGAGATATGGAACCAAATCGACTGGTCTCAGAAATCAGAATGAAACAAATTTTAGGATTCCAGTAATACGTGAAACAATTACATGATGTCATTAAAGCATTTTGGGTCGAGATACTAAAAAGTTCTAGAAGCAGGAGGTGACGTCATTAAAGCGTTTTGGGTGCGAGATACAATGGAGAAGCTTCTAGAAGGAAAGTTACGTCATCCCAGCAAAACGTTTTGAAAGCATCTTACAAAACACTTTGTAACGAATTGATCAGGACGCGTATTCTTTCTCTCAAAGTGGCGAACGTGACTCCAAACAACGCATGCAACAACATGAAATCACTCGTCTTGAGCCCGTATGGGACGAATTGGCGTTTGTTTTGCAAATCTGTCATCGCTAACCCAAAACAAAGCGTTCCCTCTTATCTCAACTGATGACAACTGAAATGAAACAAGCCTTGGTAGACACACACACGTGTTCTCATACTACGCTATTACCAAGAAAGATATTCGTTCTAAATTCGTTACTATTAAAATTATAACAACACTTCTAAATTACGCTATCAAGTAATCATTAGTACTTTTGAGATCTGATGTCAAACTAAATATGACACTTCAACAACCATTATCATTAAACATAACACATGAAAAAGTAAATGTCAAAATTATAGGAGGATATCTCGTCTTACAAGGCAACATCATGAAATTCCTCCCCGAGAAGATTACTTATCCCGGTTTGAATCCAACGATTCACAACGGGATAAATAATCTCCTACTGACATTAACTCAGGCGACTTTTCCTGAAATGTGTTTAACAGGTCTTAATTTACATTATATGGTTGCAGGCATAAAGACCACCTGGTCAGTCTCATATTATTATTTTTCATCTTATTGATGAATGAGATTGGGTTGTGATCCGACAATACTAAAATTTCTTCATTCCTAGGTCGGTTCACATACACTTCAAACTTTTTCAATGCTGTGATTAATGCTAATGTTTCTTTTTCAATTGTTGAGTATGTTTTCTGGTGCTTTTTCAACTTTGAAGACATAAAACATACTGGATGTAAGATTCCGTTGTCATCTTTTTGAAGTAGAACAGCTCCAAATCCACAGTCGGATGCATCAACTTGTATCACGAACTTTTTATTGAAGTCTGGAGCTTGAAGCACTGGTCTTGAAGTTAATATGGCTTTAACCTTCTCAAATGATTCTTGACATTCTGGAGTCCAATCAAACTTTCCTTTAGGACTGGTTAAGTCAGTTAACCCTTTGATTTCGGTTGTAACGTATACGACGCATTTAATAAACTGGCCCGGAACACTGTTGTGTCGTATACGAGCACCGGTAATTTCCTTTTATGTGAAGGACTGATGATAGAAATACTGGCCTCTTTTTCTTGATATGGTAACAGTCTGTCAGTTGCCATACAGTGAATTCATATAAATTAACGTGTTTCCCTAAAATTCATTAGTCTTCATCAAGATGTCACAGGAGGACGGGTCAAGGGTACGACATCCTCGAGTTGACCGCCGGCAGATCGAGAGAAGAGCTCTCGACGAGGATAACTATTTTATAGACCTTCTCGACTCATTTTCTGGATATGAAAATGAATCGGATTTAGAAGGAAATGAAATGGATAATTATGGTCCTGGTACAAGAGACAGTGATGAAATATCAACCGACAGTGAAAATGACGAAAATCTGCCACCTACAAATGAAAGCCAAGGTGTCAAAAGAAGGCGGAGACAGCGAAGTGACCCAGGTGATGAGTGGGAGTGGGCTGCCAGCAATTTCCAGCCCAGAGATTTCATATTTGACAGCAGTGGCAGTGGCATTACGTCGAAATGTAATGTGAATGAAAATTCAAAGGAAGTAGACTATTTTTTTAATTTTTCGACAACGAATTTATGGGGCTGATTGCTGAAGAGACAAACCGTTATCAGATTCCTTGTTGATACGCTAGGAGATGCAGTGCCAAAGTATTTGCGAAAATTTGCTCAGGTTACTGTGGAGGAAATGATACGGTTCCTTTGTGTGATTATGATCATGTCGCATATAAGTAAACATCGCATCGTAGATTACTGGACTACGCTTGAGACATTCGAGACAAAAGGAGTGAGAAGGCTGATGGCAAGGGACAGATTTCTTCAAATTCTACGGGTTCTACATTTCGTTGATAATTCACAGGAAACAAGCCCAGATAATAAACTAAAAAAATTAAACCCGTGCTCGACAGTGTGCGTAGAAAATTCCGGGAAAAATTTCAACCTTTCCAGGATTTATGCATAGATGAAAGTTTAATGTTATGGAAGGGGAAGGCTAAGTTTCAAGCAGTACATTCCAGATAAAAGAAGTCGATTTGGAGTGAAAATATTTGAACTTTGTGATGCCAAAACGGATTATATTGTCGATTTTATAATCTATACTGGAAAAGATACAGAGATATTGGTAGATGAGGATCTAGGGGTATCTGGTTCTGTGGTAAAAACATTTATGGCCTCGCATCTCGGAAAACATCACATCCTGTATTTCGATAATTGGTATTGCAGCCCAAAACTGCTCAAGTATTTGGGCGACAACGAAACAGGAGCATGTGGAACAGTCCGGAAAAATAGGAAATTTATGCCTAAATTTCCTGATGTGAACAAATCTGAGATTTCGTCTCAAAACTGCAATGGAATATTAGATTTAAAATGGCAGGATAACAGGACAGTGTATATGTTATCTTCAGTACATGAAAATATAATGGTAGACTGTGAAAAAGGTGTCGACCAGGGAATTTGTGTCAAAAACCTGCATGCGTTGTTGACTATAATAAGAAAATGCGGATTGTGGACAAGAACGACATGCTTATTAGTTCTGTGAAGTGTATCCGTAAAACCACGAGATGGTACATAAAACTATTTTTCCGTCTGCTTGATATGATACTAGTAAACTGTCATCACTTGCATGGATTTGTTACTGGCAAGAAAGGGTCATATTTACAGTTTTCTAAGTCAGTCGTTCTGCAGTTGATTGAAAGGTACCCTCCAGCACCTAACAAGATAATTACCCGCACCGTAATAACGCAGCCAAGGCGGCTAACAGAAAGACACTTTCCTGATCCAGTTCCCTCAACAGAAAAACAACTGCGACCTAGACTAAGATGTCGTGTGTGCTCGCATACATCCCGTAGGCCCAAGAAAGGCCAGCAGACATATTTCATGTGTAAAGACTGCAATGTAGGACTATGTGTCGCTCCTTGTTTCAGAGAATACCACACACTTCTGAATTACTAGAATTCTGTCGTAAAAGTTTTGTCAAGATTATTATGTTCAGCTTATTAAATATTCAGATTCATAACCATTTGTTATTCACATTGTTTGATTTCATTCAACTTATGTCATAAAAGCTTCTTCCAATCATATTGAGTCTTATGTGTTTATACATTTTCTGATTTTGTTTTTATCTACAGCAAAAAGATTTTTGTAAAAATAAATGTTGAAATTCATCCGTATTATAATTTTCTTCATCAAATTATGGCTTTAGTCTTTTGAGAGAGAGAGAGAGAGAGAGAGAGAGAGAGAGAGAGAGAGAGAGAGAGAGAGAGAGAGAGAGAGAGAGTAAATTACTATTTTGCGTTTAATGTTCCTTTTCTGTCCTTTGAAGACTGGATATCATAAAATATAAAATGAGTCGGATGTAATGTAAATCTGATAATCATGGTATTGATGATTTATGATATATGAGAATAATAATAACAATATAATAACCGTTACCATGAGATTAATGAATATAGACAATGTTGTTGTTATTATTATTATTATTATTATTATTATTATTATTATTATTATTATTATTATTATTATTATTCAGAAGATGAACCCTATCCATATGAAACAAGCCCACAGGGTAACTAACTTGAAATTCAAGCATCCTAAGAAAATGGTGTTCATTCAGTGAAATAACAGAAGGTAGTAGGAAATACAGAAAGAGGAGATCAGTTATTAGAAAACAGATGTACTAACAATAAATAAATAAAAATGTAAACAAAGTATTAAATACAAGATGTATTGCATAAGGGTAGTAATGCATTACATTCACTTGAACTTTTGAAGTTCCGTTTGCAACACATCCTCAGTAAAGAGGCTGTTCCACAGTCGTAAGGCGTGAGGAATAAAGGTCCCCTGGAACTGAAAAGTTCGAAGGCGAGGTACATTTACTGCACATTGATGCTGCTGTTCAGCGAATCTGGTTGCTCTCGACAGCAACAGGGGATCAGGGATCAACTGAGAATGTGAAAGATATGTCAAAATACAACTTATGAAAAAGTGACAAACAAGAGACCATCCGTCTATAGTCCAAGGCATAGCTGCCAAAGAAACCTTCCACCTCGAACCACTCTAAAAGATATAAATCTCTGGCAGAAGCAGACATCTCCCGGAGAACAGTATCCTAGTAAAGGAAGGACAAATTACCTAAAAAATGTTGCACTGATTTAATCACTCATATAAGTATATGAGGACTTAAGAACAATACCCAACTTTCATGCGGCATTTGCTGACATTTTCATTAGATGTTTCTCAAAAATAAGATGTAAGTAAACAGGTACCACTAGAATAATTGAAGGAAAAGAAAAATATCTGTAGAAAATTATAACAGAATAAAATGATCTACAAAACCCTACAACTTCTCCGAATATTGGTTCAAAAACAATTGAACAAATTCCAAAATGTTAGTGATTAAATAAAAAAAAAAAAATATATATATATATATATATATATATATATATATATATATATATATATATATATATATATATATATATATATATATATATATATATATATATATATATATATATATATATATATATATATATATATATATATATATATATATATATATATATATATATATATATATATATATATATATATATATATATATATATATATATATATATATATATATATATATATATATATATATATATATATATATATATATATATATATATATATAATACAGTTCATATGTGGCTAATCATTTTTGTAACAGGAATTTATCCAATTTTTTATTTTTATAGGGATAGGTGTGAGTATGTGTTTGTATTTTACATACACACACACACAAACATATATACATATATATATATACACTCATATATATGTAATTAATTGTATATATATTACATACACATAATATATATATATATATATATATATATATATATATATATATATATATATATATATATATATATATATATATATATATATATATATATAACTGAATCACGAGAATATGGAACGTGATGAATATATAAATAAAGACAATTCCACGAAGGAAAGAGAAGCAACAGAGTATTGCAAGGCTTTTCGACGTATTGTCCTTTACTTAGCAGACTCGTTTCTCTTTCCTTCGGGGCATTGCCTTCATATATATATATATATATATATATATATATATATATATATATATATATATATATATATATATATATATATATATATATATATATAAGTACTCACACATGTATATATAAATAATTATATATATATATATATATATATGTATGTATATATATATATATATATATATATATATATATATATATATATATATATATATATATATATATATATATATATATATATATATATACATACATACATACATACATATATAGTATATATATACATACACATACACACACCACAATTACACATTTTGATCAGCAATGTGATTTATAATATTGATCCTAGTGAATGTGGCGAGGTGGCAATTGTGTTTACATGTCACATGCAAGTGTGACAGACGACGCGCGTAGGTGGCATTTCAGATGCACGTGTCCTGTTGACAGAAATGAACTGCTTTGTTTTCAGCCGCTGTACCCTCCACCTTTGTCGAATTTGGTGGGCGTGACCGTTGGAATATTAGCTTGAAAATGGGCCCCAGGGATTATCCCAAGCCCTGGCAGTCTCCAATTCCTTGTTTCATTGAAAATGCGGATTCTGGAACCTCCCTTTTTACTTGCGGCTAATACGATTTCCATTCAAGGAGGTTGTTTCCACTTTCCCCCTGACTTTTGACCGCCATCGTCAATCAAACATTGAATTGGAATCTGTCCGAAGGACAAGGGATAATCCCAGGCCCTATTCCCAAGGTAGTATTCCAGCGTTCAGGGCCACCAAACTCAACACAGGTGGAAGGTAAGCAAGAGCAGAAAACAACGACCGGTCATTTCCATCAAAAGGATTCCGGCATCTCACGTACCACCCACGTCTCAGCCATGGAAATACGATTGTCACCTTCCAAATGTCCATATTCGCTAGTGTCCAAAATGTATTGTTGTGTCGTGTAATCATTGTTGCCGTTGTCATGGATTCATATATATATATTGTCATATATATTATATATATATATATATATATATATATATATATATATATATATATATATATATATATATATATATATATGCAGTAATGTGTGTGTGTTTGTACATATACTGTATGTATGTATGTAGGTGATATTGAGATGCACGTGTGCTTTGACAGAAATGACCTGCTTTGTTTTCAGCTCGCTGTACCTTCCACTTTGTCGAATTTGGTTGGCGTGACCGTTGGAATAATTGCCGATTTTGGAATATTCCTTTATTACTGGCAGCTTATTTATTTGTGTTGTTACATTAATTGCATAATATCTATATCACGGATCGCTACTATCACAATATTATCATATAAATAAAACAGGTTAATTTGCAGCAAAACAACAAATACAAACGCTATTACAATGATTGTTTACGATTTCGTGCGTCTGGTAGCATGCTACGGGTGACTACCGTCTGAAAACCCTCCGGATTGTGGTAAGTGTGAGGTCTCATCTCGGCCGTAATCAAAGGGCTAATGAAAATTAAAATAATTAATAATTTCCCATATTTTGGTAATCATAGAATCAACTAAAAACGATTATTAAATAAAATTATCTAAAAATGAAAAAAATCCCGTAGGGTGGGTCTGCCCAGACCCAACTTGCACCAGATAGGGTTAGAGACTGGCCAGTCTTGGAGGCCTTTGGGCCTCATCCTTGAAGTTCTTGGGCCCTCTCCAGGCCTGCTTCCCCAGCCTGGCAGGATACCTGCCTTCCTCCGAGGAAGCAGCCTCTGGGTCGGACCCTTCCCTTCAAGGCTGCCCTCAAGAGACTGGCCAGCCTTGGAGGACTTTGGGTCTCATCCTTGAAGTTCTTGGGCCCTCTCCAGGCCTGCTTCCCCAGCCTGGCAGGATACCTGCCTTCCTCCGAGGAAGCAGCCTCTGGATCAGACCCTTCCCTTCAAGGCTGCCCTTAAGAGACTGGCCATCCTTGGAGGACTTTGGGCCTCATCCTTGAAGTTCTTGGGCCTCTCCAGGCCTGCTTCCCCAGCCTGGCAGGATACCTGCCTTCCTCCGAGGAAGCAGCCTCTGGGTCGGACCCATCCCTTCAAGGCTGCCCACCCATCCTTCAAGGCTGCCCTCAAGAGACTGGCCAGCCTTGGAGGACTTTGGGTCTCATCCTTGAAGTTCTTGGTCCCTCCAGGCCTGCTTCCCCAGCCTGGCAGGATACCTGCCTTCCTCCGAGGAAGCAACCTCTGGGTCAGACCCTTCCCTTCAAGGCTATCCTTAAGAGACTGGCCAGCCTTGGAGGACTTTGGGCCTCATCCTTGAAGTTCTTGGACCCTCTCCAGGCCTGCTTCCCCAGCCTGGCAGGATACCTGCCTTCCTCCGAGGAAGCAGCCTCTGGGTCGGACCCTTCCCTTCAAGGCTGCCCTCAAGAGACTGGCCATCCTTGGAGGACTTTGGGTCTCATCCTTGAAGTTCTTGGGCCCTCCAGGCCTGCTTCCCCAGCCTGGCAGGATACCTGCCTTCCTCCAAGGAAGCAGCCTCTGGTCAGACCCTTCCCTTCAAGGCTGCCCTCAAGAGACTGGCCATCCTTGGAGGACTTTGGTCCTCATCCTTGAAGTTCTTGGGCCCTCTCCAGGCCTGCTTCCCCAGCCTGGCAGGATACCTGCCTTCCTCCGAGGAAGCAGCCTCTGGGTCGGACCCTTCCCTTCAAGGCTGCCCTCAAGAGACTGGCCAGCCTTGGAGGACTTTGGGTCTCATCCTTGAAGTTCTTGGGCCCTCTCCAGGCCTGCTTCCCCAGCCTGGCAGGATACCTGCCTTCCTCCGAGGAAGCAGCCTCTGGGTCAGACCCTTCCCTTCAAGGCTGCCCTCAAGAGACTGGCCATCCTTGGAGGACTTTGGGCCTCATCCTTGAAGTTCTTGGGCCCTCTCCAGGCCCTTCCCCAGCCTGGCAGGATACCTGCCTTCCTCCGAGGAAGCAGCCTCTGGGTCGGACCCATCCCTTCAAGGCTGCCCACCCATCCCTTCAAGGCTGCCCTCAAGAGACTGGCCAGCCTTGGAGGACTTTGGGTCTCATCCTTGAAGTTCTTGGTCCCTCTCCAGGCCCGCTTCCCCAGCCTGGCAGGATACCTGCCTTCCTCCGAGGAAGCAACCTCTGGGTCAGACCCTTCCCTTCAAGGCTGCCCTCAAGAGACTGGCCAGCCTTGGAGGACTTTGGGCCTCATCCTTGAAGTTCTTGGACCCTCTCCAGGCCTGCTTCCCCAGCCTGGCAGGATACCTGCCTTCCTCCGAGGAAGCAGCCTCTGGGTCGGACCCTTCCCTTCAAGGCTGCCCTCAAGAGACTGGCCATCCTTGGAGGACTTTGGGTCTCATCCTTGAAGTTCTTGGGCCCTCTCCAGGCCCGCTTCCCCAGCCTGGCAGGATACCTGCCTTCCTCCGAGGAAGCAGCCTCTGGGTCGGACCCTTCCCTTCAAGGCTGCCCTCAAAAGACTGGCCATCCTTGGAGGACTTTGGGTCTCATCCTTGAAGTTCTTGGGCCCTCTCCAGGCCCGCTTCCCCAGCCTGGCAGGATACCTGCCTTCCTCCGAGGAAGCAGCCTCTGGGTCAGACCCTTCCCTTCAAGGCTGCTCAAGAGACTGGCCATCCTTGGAGGACTTTGGGCCTCATCCTTGAAGTTCTTGGGCCCTCTCCAGGCCTGCTTCCCCAGCCTGGCAGGATACCTGCCTTCTTCCGAGGAAGCAGCCTCTGGGTCGGACCCTTCCCTTCAAGGCTGCCCTCAAGAGACTGGCCATCCTTGGAGGACTTTGGGCCTCATCCTTGAAGTTCTTGGGCCCTCTCCAGGCCTGCTTCCCCAGCCTGGCAGGATACCTGCCTTCCTCCGAGGAAGCAGCCTCTGGGTCAGACCCTTCCCTTCAAGGCTGCCCTCAAGAGACTGGCCAGCCTAGGAGGACTTTGGGCCTCATCCTTGAAGTTCTTGGGCCCCTCCAGGCCTGCTTCCCCAGCCTGACAGGATACCTGCCTTCCTCCGAGGAAGCAGCCTCTGGGTCGGACCCTTCCCTTCAAGGCTGCCCTCAAAAGACTGGCAAGCCTTGTAGGCTTTGGGGCCAATCCTTAAAGGGCTTGGGCCCTTTCCATGGGAAGGGTCAGACCCATAGGCTGCTTCCTTGGAGGAAGGAAGCGGCCTCTGGGTCGGACCCTTCCCCTCACCAATACTCTTTGCTTTCTCTTACCCTACTTTTCAAAACTGACACTTTCTGTCTCCGAAGGCTTCCAGACGATTTGAAGCATCTCGGAGATTGTTCTTGGACACTTTGAAGCTCGGTGCATGCGCGAATGGCATTTCTCTCGTCCTTCCAGGAGCCGGAGGACTGAAGGATTCCAAAATGTCTTCAAGGAAAATCTCGAAGGTTTTAGATCATTTCAACATCGCGATAACCATTACTTGGAGTTCTTTTTCTGGCACATAAACAGCTTCTTTGCTTTAAGGAGTCGTCTTCTATAAACTTATGAGATTCCCTCTTACTGACGATATTGATCATCCCTTCGATTCTTCCTTGCTTCTCCGAAAAGTAATTCTGTGAATCCAAAATCTTTGAAGTAGTTTCTAACACCTCAGGTTATCTACTTTATTCTTCGTCAGCATTCTTCAGTATACCTCCACGCCGATGTCGTCTCTTTTTGTTCCTTCTCTTTCTTATTTCGAGCGAAGAACTGCTCCAAGCGGTAATTTTGGGCATCCAAAATCCCCTCTCAATCAGCTTAGAAAACACCTCAAGTTCTCTACCTTTTATTTCGTATAAATTCTTCAGTTCCTCCGTTCCACTGTCTTCCTCTCTTCTTGATTATTTCCTTCCTTATTTCGAATGAAGAGCTTGCGTCCGTGAGTGACAATACGACTGTAGAGGTGCCGAATAATCGCAGAAGGCGGGAACCTCGACTTCATACTGCTCCGCGAAGTAGTCCATATTTTCAGCAGTAAACAATTACAGACTGAAGCTATCTGCCATTCTCGTGATGTACTTTTCCCTCTTGAAAATCTCTTTTAGTCGATCTGCTTCGTCATCCAGTTCATTTTAACCATAAACTTCGCCTTCTTTGCTCACATGCTGTCTCTGAAGGCTTCAAGACGTCTTCCTGGAGGATCCCTGAGATGGCCACTGTAGTCCTTGGTGTCAGTGCACCTATTGAGTGATGGCGCTATACGCATGAGCGGAAGAATTCTAAAACGACTGCAGGAAAAACACGAAGATATTACGGCGCCAGGCGACAATGATTCTTTCTTGCAGCAGAAGGTATGAAATTTTCTTGAAAGTTTTATTGCCACGAAAACATCAATATTTAAAAAAAGAAAGAAATTAAAAATTTAGTGAAAAATCATCATCGTATCCTTTTCTCTCGTATATTGGGAGAATATATATATATATATATATATATATATATATATATATATATATATATATATATATATATATATATATATATATATATATATATTATATATATATATATATATATATATATATATTATATATATATATATATATATATATATATATATATATATATATATATATATATATATATATATATATATATATATATATATATATATATATTATATACATATATATATATATATATATATATATATATATATATATATATATATATATATATATATATATATATATATATATATATATATATATATATATATATATATATATATATATATATATATATATATATATATATATATATATATATATATTTATATATCTATATATATATATATATATATATATATTATATATAGATAGATAGATAGATAGATAGATAGATATCTCCTATATGACGACGAGGAAAAGGATACGATGATGATCTCTTTTTTCTTACATTTACATTTATTTCTTGCAAAAAAAAATTTTCTATTTTCGTGGCAATAAAGCTCTAGAAAATTTGGGAGGACAAGATCAACTTGGAAATTATTATTATAGATAGATACATATACATAAATATAAATATATATATATATATATATATATAACATATAAATTTATATATATATATATATATATATATATATATATATATATATATAAATATATATATATATATGTATATATGTGTGTGTGTGTGTGTGTGTGTGTGTGTGTGTATACACTGGTTTGTGCGTCTGTGTGCGTTAATTTTTCCCAATAGTTAAAAATAAGGTGGTCTCAAGAATTTCTGTTTCCTGAAATGGTCATCACTAGCGCCCAGTAATCCAGTCAGCTTCAAGAAAAAAAGTGACCTTTTTTGTTTTAACAAGGCTTCTCCATTGCCATTGATCACCTTATTAAGGGGAGAGAGAGAGAGAGAGAGAGAGAGATGGTTGCCTCCAGCAAGGAATGATTAAGTTTTTCGCATAGCAGAGTAAGTTATAAATATATAGTTTTTTTATGGTACCAGCATCAAATTATAATAGTAGATTTTTGAAGGATACAGAGTAGTTTAAATCGCTTGTCTTATTTAAATAAAAATTCTTCTTCGGAAAAGAAATAAGTTTTAGAGTCTTCAAGAACACTATTAAAGACGCACGGAAAACTTTTCCAATATTCCTGGAAAACCTGTCTACCATATACTTTGAGGCTTGTATTTCAAGTCAATGGTCCCTGTATGCTTGTCCCGTATGAATTGGATTCATATTCTAAAAAAAAAAAAAAAATAATAGTAATAAAAAAATACTCATAGTAGCATGAGTCTTAAAATGAAGTAGCAAATCCACAGTTGTATATTTATCTTTAAATATATGTACATATACATAACTGTGGAATTGCTTCTCCAATAATAATAATAATAATAATAATAATAATAATAATAATAATAATAATAATAATAATAATAATAATAATAATACTGAGATAATATTAAGCAAACTTTTTACTGATGAAGATGCAATTTTAATAATTTTAGTAGGACATTTTTAAACAACTTTTAGAGCTGGCCGTGCTGGACGACCTTTGCCTTCAGTTTGTATAAACAAACTGAAGGGATGGCCATGGGATCACCACTTGGTCCAATTTTTGCTAACATCTTCATGTGCTCCCTGGAGGAGCGCATAATAGAAGAATGTCCCATTAGGTTCCGCCCTCTATTTTATCGAAGATATGTTGACGACACGTTCTCCTATTTCGTCATGAATGTCATGCAGAGTCCTTTCTGGAGTTCGTCATCCGACAACATCCAAACATAAGGTTCGCTATGGAGAAGGAGGTAAATAACAAACTCCCCTTCCTTGATCTTATTATTTCCAGAGGTGACTCAGGTTTTACACAGGTGTGTATAGAAAAATACATTTACTGGTTTGGGAATGAATTTTTATAGTTCGTGTTTCTTTCATTTGAAACTGAACTCTATTTTAACCCTCCTCCATAGGGCTTACACCCACTCGTCAAACTGGAAGAGTTTCCACGATGAGATATCCTTTTTAGTGAAATATTTCAATAATAATTGTTTTCCATCACGACTTTTTTCAGATCCCTAAATAAACTGCTACTACAGAAAATGACTCCGGCAACACCTGAATCGACTGTGTGAAACTAAAGATGTATGCAAGTTTCCCTTTCGTGCATGATGATACTTTTAGGAGAAAATACACAGCCATTATTCAAAAGAGTTTTCCAGCTTTAAACTTGAAAATCATCCTGAAAAATCCCTTTACAATAGGGTCTCTGTTCAGAGTCAAAGACCGGCTCAGTCCTCTGTTTTCGTCCAGCGTTGTTTACAAGTACACTTGCCCGGGATGTGATCACGGGATATACATATGTGGGATGCACGAGGAGGCTGTTGAAGGTCCTATCAATAGATTCCCACAGGGGCATAAGTCATAGAACAGGTAGCAGGTTATCTAATCCTGAGCAATCAAATATACGAAATCATTCAAAATTATAAAACTTATATTGACAGCAAGATTTTGTAAAACTTATATTGACAGCTAATCTAGAATCCATTTTTCCATCCTACTCAATCGAGTGCAGAACAACAACTGAGCAATGTTCTTGAGTTACGTTCTTTCATCTACTATAGTTTTTTATTACTGTTCCTTTGAAAGGTGTTTTGTTATCGAAGTCATATTTTTAATGTTCAAATATAGTTTTGAGCTTTTGAATTGTTTTCTTTCGTGTATGCCATGATCCATCTTTAACTCCTTGCTGTATCTAGGTTTAATTTTCACTGTGTAAAGCTATAAAATAGCTCATAATAAATATTCTTTAAATATTGTGTTACACCAATATATTATTTATATATATATATATATATATATATATATATATATATATAGGTATAACAATATTTAAAGAATGTTTATTATGAGCTATTTTATAGCTGTATTTTCTTGAATTGTGAAACAAATTCTAAACCTTGATCAGACTTTGCCCCTCTTAAACAGCAAGGAGGTAAAGACGGATTACGACTGAGCAATGTTGTGAGTAGTCATCTACTATAGCAATGATTTAAAAAATGTTAAAGAAATATTTGTATATAAAGAAAGCAATTCTTAAAAAATGTTCAAAACTATATCAATATTATATATATATATATATATATATATATATATATATATTACACATTTATACAGTATTAGATTTACCTGTGCTTTTAAAGCACTGTCATATGATACTCATCACTGCTGTGGCATTTCTGTTATATGTAGATTTTTAAAGATATTTCTGCCACTTTCTGTAAAAAACAGATCTATATTTCAATTTATTTCAATTTCAGTGTTCAACAGGATATCACACAACAAGGGAAAGCAATAAATTTATTTACAATCGAAGTATGAGGAGACATTACTTATGAAGAATCCTCGTCAGAGGATGCTACATCGATAACAAAAAGAATCTATATATTTATCAATGCAAACATCTCTTGAAGCGTCATCTCTTTTTATATCTTCGGCATGTCTCACATCATTAGCCCAGTTGTCAGAAGATATGGATTCAATTGCTTCTTTGACCAAAGGAAGCAGGTCTGATTTTTTAAAATGATTCTTCTTTGCCACGTATGATTTCACCTGCGCCCATATCAGTTCTGTTGCATTATACTGGTAGTGATATGTACAAGGCAGCCTAACCACTATGTCCATGATCTCTTGCCAGTCTGTCAATCACGTAATCATTTTCTTTACATGAATGTCTTTGCAACTTTACTAATTTTTTATTAGCCAGTCTTTAACTTCATCCTTTTGGCAGACATTGTCGGAGGTTTATTAATTCGAACTGAATGATAAGAAGCGTTATCCAACACTATGATGGCAGATGGCCCTATATTGGGAAGAAGCTGGGTTTTAAACCATTTTTCAAACACTGCAGAATTCATCTGAATTTCTAGATTGCGTATCCCTTGTCAGCTGGGTGCTTGATCATTGATAAAAATATTACCCAGAAATGTGGTTAATATTGCAACCAATATTGTGATTGTGTCTACTTACTCTCCAATGTTATTGATGTACAATTAGAAGGAATAAATCATAGGTAAAAATTTTTATTCTGTCAAAATCTCTCTCTCTCTCTCTCTCTCTCTATCTCATTTTTTTTTTGCCCAGCTAGTGGAATAGTAAGCGGAACCATAAAAATGATGAACACTCTTTATGATTAGTTTTCTGACGAATATACAAATAATTTTTAACTATAATACACAACTGTGATGTAGCTGTCCTTTACGGATTCAAACAGAATTAGAGAAAATGAAAAAAAAAAAAAAGACTGTCATCCTCAATCAGGGCAGTGCTTATACCTCTGGCAACACTAAACCCCGATATATAGTACTTATCCTATGTTTATTTATTTGTGTTGTTACATTAATTGCATAATATCTATATCACGGATCGCTACTATCACAATATTATCATATAAATAAAACAGGTTAATTTGCAGCAAAACAACAAATACAAACGCTATTACAATGATTGTTTACGATTTCGTGCGTCTGGTACCATGCTACGGGTGACTACCGTCTGAAAACCCTCCGGATTGTGGTAAGTGTGAGGTCTCATCTCGGCCGTAATCAAAGGGTTAAGGGAGCTACTACGGCTGAGAAATTTGGACAGAACCGGCGATAAAATCCAGCCATGCCCAAAAATCTTTGTAGCTGTTTCCTCGTAGCAGGAGGGGTAGCCTTGCGGATACCTTCTACATTAGCGTCAATAGGAGCGAGAAGGCCTTTTCCAACTTCAAATCCTAGGTACTGTACAGTTGCCTTTCCAAACTCACTTTTTGTAAGTTGATTGTTAGTCCTGCTTATGAAGTTTCTTGAACACTTTCCTTAATATCTTCAGATGTTCTTCCCATGTATTAGAATAAATCACAATGTCATCAAGGTATACACCTACTCCTTCTATTAATCCTAGTAGTTGATCCATCACTGCTGGAATGTTGCAGGTGCATTCATCAGACCAAACGGCAAAACAGTGTATTGATACAGTCCAAAAGGAGTAATGAAAGCTGACAGCAACTTAGCATTCTTATCTAACGGAATTTGATAATATCCTTTCAACAAGTCTATCTTGAAACAAATTTGGCTTGCCCAATATTATCAAGTAATTGATCAATAAGAGGCAAAGGATAATTGTCAGCCACACTGATGGAATTCAGTTTCCTATAATCAGTACACATCCTAAATGAGCCATCTGGTTTCTTCACTAACACACAAGGAGAACTATAATGACTTGAACTGGGTTCTGCTAATCCATGCTGCAACAAATATTCAACTTCTTTCTTCAAAACATCTCGATGAAAAGGCGATAAGCGATAAGCTCTCATTTTAAAAGGTTTTCCATCTTCTCTGATCTTTATCTCATGCTTTGTCAGATTGGTACACCTAGGTACATCTGCAAAAATTTCAGGGAAACTTAATTCACTACTTTGCTCAACACTCAGATGTTTTAGTTTATCTTCCAAATTTTCTAATATTGGAGAATTGTTCATCTTGTTTTCAGCTCCTAATTCGTAGCCGTCATCGTCCTCTGTAGATGAAGTTGTTTGTGTTATTGACACTGTTTCAGTTTTAGTCTCTGAGAAGTAAGGTTTCAAAAGATTCACATGTATCTTCCTTTGTCGTTTTCTTCTTCCTGGTGTTTCAATCACATAAGTTCGATCACTTAACTTCTCTATTATCCTATAAGGACCTTGAAACTTATTGGTAAGGGGAAATCTTTTCACTGGTAAGAACACTAGAACTTGCTGTCCAATACTAAAATTTCTTAGCTTAGTTTTAGCATCATATTTCCTTTTCATTTTCTCTTGACTTATTTTCAAATTTTCTAAAGAGAATTTTCTAATTTCTCTTAATCTTTTCCTCAAGTTCTTCACATATTCTCCTTGGATTTCCTCTTGATTTTCTTCCCAATTCTCTGCAAGAATCTTCAATGGACCTCTAATGTCTCGACCAAAAATCATTTCATTTGGTGAACATCCCATGCTTTCTTGATAAGCATTCCTAACTTCAAATAACATTAAAGGTAAACCAGCATCCCATTCTCTTCCTGATTCATTACAATACTTAGTTAACATACTTTTTTCAATGTCTGGTGGAACCTTTCCAAGGCTCCTTGAGTCTCTGGATGATAAGCAGTTGATAACTGTTGTTTTACTCTAACAAGTTCATCACATCCTGGAATAATTTTGAAGTAAAGTTCGTTCCTCTATCACTTTGCACAATTTCTGGTATTCCAAACTTGGAGAAAAACTCCACCAACTTCTCAGCAATTACCTTTGCACTTATACTTCTTACAGGAATCGCCTCAGGATACCTAGTCACTGGACACATTAATGTTAATAGATATTCATTTCCTTTCTTTGTTTTCGGAAGTGGCCCAACCACATCTATAATTACCTTGCTAAAGGGTTCTCCTCTAACTTCTATGGGATGCAGGGGGGCTTTCTGAATGGTTTCATTCGGTTTTCCAGCTATCTGGCACGTGTGACACACTCTGCAAAATTTGCTAACATCCTTGTGAAGTCCAGGCCAGAAAAAATACTTCATAATCTTCTCAACAGTCTTCCTGATTCCCATATGTCCAGACTCGTGCGCTACTGCTACAACTTGTTTCCTCAATGGATATCGAATCAAAATTTGATGATATTCACCCCATTCAGCATTTCCTGGTATATCTGCAGGTCGATGCTTCCTCATTAGCAATCCTTCCTTTAGATAATAACAGGTAGAGGTTTGTTGCATCTCTTCTTGATCAACAACTCTGAAGAACAAATCAGCCAACGTTGTATCCCTCTTCTGCAGTTTCATTAGCTTCTCTCTTGTCACTTGACCAACTTCAAGGGCTGAACTCTCCATATCTGCTAACTCTGCTTCTACAGTTTCACTACTATCTTCAGGAACTCTTTGACTACTGAGTCTCTTCAATAACAACAGGATCCTCTTCTTCTTGGGAAATCTCTTCACTACTAACACTAGGGAAACTTCACTTTCTTGGAACAGTTCTTCTAATCTTAAAGATCCTTCACTTGATTCTTCTAGTGCAGGTAAATCCTCAGTATTTTCACTTGCAGACATAGTTCTCTTCATACTCCTGGTAGTTACACAACTTGGAAATAGATGGGGGTTTTTCTTCTCTAAATCTACCGTAGGGCTTATCCTTAACGGTTTGTCTGTCACTATAGGACAAGGAACAAATGGTACACCACCAACTTCATTACCCAGTAAAACATGTACACCTTCAACAGCTAGTGAGTCCTTTACAGCAAAATCAACATTTCCTGTCACCAATTCACAGGACAAATGCAAGCGGCATATAGGAGTTACCTCTTCTCCTCCTATACCCTTCAAAATAACTGAATCTCCGGTGAGATTCTTCTCCAACTGTGGGTGAGCACCACGAACTACCACACTATGGTTACTCCCCGTATCACGTAATACCTTGACTGGTACCTGCACACTTCCTCCTTGAGTTGTCAGCGTACCTTCATAGATATATGGCTTAAAAGCCTCCAAGCTGTTCAGCCACTCACTGCTTGAAGTTACATTTCCACTGGTTGCTAAACACTCTGCTTGTTTAGTCTCAGTCGTTCCCACACTGCTCTTCGTAGTTTGCTTCACCTGGTTACCTTTAACCACTTGACCAACTGGTTTGGTCTGCTGTTGTGTCTGATAACAATCTCGACTGTAGTGTCCTACTCTTCCACACTTGTAGCAGACAACATTAGTCTTCTGTATCTGTCTTGAAAACTGACTGGATGATGAGGATTTAACATTTAATTGCTGAGGGTGTTACCTGACTTTGTATTGGCATAGCCACTAGAAGGATTTCCAGTTGTAATGTTCCTGAAATTTGGATGAGATCTGAAACCTGTGCGTTGTTGGTTCTGGTATTTGACATTATAATTTCTTTTGCTAGAAATTATATTAAAATCTTCGCTCAATGTAGCAGCTTTGTCAAGTTTTTTAATCTCTCTCTCTCTTAAATAGGCTCTTATGTGTTCAGGAATTCCTCTAAGATATTGTTCTAGGACTACTAACTCCTCAAGTTCGTCCATAGATTTAACTTTAGCAGCCTCCAACCATCGTTTAAAACATCTTCTTACTTTGTAAGCATAATCCAAGAAAGTTATCTTGTCATCCTTTCTCAATGATCTGAATCTTTCATTATAATATTCAGGGGTCATCTGGTAAACTTGTAGCACATTATGTTTGAGTACCTTGTACTCTTTACACTGATCAGCTGATAAGGCTAAATAGGCACTTCTTCCTTTACCAATGAGAACACTCTGTAACAAGACAGACCATTTATCCTCTGGCCATCCCATACCTGAAGCTACTTTTTCAAAGTGATCAAAAAAACTCATCTGGGGCTTCTTCTGTAAATTTCTGGAATTAATTTCTGCACTCTTACTACATCAAATACAGGGTCTGAATTACCTTGAGTAGGGTTAGACGGTATTACAGGTAATGTGGATCGAGCTTTTATTAACTCCATCTCCCTTTCATGTCTTGCTCTTTTCTCTCTCCTCTTTTGCTCTTTCTCTTTCTTCTTTTGCTCTTTCTCTTTCTTCTTCTGCTGCTTTTTCTTCTTCTCTTTCCTTTCTTTCTCTTTTCTTTCTATCTTCTCTTTCCCTTTCTGCTTGCATTTTCTCTCTGTCAGCCTGTATCCTCAGCTTCATCAAATTTTCTTCTGCTTTTATACGTCTAAGCTCTGCTTCTGCATCACTTTTTCTTTCTTTTGTTCATGTTTATCTGTAAATTCTGCCTCAGCTGCATTCAACAATTCCTGTCACTCTCTCCTAACTCTTCATCTACTTTACCAGAGTCCATCAATGCTTGGATTGCAATATATTTGATTTGTGCCTTAATCATACCACTAGACACATTACCCCACATGCTACTGCTAAAGCAATCCACTGTGCCTTAGTCAGGTTGGATTCAGATAACTCTTGGATGGAAGGAGCTGCTAAAAACCTCTGAACATTGAACAGAGCCATTTTCTCTAAGTTACTCAACTAAATAATTCACAATACAAAGCAAAAAATAACTATGTGGTCACTCTCCTATCAAAATATATCCCTATGACCACCAGTATAAACCATAAACCAGAGTGATATTTTGTTTTGTTCCACGGGTCTCTGGGCACCAAACAATATTATGTCACGATGCGTATCAAGTACCTGGTTATTACACAACTAATCTCAAGATTCAAAAATATACCTCACTTCAGCCAGATACCTGAACTCTCATAACATTAATTGTTACGACTGAGTACTCTAAAGGTAACAGTGATCCCTTAAGAAAAAACTTATTTATCAATCACTTGAAAAATTAAACTAAGTTCGTCAGAATATGTGTGAGGTATAAAAATTAAACTAGAAATCTTCTAGAGTAAAAGGGCATCACTCCATCAAAAACTCTAACTGTTTCCCTGGTCTTAATTCACTTTAGCAAAACTAAAAGAACAAAACATGTTTATCACTTTGCCTTATGCACACACAATCAATCCTATTCACTGGTGATCAATAAATGAAACACTGTTTTTCTAAAAATGTTAAATACAAAAATTTATTTTCAGATTCAAAGTTTATAACTAGAATTCACAATTAATTAGAATTCACAATCTGAAAAATTTACTATTAGTTGAAAATAACACAAAACTCAATGAATTCTTGAATTAAATTATGAAACAAAACTAATTCACAAAAAACTTTATCAGGAATTTAAATTAATGAAGCAAAATTTAAACTATCAAGAATTACTCAAGATTTAAAAAGAAAATCTCAATAAATGAAATTAAGTATGCAATGTTAAATTAAGTATGCAATGTTAAATTAAGTATGCAATGTTAAATATGCAATGTTAAATTAAGTATGCAATGTTAAATTACCAAGAAATATTTACAATGCTATGTGAATAAATGTTACATCACAAACATAAAAAATGTGAAAATATAAAGAAATTGTAAATAGAAAAACACACAAAAATACACGTAAGATTTATCAATAATGATTTCACTTGTTCAAAATTTCCTAACTTATCACACCATAACCTCCTAACTTATCATACCATGGTATCAATAAGTAAAATTTCACGTTACCTTACACAACTTGTGAAAACCTCTGTAAATCACTTGCTGCAGCTGCGTTACACAATACACACTTTTTTACCAGGCGCCGTTACGAACTAAATAACTTTGCTAAATTCAGATCTCAAAAGTTAATGTTAAAAGTGACCACAAAAATTTACGTTAAAAGTAATCTCTTCCTAATTAGGAATGAGAGAGAGAGAGAGAGATATGGAACCAAATCGACTGGTCTCAGAAATCAGAATGAAACAAATTTTAGGATTCCAGTAATACGTGAAACAATTACATGATGTCATTAAAGCATTTTGGGTACGAGATACAAAAGTTCTAGAAGCAGGAGGTGACGTCATTAAAGCGTTTTGGGTGCGAGATACAATGGAGAAGCTTCTAGAAGGAAAGTTACGTCATCCCAGCAAAACGTTTTGAACGCATCTTACAAAACATGACGTAATTGATCAGGACAAGTATTCTTTCTCTCAAAGTGGCGAACGTGACTCAAACAACGCATGCAGCAACATGAAATCACTCGTCTTGAGCCCGTATGGGACGAATTGGCGTTTGTTTTGCAAATCTGTCATCGCTAACCCAAAACAAAGCGTTCCTCTTATCTCAACTGATGACAACTGAAATGAAACAAGCCTTGGTAGACACACACACGTGTTCACATACTACGCTATTACCAAGAAAGATATTCGTTCTAAATTACGTTACTATTAAAATTATAACAACACTTCTAAATTACGCTATCAAGTAATCATTAGTACTTTTGAGATCTGATGTCAAACTAAATATGACACTTCAACAACCATTATCATTAAACATAACACATGAAAAAAGTAAATGTCAAAATTATAGGAGGATATACGTATTACAAGGCAACATCATGAAAATATATATATATATATATATATATATATATATATATATATATATATATATATACATATATATATATATATATTATATATGTATATATATATATATATATATATATATATATATTATATATATATATATATATATATATATATATATATATATATATATATATATATATATATATATATATATATATATATACTATATGTGTGTGTGTGCAATGTTTTTGTGTGTGTGTGTGTGAAATGTGTGTGTGTATATATATAATTTAAATTTTTTCAATACACATTTTTGGTCTTAAACCTGCAAGGAGGAGAGTCATTTGGGAATTGGTGGGCAGGATATGCACCAAATCTAAACCATGCCACAGCGTCATCTTTATGTCTTCAACCACATGGAAAAATGGAAAAACTAAAAGGATAAAGGTGGACCCAACACTCCAGAATTCAGATTAAGTAGGAAGTTCTTTATGCTTTCGAGTCGAGGGTTCGTCAAAATGTTGACATCCTGACTTGACTTGAAGTTTCTCATTTCAGAAGCAGTTAGCAGAAATGTAACTTGAGGAATTTCTTAAAGAAAAAGATTTTCCGTCAAGTTTTTTCCCTATTATTTTTTGTTGGCAGAATTTAATAGTTGCATAACTAACCTTTTTGAAGGGAGACAAAAAATAAGAATTAGAGACAAACAGCAGAGTAAATGTACCAATATTAAAGTGATTCTTTAAAAAATCTGTTAACCGAATTACTTTCTTTCTGATTTCAGTATCACGGGAAAGGTCAAGAAAATAATGTTATACTATAGTATCTGTGTGCTTCATTCCTCGCGTTATTTACACATCAAATTCCTTCAATATTTCATAACAACGACGACAGAAATCACCTCTTTTAAAATAAATACGCCAAAGTTCAAAATACATAAGCACTGAGCTTCCAAAAAGAGAGGGGTATTGATATAAGGATGAGAATGAATCTGTTTCAGATGGTTTGAGCTTAACATAGGTTTAAATGTTAACCTTTTATAAAAAAATATTATCAACGGTATTTATAAACCATAGATAAAAATCTGTGCAGTAAGTATTAGTGCCCCATGTCTTACTCGCCCTTAATACGGACAACTAAAATGACAGCATCTCCCAACGAAGAGCCCACGTCATTTGGCACGTCATTTCGACCGAAACTGGAGAAGAATCAACGACGAGAAGAAAGATAATATAGAATTTAGGCCAAGCATTGGGACCTATGCGGTAATTCAGCGCTGAAACGGAAACTGACATTAAAAAGGTTTGAAAGGTGTAACAAGAGAAAAACCTCGCAGTTGTACTAGAAATCAATTGTTAGGAGAGGGTGGAAAGTAAGATGGAAGAAAGAGAATATGAGCGGAGGTACAGTAAAAGGAATGAAAGAGGTTGCAGCTAGGGGACGAAGGGAATCTGCAAAAAACCTTAAGCAATACCTACAGTGCACCGCATGAGGTGCAATGACGGCACCAACCTCCATCCCCTACGGGGACGAGGAGAAGAAAGGATAAGAAAAACGAATGATTCAAATAAGACAAGGATCTATCTAGATAAACAAAAGAAATAAGAAGACCGGATATTTCAGACAAAACATTTATGAAAGTCCCCAGTTTTATTCTCATCAGTCGACTGGAAGTCACCACTTTCACTCTCGCGTTACACCGGATGACCTCTTTGTTTCATTTAGCACCTCTGAACGACTGAAAACGAGATACAGAGACATTCAAAGTGGCAAAGTAGACATTCCCTCGAAAATCATCAAGCGATAAACTG
This sequence comes from Macrobrachium rosenbergii, assembly GCF_040412425.1. Classification (NCBI taxonomy): domain Eukaryota; kingdom Metazoa; phylum Arthropoda; class Malacostraca; order Decapoda; family Palaemonidae; genus Macrobrachium; species Macrobrachium rosenbergii. Next base: position 35,755,095 of record NC_089752.1, read on the forward strand.
CTTTCTTAACCTCCCTATGTATTCCAGAAAATAAAGTCCATCAAACATCCTGCCGCTTAAAATTACACAGGTGATAAAAATGTATGGAGAAAAGAAAGTCTCATAATATAGAGAAATAATAACTACTTAAAAAATATAGTAAATAACAATAATAAGGACTTAAAAGCTGTCAAAATCAATCAAATTTCGCATATCATCATTAGTAAGGATATTAACAATCAAATTTATATTTTTAATTTTGTTTTAGCAGATTTACGGACGGGTATGCTGGGAGCTTTCAACAGGCTTTCAAATTTTCTCAGTATCAGCGACAAAAAAAAGTAACAAAAGAGACAAATAAGAAAAAAACTATATTAAGAAAAAAACAGAAAAATATACATTTGTTTATTTCTGTAAAAAAAAAAAATACAGATTAAGTACACAGGACAAATGCTGACTGTTAAAAACTGACTTTGTGAAGACCTCCGGAATGGACACCTACATTACAGTATTAGGACGCTCGCCACACCAACAAAAGTTCAGCTTTGATGTCCAAAGAAATTGGAACGTATCTGGCACGTTCCATTAAAACTTACTGGGACTCTATTGGGTGGTAGCCAGGGTGAGGAGGACTATCTCATCCCAATATAAATTATAAGTATTTGCCTCATGGCTTTCGAAACATTTTCACCAAGTGAACACGAAAACAATCTCGTTTAACCCAAAACAAATCAAACGAGCGATGGCTCATGATCACCTCTTCAAAAATCCCCAAATGAAAGCGGCCACAGCGAAACAAATCCAAAACGGAAATGGCACGTTCCATCAACATTAAATTGAATCAAGCCAACTGAAAACTGCAGCGACTAAATAACCCACCGAATTCATTCCTCCGCAACCCTAGATTAATTACATCGTATTTTTCACTGAAGTAATGTGCGATACTGCGTTATAAAATTACCAGTAACACACCCAGTCATTCCATCACATCCAGCAGCAATTACACGGATTGATGACGAAATTAACTAACACTGCAAATGGTCTATCAAATAGAATCATTGCTGAAGTAGGATGGAGGTGTCAATGAGACCTGATGTAGGTGTATGAAAGGTAATCATTTTAGAAGCAAAGTTTAAAAGATTAAACAGAATAACGGCCTTAATTTAACGGAACCTATATTTACTGCTCAAGTGCTTCTATTAACTAGATACGTAGGTTCACGTGTTATGTGGATTGAAGAGACATGAGACGAGTACCTGACTGTTAATGACCTAATCATATCGGTGGTTACGGCAGATCGCTCGAGACGCAAAGGGGATTCGGTGGAAATTAACCAGGGATTTCTTGATTCTGGCCCAAGTCGCTTTACATCACAGACATCGTCGTGTTCCCCAGAGACCTCCAGATATCAACTCATATTCTTTCCTTTAGGTTCTGATCATTCGAAAAGCGGTGAACCATTCGGTTCTACCAGGACACTACCAACTCATAAATAACAACAGAACGACTTGAAAAAGCTGCGTTTCTCATCAACTGCAACATTTATAATCCAATTTTTAACAGCTAACGCCAATATCTCTCACTCAAAAGACTAATAAAAGAAATTAAGTCCATAACACAATAACTGCCGCCATTCTTCCAAATTATCTGAAAAAATAACGAACAAAGAATTGCAATTTTTTCTGATGAAATATTATCACTCGAATATGACAACAGGAGAGATTTTAAGCTGAAAGATTCACGCATTAATTTCACAACAAATAACATGCGAACACAATAACCATTCATTAAATCTTCAATTCCTGATGTGCTACATAATCCCGGAGAATAAACCTGAATTATTCATGTTATCAACAAATAAATTTCCTTTATAGAAAGTTATCTAAACTTGACCTGTTAACAATAAATAAAAAAAAAATTCTCGATAACAATAAAAGTGCAAATCTCTATCGAACAAATCACTCATTAGTTCTAAAAAACTTCTACCTTATATGTCTCCTCATAAGTAGAAAAAATGTATTGATTTTATTTCACTTCAAATGAAGCTAACCTACATTCGAATTTCAAATCAGTCATATCTGCGAAATTAATCACCATACCGCACACACTGACGCACCAAGCTTATGGGAACGAAACAAAATTACACTCAAATTACGTGAACAAAAAAAAAAAAAAAAAAAAAAATCCTATCTGAGGCATAGAAAACATATGTTCAGGAGCCAAGCAATGTACATTGCCATTAATCATACCAAGAAAAATTCCCTTGAACATGATGATTAATTTCGCAGATATGACTGATTTGAAAGTCAAATGTAGGTTAGCTTCGTTTGAAGTGAAATAAAATCAATACATTTTTTCTACTTATGAGCAGACATATGATGTAGAAGTTTTGTAAAGCTAATGAGTGATTTAATCGATAGAGATTTGCACTTATATTGTTATCAAGCATTTTTTTTATTTATTGTTAACAGGTCAAGTTTAGACAACTCTCTGTAAAGGAAATTTATTTGTTGATGACATAAATAATTCAAGTTTATTCTCCAGGATTTTGTAGCACAGCACGAATTGAAGATTTAATGAAAGGTCATTGTGTTCGCATGTTATTTGTTGTGAAATTAAAGTGTAAATCTTTCAGCTTGAAATCTATCCGTTGTCATATTCGAGTGATATTTTATTTTCTGCAAAACTTTGCTCTTTTCATTGTCAGTTTCATCGCAGTTTTGATAATTTTCCTTTTTAGGATACTCCACCAGTTTATTCGACCATTTACACAATCGCGCAATTCAGCAACATAGCTTACATCTTAATATAAAGCTGTGATTTGTTATTTTACAATTTAGTGATACTGTTCCTAAATATCTGCATTCTTCACAAATTTAATAGCCTATTCTCTGTCTTTCTCGCTGTCTTTCATGCACACGAGCGTGGCCACATACACATATATGGAATTGTTTTTCGTCGACTCACTAATTCTCTGTATATTTGTTTGATAGAGAAATGACTGGAATACATTTTTATCTCTATACACAAAGATAAGACCATAATAAAAATCCGCTGAAAGACATCCCCTTCGTGTGAATAAGCTTAAAAGAAAATAACAAAATGTTAAGTATTCCTGGTCGAGAATGAAATAATGTATTACCTTATCCATTCACACAATTTTTTTACAAAAAAATACCATGACACGTGTTAGTGAAACAAAACAAATAAAAAATGCAGTACTTCAAAACATAACCATCATTCAAAGCACAGAAACGTGTAGTCTACATGCCTTAAATAAACATATTCCAGTAATCTTTCTACATCTATAACCAAATAATGAGCAATATCAGTCAAAAGAAAACAATAATGAAAGCAAACAACAGCTTCGATTTTTATATCTAAAAGGCAATTTGGATGGATTTACTTTACTCAGGCGATTCACATGAACGTCAGTTACTTTTTTATAACTATATTCTGCGTGAGAGAGAGAGAGAGAGAGAGAGAGAGAGAGAGAGAGAGAGAGAGAGAGAGAGAGAGAGAGAGAGATTCTATATTTGTCGTGAGAAACTATGGAAACAATGCAAACAGGTAGAAATTTTAAAACCATTTTGGTTAGCCATAAATATAAACCATTAACCTTTGCACGTTTCTAGAATCACAAAGAGCTCGTATTTCTATTAATTCCACAGTTTCGCATTAACATATAATTTTGTGTCGTAAAAACCGAATAGAAGGTGTGTAAATATTATATACTTTCCAATATCATGAATATTCAATGGAATTCGATTTGCTTTTTCATATATTGTGATTTACAAATATACCTAATTTATTTATATAAGTCGTAGTCTTAATGTTTCATTCTGGTTTACAACGGCTCCCTTATTTTCATATTAATACAACTGCAAGAGCGAAGGGTACTAGAAAATGTTACAATGTTCAGTTTTAAACAAAAAATGTGATTTATATTTTTCATTTTGATCAATGGTATTCACAACAAAAAACCATAAAATTTATGGTAATAATTTTACAGAAAACTATTGAGATGGCTTCGTCTATCCGTCCGTACTTTTTCTGTCCGCTCTCAGATCTTGAAAACTACTGAGGCTAGAGGGCTGCAAATTGGTATGATGATCATCCACCCTCCAGTCATCAAACATACCGAATTGCAGCCCTCTAGCCTCAGTAGTTTTTATTTGATTTAAGGTTAAAGTTAGCCGAGAACGTGCTCCTGGCAGCGCTTTCCGGAGGCGTCGCCGACAAACCTTCACTTGACCGCATCTGGATAGCTGGTGGCTGAGTTCCGTACAGCTACAGAAAAGGTGATTGCGCCGAAGAAACTTCGGTGCATTTTTTAGAGTGAACGTGACGATATTGCTTGCTCTGTAGGCTTTCTAAAGGTTTTGATTTATATGTACACTTTACGATGCTCTTTTATATACAGTAAGTCATGTGTGCATCCACACACTGTCTATACGCGACTCTTTATAGAAATTTATTCTGTTTGCATTAACACATACATAATACATCCATTCCTACGACATACCAATGGATGACTTAGGTCATACAAAAGACCTTCATTTTGTGATGAACGACCCAGTCACTGGAGACAAAGAGGAACGTTTGAAATAAGTTATTAATACCGCCAACTGCCAAATGTCCATTCAGTGCGCTTCGCTAAACAGGGACCCAAATATTTTTCATTATTATTCTGCTACCTAATATGATTCGTCATGACCCTTTATATATCAAATTTCGATGACCTATCGAAATGAATTATCGATGACCAAGCCCAAATTCCTGAGTAATAAACAGTAATAAACTACTCAATACACATACGAAGTTATCGAATCCTAGGTGATCCATATTCATCGGAAACATTTGATCTTGCAATAAATGAATGCTCCGGGCGTGATACCCTATGAATATATAGAATAAATAGAGTTTAGGCTAAAATCCAAACACTAGGACCTATGAGATTATTCAGCGCTGGAAAGGAAACTGAGAGTAGGTAGGTTCGAAAGGTATAACAGGGAGAAAACCTCGCAGTTGCACTATGAAATCATTGTTAGGAGAACGTGGATAGCAAGATGGAAGAAAGATAATATGAATGGAGGTACAGTAAATAGAAGCTTGAGTAATGCCTATAGTGCACCCCATGAGGTGCACTGACGGCACTCTCCCCCTACGGGGGATACCTTATGGAAATTATAGTGTCATCATATAACTGAAATTTTATCTCTAACCATATGAGGGCCACACCCGTCGTTCTTACGGATCCGCAATTCTAGTTCAACCCCTCTTCTTCTTCTTCGTTTAACGTGCTTTTTCCCATTTTTCATATGGGGTAAGCACGATGCCTTCTTTTGAAGGGCTTTGATTTGGCGTTGGGGTAGGCCGTAGCCTCGATCGGCTGCCCTGCCTGACATCGCTTAGACCCCGGTAGCACATGTGTATATGTATCGTGCCAAATCACCAGCTCCCTTTCTCCCAGCAGCGAAGAGACTTCTAGTTCAACCTCTATCATATGGAACGCTTCTTTCATCTTCATCTCTCGTACAGATCTTATAGAAGTTGCACTATGTATACCCTATAGGCTAGAACACTATATCGGGGTAATTTGATATTCTATTTACTTGAGATGTACCTTATGATTTGCAATAAATTATTATTATTATTATTATTATTATTATTATTATTATTATTATTATTATTATTATTATTATTATACCGTAATTTGTTACTTTCCTAACAGGACGCATGGCAAAAAATCTTAATGCTGAGCATTTAAGCAAACCTAAATGAAAGCTTAATTTTATAATCCGATCTTTCATGTAATCTGATGAGAGCTTGGCTACACCTGAGAATTCAATGTCCTGCTCATATGATCGATAACACTCAGTTCCAAACAATAACAACAACAATACAAAAAAAATGGTGAAAAGATCAGCGAATTTCAATAATGCTACTATTGTTGTTGTGCTAAACCTGTGGTTACGATAAAATAAAATAAATTACAATTACACTAATATAAACTTCAGTTACCTAAAGATAATAAATCTGAAAAATATCAACAAAATCAAACAAATTCAACGGTTAAGCAACGATTTTCCAACTAGGCGTTTTGGAAAGGGCAAGGGCAGGAACAGGACGACTGCTATTGCTACTCCACACGTGAAACTAACCCCAGTTGAAACTACTATATATCTGCTTAACTAAGCCTACTATCATGTCGTTGCATTGCCGAGAGAGAGAGAGAGAGAGAGAGAGAGAGAGAGAGAGAGAGAGAGAGAGATTATCAAAAAAGTATGAAAAACATACAGGGAGCATA
>NC_089752.1:35766383-35786383 GCF_040412425.1 Macrobrachium rosenbergii
GCAAGTAGATTGGTGGAGTAAAAATATTTGTTCAGTATCCACAATTCTTTGGATTCACAGCATGGAATTCAAAAATTAAAACTGGTTTTTCGCAGTACTTGAAAAACCACCTTTTCTTAAACTCCTTTTTCAATTTTGAGTCTTTTAGATTCAACACCGTCAATCCCAAATTTCTATGAATAAATGAAATATGTATGAACGTGTAATTCTCAAAACTCATTTACTAGGGACACGGCGCTCCCTTTTCGCCCATTTAAAAAAATAGATTTGAGATACCTCGGTACTTCTCTTTAAACTATGCGAGACACTTCAGTAAAGTCTAGCTAACATTCCTCTTTCCAAATTAAATTGTGTTTTACATTTTTATTTACTCCATCAATTCTGAAGATAGTCACCGTCCTTATCTTTTTTAATACCAAACATTTACTTGACATAGAAATAAGTAACTTTTAATTACATACACGCCCAGTAACCAAAATCATAAAAACACCACTCAAAACATTAACAGCAACGAAGAAAACTGCACTACAAATAAAACTATAATTTTGTTACAAATGACAAACCCCTAAAGATTTTCCTCCGTCATTTCCGGTAGCAAACGTCCAGCCATATCAACTGTCCTTCCAATGACAATTGTGGAAACTGATGTGAACAAATGGAAACTAAAATATCCCCGTGGTTATAAACTGGTGAAGGATTTGCGTTGCTTTCATACAACAATCGTTATAAGAAGAAACACACAGCTCCGTCATTCTGCAAGAAAAGACGTCTCTTATGACTATTCAATACTATCCGCATGAAGTGCATTAAGAAGCACAGATACAACACGGTAGCAGGCTGCGTCTGTCTGTCCCTGCAACTTGAGAAAAACAGAAGCGAAAATTTCCTTATTTTTCCCTTTTCATAACTAGAAGTAATTTAAAAATGGCCTGAAGAATATGACGTTTTAATTCTGGCTTCTTTCTACTTTCCCCTGTCTCCTAAAATTAAAGCATCTCTCTCTCTGTCTGTCTCTCTCTCTCTCTCTCTCTACACAAAACTTGCTTTGCCTTCAATACGTGGGCGACTGCGACAATTAAGGAGAACTTATGAAAGGTATGTTAAAACGAACTCCTCCATTCATCTACTTCGAATACAACACGAGAGAGAGAGAGAGAGAGAGAGAGAGAGAGAGAGAGAGAGAGAGAGAGAGAGAGAGAGAGAGAGAGAGAGAGAGAGAGAGGCCTTAGTTCAAAGCTAATATAGCGATAAAAAGGAAGAAGGGAGAAAGGTTTTGAAGTGGAAAAATATCGTTATTGTTTCTGTACTGTCTGTTCTAAAATTTAAGAGAAGCAACTTGGGGAAAAAGTGTGTTACTCATGACACAAATTAATTAATAAACAGTGAAAGGGATGAAACGATGAAGTCAAACGATAATCCAGTAAGAATGCAAGTAATGATAATAAAAACAATCATTATCGTCATCATGCTGATGTGAACGATATGGCGAACACCGAAGCTTAGTAGACTGGAAGAGGATATATCTCATTGGTACATCCCTCCAGACCAAGAAATGAATGACTTTGTCTTGTAACGAAAAGAACCATTTGCAAATGAAAAAAGTAGAAAGTCATGGATGGAAAAAACAAAGCAGGAGAAAGAACTGATCCATGAGGAACATGGCGCTAGTAAGGGAAAGGGACAGAAGTAGTACCGTTAACTATAAAAAAAATCCTCCATCTAACAAACAAACAAAAAAATAATATAAAGAAAAAACAAAACAAAAAAAAACCTTGGCCCGGAAGAACAAAGCCCTGAGAGAATATTCTCATACTGAATCATTCATATACGGCCTGTATTTTGACATCATATGATTAAACCGTAAAAACATTTCTAAAATGTTTATGAAATTCAATTAATGGATAAATTTAAAGGTTACGCAGCTAACAGATAATAAGATTAACAGTATTACCATTTACAACACATACTGAAAAAGCAAATGCTTGGGTGATTTTATTTTGCTGAGAAAACAAGAGGCCTTTTCCTTAATACTTAATTGCCTTGAAATGGAATATCTATGACGCAATTCATTATTCAAAAATGCCAGTCTGTGGAAATGAAAGCATATAAAAAGTGCCCCTGATTAATTGACACAGGCAGTTTATTTCGAAATGGTTCAATGACCCGAAAATTCATATAAAGATCCGTGCATAATTAAATTCACATTTACTATGGCAGTAAGAAGCTGCATATAATTTTGTTTAAACTCGGTGTTATCGGAGTAAAATATGTCCTCACGCACTGAGAATGGAGGGAAATCTGAAATTAGTAGCAAAGTAAGGCCGGGTATCCACGCTCAGGTTTACCTGTCAGTTCATCGAATCTGACGTTAAAGCTTACGTGTAGACGACAGTTTGTGGGCGGAGTCAGTCCACTCACCAGAACGGATGAACTGATGGAATTACCTAAAGTTCTGCCAGCTGACTGACAGGTGATTGCATGTGTGGACGGGTAAGCAATGATTTTGTGACAGTTCGCCGCTGGATTTCATTTGGGAAGGATCTCAGCCGTTCTGATCAGAATATGAATAAATTATGTATAGCCCTAATTCACTTCATTGTTAAACCTGCAGCACTATTTGTGGGCCATTATGAGTCAAAATCATACAATAAAAATTTAAAACAATATTTCCATGTGATACAGACAATTTGGTTTAGGCCTAGGCCAGTGTCGTGCCTTTTTAAGAAAAGTGTTACTATAATAAAAGTAAGCTTCACTGTCCATTTCATAAATGAGTGAACTAACCCCCAGGTTCTGAATTAAACCCATTCATTAATAATGTATGAGAATATGTGTCTTTTTTCAATAAGAAATATTTAGACCATACTCTTTTATGCCTTTTTGTCTCTTTCCTAATGTTAAGTGAATTGCCACAGCAGCTAGTCTATACAGTTCCACCTCCTCATCAGCCAGTGGAGTTTTCATCACTGCCATAAAGTGTTGTCACGATAAAGGCAAGATGAGGACTGAAAACGATGACCTTGATTTAACAGTCCGACTGACAGTTCTACCCATTACCTATGGGTGCTCATCCGTCGAACGGTCATAGGTGAACTGACAGGTAAACCTGAGTGTGAGTAGCTAGCCTAAGGCGTTCTGTTGGACAAAGAGTGAGAAATAAGTACACCAATCACAAAAATAAAATTTCCCTTATAAATACAAGAGGACTTTGTTCAGATGACCTTGGTTCTCCTGGTTAATGCAATCTTTGAGTTAAGTATGAGCCTTTACCCCTTACAGACGTACCACCCAGATGAAGAAAGTGATAGACAAACAGACAGACGGATATAAAAGACACACATGGTGATTCCTGTATAAACCCCTAAATGGGAGCTATCCAGTTATCAGACGATACATTCGTAAGAAATGGCAGCAGAGATGGACTTTCCCCATTTTATCCACAAATAGGAAGTACAGAAACATTAGAAAAAGTATCGATTTTTGGAGTTCGGGTTTTAATCGTAACAGAAGATTTGAGATCATCCTAACATGGCTTAGGATTGGCCATACATGCTTCACTCACGGTTATATTTTAGAGGGAGCTAGTGCCCCAGTTTGCGCTCACTGTGGAGGTCAGCTATCCGTTGAGCACTTGTTGGTGCGCTGTCCTAAATTTAATTGCCTTAGGGCAAAGTACTTACTAACTGGAAAGACTATTTTAGAAATTTTAAATGATGACGTTGAGGTAGATAACCTTATGGGTTATCTAAAAGAATCTGTTTATCTTAATGAGATATAATTTCAGTATAATTAATAAGGATTTTAGTCATATTTATTTTTATACTAAGTATATATTTTAAATATAAAAGTTTAATGTATACTTATTTTTTGTTGGTTCTATCTAAAATCATTCTTCATTTCTTACGTTCATATTTTAACACTGAATATTATACTAGTATATCATCATTCACGTATTCATTATCAATCATATCATTAATTTATATATTTCACTTTCATTACGGCGCTGAATAATCCTGATGGGTTCCGCCGCTTGGTCTTCAAGACCTAAATTTCATAATCAATCACTCAATCAATTAATAAACAGTTGGTTAAATCTTCGATATGACCATCGTCAGTTGGTACAGAGCTGGTAAATGGATTCTCCCTTGCTCTGAACCTCGACTTGCCGGGAACAATGAGATGGAAGTGGTGCAGCAAAGGCCCTTCTAAGTTCAGCAACTACTTTCTCGAACGTTCCTCGGTTAAGCAAGTTTGCCAGAAGGAGCACGTGAGAGAGAAGACAGTCAAATTCAATTAAATCGGCTTCGAGCTCATTTGTATCTATTCTAAGTTAAGTATACCTTAGTTTAACCAGACCACTGAGCTGATTAACAGCTCTCCTATGGCTGGCCCGAAGGATTAGATTTATTTTACGTGGCTAAGAACCAGTTGGTTACCTAGCAACGGGACCTACAGCTTATTGTGGAATTATAGCGAGAAATTAACTTCTATCACCAGAAGTAAATTCCTCTAATTCTTCATTGGTCGGTTGGAGATTCGAACTCGCGGCCAGCAGAGTGCTAACTGAGAACGGAACACTCGCCCGACGAGGAACTGTACCTATTCTAAACTAGTGTTCACATACAATTGCTAGAGACATAACTCCGTACATTTACGACTGTTACAACTAGTGCTGCCGTGTGGGAAAACATTAATAATAAGGGATTAGTGCCTTGGGAAAATGGGTAAAAATCCATATGACTAACAAAAACAAGATAAAACCGTTCAAAGACTGATACCGTCTCCTCAGTATTTAGATACTGATAAAAAGTCGCTGAATCAAGTTTGGATTTTTTTTAAGAAAAGAATAGAATTGTTTGGACGTTACATGAGATTGGAAAAAATGGGGACATTTAAGGTATTTCCATAATTGGCAGAAACGAATAATTAACCAGAGAGAGAGAGAGAGAGAGAGAGAGAGAGAGAGAGAGAGAGAGAGAGAGAGAGAGAGAGAGAACGTGGCAAAATAGAAAAAAAATGACAGAAATAATGAAATGTAGTACAAGCAGTAAAAATTGTGCGGTTAAATACTAATGTGAAACAGCTTTGCTGATAGTGTTTAAGGTGATTTTGTATACAAACTCGACAAGCACTTCAGTCACGAATGCTTGATTAACCTATTGCATACCCCACTTCTTGTATTTTTGCAGAAATTTTGGGGTCTACAATGTAAATCGAGATTTTCGGGTGAGGATAGGCGCAAAATTAAATATAAATATGCGTCGTGTCCTACTTGGCCAGGGGGGGAGGATGCTTCATCCCATTCCAACTCTCACCCCTAACCCAACCTAACTTGGCCAAGGACGCCCTAAACCGTACTGAGAAATACAGGTGCGCATCCTGACCTAATTCTCCAAACCTGAAATAACCTACCTGACTCAGGGAAGGAAGTGCACCCCACTTACCAAACTAAGACGATGTCAACTGGCAAATCAGACGAGATACAATATTTACTTCAATACTTTTCTTCGCTTTACCCAGAAGGGAATGGATGTCCCTGTCTTCCCCTAAAATCTATCCTGTCCCAGACAGACTGGTCTTCCACACTGAATACTGATTACTGTTAGATACAGAATGGATTGTAGTGGGTTAACAAAATTTTTTTGTAGTAAACGAGAGTAATGTTCGTCAAAATCACACTAAAATTAATCATTAATACTATTTTCCATTTCTAAAATCACCGGCTTCTTAGTTTATCGAAGTTTTCAGAACTTGTATTCTTTCCTGAATGCAGTCTTTTTGACATTCAGGGCACTTCATCAAGTCCACGGACACCATATATTTTTTCTATTGCAACTAAACAACATTAATACTAAAGATATTCTTAGAAAATTCTTAGACAAATCACCGGTGATGTACTGTGATGAGATGTTAGAAAAAATGGTTGATTCATGAAAACGTATAAGAATGCATTTGCCATTGGTTAATGTGAACTTGTAATTACTACGAAGACAAACATAGGGCAAGACAGTAGAATATGTAGGATTTCAACGGCTACCGAGAAGTGCGTATTATACCGATAACGCGAAAAGTAAGCATCTCCACCGATTCAGATGCAAAAGAATGTCTTAAAATTTGACTGTAATACTCCATAAACTTATTGACACTATTTGGCTACGGGTTTAAATGTAAAAAAAAAACTACATCAATATGCTTTGATATCGTCGATAAAGAATTCATCTGCAAACCACACATCAAGAGGCTCATTTTACTCCGTTCACTTATCTGTCCAACTAATTTTACATTTTTGTTACAATATCAAAGTCAAGAATAGAAACCGTACTACAATTCTAAATAAGACACACGTAAAGTGAGGCACGTCACGAATGGGATGAACGAATAATGACAAAATTTATGAAAACAGTAAGGCTTCCAAATCACAGAATCTAAAAGAGAAAACTTGTGATAAACAAAGCAAAGCACTTGCAACATGAGAATGATCATATGTAACGAATAATAGAATTCCATCCAGATAACAATAAATCACTTGACAATCAAGCACTCTTAATAATAGGGAAAATAAACGTGTTCTTATTACGACTAAGGTATGGGAAAAGGACACTCCTTTTAGTTTGCGTTCGGAACAATCGCACGTGGGAGGCAGCACACTGATATATCCCTGTTTACCGAACCATAAGGTTAGAGTAGTGAGCTAATACATTGAGACTAGGACGATGGGAATTTTACAGCCTTAAATGTTCTAGGAGAGGTCGGGGACTTAGGAATGGTTATCATAATTGGTTTTAATATGCCAACATCTATAACAGTTACACCAATCCTCCTATATAAAGCATTCTTATGCATATACAGGTAATATCAAAATATCTCTGTTTGGGTAATATCAAAATATCTGTCTGCAAATAAATACCCAGCTAGGCTAAGTAGTATAACAGGATACACCACGGACCACCTACGTTAATATAACATTTCCAGTGCAAGTGTCCAACCAAACAAAATAACACTGGATAACCAATCCTATACAACGGAAGAGTGACACACCCACTGTTTCGGCCTTGGAAGAGCCTACCGGTCTAGGCTACTTCTTCGTAATCGAATTTGAGGATACTCATCGTGCATAAAATGCTCAGCAAAATGGTTGAAAAACCAAGAAATTAATTTCGAATCTATAAATTATGATAAAGATAAGCCATGACACTTACTCAATCAGCCGTAGATAAATGGGTCATGCCACCTGCAAATCTTCCCGTACCACGTCTTCCATTTTACAATCGTGCAGTTGGTTTGCTCATCTTCTGTTTCGTAAAAGGCTGCTTCGGCGCGCGTTTGGTTTTTTCGACTCATCGCTAACGGTGCACGATTGTCAAAGATAATATCGATAACTCGGTTAACACTCATTGCACAAAACAAAACGTTTGACTGTTGACAATACAACGTCGTGCCATAGCATTATGGGAGATACAGCTCATCTTCTTCCATTTGCTTAAAGAATATTAAAAGAAAACGATATTCTGGAGTTAAAGGGTGACATAAGAATTATCGAGACTTTGTTAAGGCTCTGACTTTTCATAACCTGGTGTTATCAATTACGGTGTTTTAAGTTACTAACTGTCATATTGATTTTTTGTTCATTATATTCTTAATATTTTGAATGCATCAAAATGTAAAATATACCAAAAATTCAGTTACAAGTGAATATAACAGATTTCACTGAAAGTGAGGATGCAGGGTCACTGGGGAAGACAGTAGGGTGCAGATCAACAACAACAACAACAAAAAAAAGCAATCATTATTAACTCATTTGAGTTAAAATTATAAAATACATTTACATTTATATAGTTAACAAAATGCAAATATGAATTTACAAATCATTTATATGCTATACATCCAATTTGTATTCTCGCTTATGTTTTAATGGCGACTCTTTGACTAAGTCTACTTACTTCAGGTTCGTTCATTGGTTATTCTTACTTATATAAATTTTCCCTCATGAAATAAAATGGTTTAGAGCAAGGGTTCTCAACTGAATAGTTTGAACGAAAGGGGTTCACAGGATCACCAAGGGTACTTGGATAGCTGACGAAAAAAGTATTTTAAACTGCAGCTTCGGTTTCATTGGGAGAGTTACTTCGAGGACAGTCTTCAGCTAGCCGCCAGGCTTTTTGATTTTAATATTTATGTTTCTAAAATAAAGCCACTAAACTTTAAAATCATTTTTAATATCCTTTGCTACCATTGTTATTTTTTTTGACTAACTCAATAAGTATATGAGTTAGTCAATATATTATTTTAATCAAAATGGTCTTATAACTTGGGGGTTTACGGGGAAAAAGGTTTGTTTTAGAGTTACATTTAATGCTTCTTTCTTTCTTTTTTCTAAAGATGGTAGAATATATTTAATCAAAAACCCTCACTAGCTTTTAATGTTCTCCTTCCATGCCAAGGAAAACATCACCGTTATTTCTTCCCATCTTCCTATTTAGATCGAAGGTTCGTCCCTTCCATTGGTGTTTACGGGTAAACTTAACTGAGTCCTTTTATCAACAAAGACTAGCATAGCAAGAGTAACAGGATTATACCTTAAGGGAGGGCATTATGAATATTCAGTAATAAGATACTGGTAAGTATGTGTAGCGATAAACAATAAGCAGGGTAAAGAGAGCTTTATTAAGCAAACAACGAACATAAACGTGAAATCACAGTTTAGCTTTAATGTTCTTAAACAGGTCCATGATGAATATCAGCTATTCGTAAAAACAAAAAAAAAGCAACAAAAAAAAAAAATCAGTTATGCAGATATGACATAACTTAGACCAACTATTCAAAATATAAAACCCGTTTTACTGACAACTGAGTTTACAAAATTCATGCTTCATAAAGGGGCGCCCTACAGAGAGGGAGAAAGAGAGAAAATGAAGTAACAGAAAAACAGCCTTTAAAAATGAGGAGGGTCAATTTCTGGAAAAGACTCCTCATCAAGGAAAAAGCCCAGGCAACTCGAGGTTCAACATGAAGTATCTTCGTAATCCTCTTGCAATGTCGGTGCAGTTCACAACAGACAAGTACTCCAAGCAAAATATCAAACGAAAGCGAAATTCCAAAATGAGTTACACATTATACTGTAAACTGTTACCTGTTAACCGTGCTAATGATTTATTCTTGTTTTTCTTCTCAGGTCATTTGGCTTAACCTGAAGTCAACGGGAAAATACTTGATGACGTCAAATAACATGAAGTAATCTAAATTACAAAATTTATAAATATACGTCATGTAAAATTATTCTGAAGATTATTTTAAAGGTTATTTCAGTGAAAACCCTGCACGTTTCTTTCTGCCAGATTATTTGGGAAAATCATTCGAAAGATACAGTTAAATCTATATTGCACCTTGTATGGCCTACTAGCTGGAATCACTGAATTATTGATGAAGTATACGACTTGCAAGTTCGGTTGTGCTCAAGAAATGAAGGGCAGATACATAACCAAATCTATTTATTGTATCATGGAAATAATACAAATTCCAGAAGCAAAAATAATACTTGGAGGAGAACTGGTTATATCGCGATCATCTCTGTTGATTAAGTAAAACTTACAGTTGTAAAAAATCCAGGTGAAATACGGCAAGACTTTCAAACAGAAAAATGTGTAATACACATAAAATGACCTTTTCACTTTCATTGAATGTTAAGAAAAACTGCGACAATACTTCCAGTGAAGTAAATCTTGCAAAAAATAATTTCGAATAGCACGAAAACAAATTCGAGAAGAAAGCACGAAATAGTACCTATTTTATGACCTAAAAACAAAAGAATTAAAAAAAGAAACATGCTGTTTTCGGAAAAGAAAATACAACGTTCTGAGATAAAACGCGCCAGAGAGGCTGGAGTAAAGGTGAGAGGGTATTAAGCAAGAGAACTGGTGTGTGGGGGGGGGCGGGAGGGAGTCAGGGGATTTTTACGAGGGGCCAAATGAGGCGAATAAACCGTGATATTTAAAAAATATATATATATTCAGTGTTTTCCTCTTTTGCAGCTACAATGACACTGTTCAGCACACATTCACAAAAACGATTATTTTTCCTATTATAAAACAAGATATAAGAAGAGTTTTCAATTAAAATTAAGAAGGCACATAAAGCTAACCCGTAGGCTTTTACTATCATAATAATGACAGCAATTTAATAAAACGAACGGCATGAAATCGAACAAAATACCAAGAGTGTAAAACAAAATAATAAAAAAAGTAAGATTGTTTATCCTTCCCTAAGTACGTCTCCTCTAACGTAATTTTCCTCTTACGGTATATTTTCTTTTCCTTTTCTTCTGTACTCAAGTTTACCTTTGCTTTTACGTTCCTTAGGCCCTAAATCCCCAAGTCTTCCAGTTTGCTACTGGTCATTACTATTAAAATGAAGGCGTGAAACCTTTAATCTTGCTTGGTCGATCGCAACTCTGAATCAGCTCCCAGAGGCTTTTACACTACCGTTTCAAAACAAATATATTTTACTACCAATCTATTTTTGGTCCTTCTCCTAAAGACCACTGGAGGTCACGCACTCTTTCCTTAAACATAAAAGCATATTTTAACATAAGGACAAATGGAATTGCCTTGGGAAAAAGACATGGAAAAGCTCCCTCAATTTTTTAGAGGCCAGGGAGCTAACCTTAAATCCCACCTCCCCCACGCCCCGCAAGCATTTAACGCTAAACGCGTTTTTAGGAGCCACGAGTGAACATGGAAATGAACAGGGGATGCTGGGTAATGTTAAGAAAGAGCAGGACCGACTCATAAAGTAATAAATACGAAATAAAAAATAGAAAGAAATGCTGGTCGGGAGAATTGGCATAAAATACATGTAGAAAAACTTCATGAAATCTACTGACAAAATGTAGTCATTGATAAAAAGGTGAACAAATTATGCATATTACAAGATTCTTTCGATTCTGATGGCATTCCATCAGATAACAGAAGGAACGTGTTTACTAAACACTTAGTCCTCAAAGATTCGGAGGTAAGCAACTCTAGGGCAGATCAGTGTACTGCCAGGTGAATGCTGCTGGACACCAGGTGTTGATATATTACAACCCCATACGTCAACCAGAGTCCTGAGGTCACTTAAAAGTAGATCGGGTTAAGTGAATGGAAACCCCAGCCCGTGTACACACGCCTTTTAGAAAGAAAGTGTAAGGAAATAGTGACTGAAACAATATTATCAACTTCACTCACAGTGGCTTAGTGGATATTCGGTCAAATAAAAAAAAAGCCAAGGCTTCGACATCTTTTTAGACGAAATCAGTTTCAGGCCTAAGGTCACAAGTACTTAGCTTGAGAAATATTGAAAATAAATTGAAAGCAATTATTGAAGGCTAAAATATTGTAGACAAAAATGTCCTGGCCTGAGACTATAGACGAAAAATGGGAATGAATGATCATAAAAGCAGAGCTATAAAACCTAGCACCTGGGCACTTTCGATCATTCAGAACTCAAAACACGAAAAGAGAGAGTTGGAGTGGGTGGAGAGCAAGGTGGTGAGATCCAGCAAATAAATGGAATGAAGTACGAAGATGAAAGGGTGAAACTGCGAGAAAACCTCACTGTGACACGAACAGGTCATGGTTAGAGACGTTGGACAGCGAGATGGAAGAAAAGATTTCGAAATGGATGTAAAGTGAATGGCTAAAATTTTTAAGAGGGTGCAGATGGGGGCCGAAGGGACGTTGCAAACACCGTATAATAATGCCTATAGTGCACCATGTGATATGCACTAACAAGAAGCATGTAAGGCGATCCTAACCAGGACTTCATTTTTGGAGGCGGAAATGGGAGGATAGGGGAGGCCCAGCGGAACTTTCGTTCCCTAATTATGGTCTCGTGCTTCCTTTTTTTTCAGTTATTTCTTCAAAATTACAGGAGTGGGAAACGTTTAAAAGTCAGAATAATAATAAAATGAAGAAAATACAAAGCAGGATAAAATAATGATGGAGTGCAGCAGTGAGCTTGTTTAATAATACTTTTAATTATGAAAGTAATTAATTATGAAGGTAATTAAGAAAATTAAACTGAAAAGATTAAAATAATGAAAAAATATGTTTGAAATCCGCCAACAACATATTACTCTGCTAATGAAGCGCCTCACGGAATACGCCAGATATCACCTCACTTCGGAGAATTCGGCACCGCCTGTCTCCTCGAGAAAAGAAACCAATGAAACGACAACCACAATTAATTTCGGAGCGAAAGTGTGGGTTTTTCAGCACAATTTAGTTATGACTATCTTTTGGTTGTTTTATTTCTGATGTAATTAACAACAACAATAATAATAATACAAATTATACATTGCACACACATTATACAAATATTGAGTATATATATGTATATATATATATATATATATATATATATATATATATATATATATATAGAATATATATATATATATTATATATATACATACATATATATATATATATATATATATATATATATATATATATTTTATCTTTTATATGAAAATATATATATATATATATATATACTATATATATATATATATATATATATATATATATATATATATATATACATATATATTATATATATATATATATATATATATATATATATATATATATATATATATATATATATATATATATATATATATATATATATATATATATATATATATATATATATATATATATATATATATATATATATATATATATATATATATATATATATATATATATATATATATATATATATATATATATTATTATGATTAGCAAGAATTCGCTAGCAAATTGCCTCCCTCCCCCTCCTTTGTTGTTGTTGGTTGTTCATTTACTGCCAGCCGGCCGATCGATAGACCATCTGTCTATCGACTTAAAAACAGGGTTTAAAAGATTAAAGGCGCTCCCATTTTTGATAAAGATCTTTCCTTCGAGGCAAAAGTAATCTGGCTTGGGCGTTTCTCCTACAGGCCAAAACCTCCTGCGGGCAGCAGTGCAATGAGTCAAAGCATCTGTGTTGGGCGCACCCCCCCTGCCCCATAGGAGGGGATAAAAGGCAAAAGCCCAGAACCATCTTTACACACACGCGGGCTGGAAGATATGGAGTGAACTTGTGAAGACGTCCTCAACACCTGGCCCCATCGATGCCCTTGCATCCTAACCACGTGGCCCTTCCCAAAGTATACTTCTCCTCGTGCCCTTCAACCGTATTCCTCGAGCCCACACGCCATTGCTTGGAGTTTCGAGGAGTCCCCATCGCCTTGCCCCTTTACGGAAGCCCTTGCATCTCACCACGTGGAAGAAACTCGTCCTCGGAAATCGCAAGTCATCCACGGACCGCCTTCTACGCGCCCTCGGAAAATCTGCTAAGGTAAAGTGCCCTGGAAGAGCCCCATTTCAGTCACGCTTTTGTCTCGTAATATTTTCTTAAAGAGAAAGCCAGAAATCTCCCTTGTCTAATGTCCGTGCGCCTCTTGCATCGGCAGTATTAATTCTTTATTACTCCTTTGGCACCCTCAGTGCAGCTTCGAATTCATTATTCTTTTGTCCATTTTCATTACTGGCGTATAATGTGCATATCTCTCATTACAGAGGGATCCTATTTCGTGGAAGCTTCTCGGACCGTGTCTGGAATCAGTTTCATTCAATCCCGTAGGAATCTCCTTCAGGATAGTAATCTACTTGAGTTCCTCTTTCCCGTACTGATATCATTTATGTAAATACACTACTTTAAATTTGCCCACGTGTTTTACGTAATATTTCCCTCAGTAACAAGAGCCCTAAGCTCATATGAAATTCTCCTTTGTTTTCCTCTTTTTACGTTTTCCCGTACCCACGAAGTCAGAATCACAAGGCTAAATTAACTTAAATTGTTGCTACCTGTCTCACAGAGCATATTTCAAACTAAAACCACGGAAAAACATAAAAATGGCGACCTGGCCATAGATCTCGTTTTGCAGTTGCAGTTCCCTAGTGTTGCTTTATTGCATTTGCAACTTGCCAGATCAGCTATTAGCAAAGCTAAGCTGGGTACGAGACAATTACGAACCTTTTGTGTAAAACCAGCACACAGATCCAGAAAATTCCACGTAAGTAATGTGTTAATCTTAGCAAAACCTTTTACAATCGTGACTGTTCCTAGGAATTAGAAATAGGGACGCATGTAATCACTGAGAGAAAAGAACCGCCGTATTAGATTCGTTAATGCATGCCTTTCAGGATAGGTAGTTAGGAAATAACCAGTGCTAACCATCCTTTGCTTCGAGGAATAGTGCGAAATTCCTCTGTGTTAAAATCTTTGCCATATCTTTGCTTCGAGGAATAGTGCGAAAATTCCTGTGTTAAAATCTTTGCCATATCCTTGCTTCGAGGAATAGTGCGAAAGAAATTCCTCTGTGATAAATTTTACTTCGCATTTCGAATTAGCGAACTGTTATTTAGGCGCGAATAAAATTCCCACGTGGGACACGACGAAGTCAGCTTGCATTGCTGAAAATTCTCTCAGTGTAGTTAGAATTCGAGTTAGGTGTTAGGAAAGCGAAATTTAAACTCCGCTTATAGGGAAATTACTAGGCCGTTGTACTGTTATCCTCTCAGACGACTGGGAAATTCTCCGGAATCCCAGACGGTATATAAATATACGGGTTCATTCACCCAGAATCTAAAAATACCTTCGGTGTTGGCCAAACGACCTGCACCCCCCCACCCCCGCCCATGCCCGCGTGTGTAGCATTTTTTTTTTTTCCCCCATTCATTTCTCTTTGGGTTTCCCGTTAGTAATTTCTAAGTCCTAAGGGACGAATCGTAATTCCAAGTCCTAAGTGACTCCTAAAATTCTACGTCGTACGTGGCGAGAATTCCTCCAAATTCCACAAATTCCAAGTCCAGTGACTCCTAAAATTCTACGTCGCACGTGGCGAGAATTTCTCCAAATTCCAGTCCTCAGAGACTCCTAAAATTCTACGTCGCACGTGGCGAGAATTTCTCCAAATTCCAGTCCTCAGAGACTCCTAAAACTCTACGTCGCACGTGGCGAGAATTTCTCCAAATTCCAGTCCTTAGAGACTCCTAAAATTCTACGTCGCACGTGGCGAGAATTTCTCCAAATTCCAGTCCTCAGAGACTCCTAAAATTCTACGTCGCACGTGGCGAGAATTTCTCCAAATTCCAGTCCTCAGAGACTCCTAAAATTCTACGTCGCACGTGGCGAGAATTTCTCCAAATTCCAGTCCTCAGAGACTCCTAAAATTCTACGTCGCACGTGGCGAGAATTTCCTCCAAACCCAGTCCTCAGAGACTCCTTTTGAACATTACGTCGCACGTGGTAGAATTTCTCCAAATTCCAGTCCTCAGAGACTCATACAAAAATTCTAGTTCACGTGGAACGAGAATTTCATTCGCTACAGCCGGGAACCCAAAATCAAGTCCTTTTGAGACATTATAAATGTAGTTCACACAGATCAAGCCCTTACGGGACTGATCATTCTAGTTCGTTAGAACAATCCTTAACTTCACGCAAACAGCCGGCCAAGTCAGAGCGTGACTAATCCAACTACGTCTTATTCCGACAGATCCATTAAAACTCGCAGTCAAGAACAATTGAGTCTTTCCAAGACACATCCAATTTTAACAAAGAGTCTTTTCAGACATATCCTATACCCATTATTCCAAGATGGCTAATACCAGAGCCCAACAAAACGAGGATTTCAAATTCTACATGTCCGCTGGGAAGGACATGGGACTATCGGGGCAAGATCTGAGAGCATGGGTTCAAGAGCGAGTGGACGATGCCAAGGCTGGAGAGGAGAGAAGAGAGAGAGAAGAGGAGAGAGAGAGTTGCCCAAGAGCAGGAGAAGGATAAAGAACGTGCAGAGAGAGAGAGAGAACGAATCGCTCAAGAGCAGGAGAAGGAAAGAGAACGTGAGGAGAGAGAGAGAGACAGAACGCCAGAGAAGAGAAAAGGGAGAACGAGAATGGGAAGATCGAGAGAGAGAAGCGCGCCCATGAGCTCCAGATGCTAGAACGACAGCCCGCCACCCCCCCGCCCCCTGCCGCGGGGATGAGTGCCCTCAGCCAAGCTCACTCGTTCATGCCAAAATGGACCGAGTCCGAACCCGAAGTATGGCTTGAAAGGGCCGAACGAGTCCTGGAGTGCTGCGATCTCTCCCCCGCGGAACTCTCCCTTGTTCTCACTAAATTCCTGGGCGGAAAGGCCCTCGTTGCCTACCACGCCCTTCCCGCAGACGATCGGGGAAACTGGGAAGCCGTACGCCAAGCAGTTACGAAGGCGTACGAGATTACCCCCGAGCGGTGGAGGAGACGTTGGAGAGAGCAGCCCAGAGAAGCAGGCCAGACTTGGTCCGATTGGGCGTACCATTCGGAGCGGGCGTTGACAAAATGGCTCGATTCCGAAGGAGCCACTAACACCGCCGAGGTACTCGAGCGGTTTAAATTCGAGCATTTCCTGCGCTACGCCCCTCCTGCCCTCGCCACCCATATAGTGGAAAAAGCCCCAGCAACACTCACTGAGTGTTGCCGAATAGCAGATATGTGGGAAACCCACCACCCTCAAGAAGGATCCATGGGGCGGAAGATAAATCCCCCGTCCCTCCTTGGAGGTTCAAATTCCCACAAAAATGGGAACTCGGGCAAGCCCCTAACTTGCCATTATTGCAAGAAAACGGGGCATTCCTCCGAACAGTGCCGGAACAAGAAACCGGCTCCTCTCTCCCGGAAAACCGACAAATAACTCGCCTGCGCCCTCCACAGGGGCAGCGGAAAGATTTTAGCCAGACCTTTTGCACGGCGTGCAAGGTCTATGGCCATTCTCCCGCATGGGCAAAATGCCCACGCAATAATAAAGTAAATACTCCCACCGTCGCCTTGGCCGTCACAGATCCCCAGTCATTAGGCCCTCCCGCCGAAGGGCCTGTATACGTGGCCCCTCCACGAGGAGGCGAGCCAGCGCGCCGAGTCACTGCTTTCGAGGACTCGGGCGCACAAATCTCCCTCATCAGAAGGGACAGAGTTCCCTACGAAGCTATCATCAATAGACGAAAACTCGTCACGATCGAGGGAATAAATCAATTTAAGATGATACTCCCTACGGTCCAATTGAGAGTCTCACGACCTCACCAATCCAAAATGTGCAATCTTGCAGTAGCAAGCCATCTCCCGGAGGCTATGACGTCATCCTGGGACAGGACTTCAGTCCCCACCGAAATCACGACAACCTAGGGGTCCCCATTCCCCGAATCATTTCGCGGGCGCGAGTAATCCTCCCCGCTTCTCCCTCAGCCAAGACTGGCGCCCCTGGGTACCAGAAGGACGTGCAGTCCCCACCAGTGCCACCTGAGTACAATGTACAGTGGCCCCTCGATCGGTTCCCGATCCCATTCCAGTGCCCGGCCCTGCCTCAGTGCCAGTGCCAGGGCCCCAATCAAATCTCCCTTCAGGAGATGCCAAATTCCTGCCGGTGCCACTTGCATGCCCGAGCAGGGCCAAGCTTCGTCCGTCCTGACCGACGAGCCCAAGAAACCTCTGATAGCGCCTGACTCTGCCCTAGTGCCAGCGCCAGAGCGCTACGCCGATCTCCATTCACGGGATCCAACTCAGGACCCCTCTCTTCCCCGGCCTGGCACCGCTACCAGCGTCGGTCAGAGAGACGGTTCCTCCCGACCACCGCGGAAGCTCACCTGCAGGTGCGGCCTCGCAACCCGTGCCTGAGCTGGTCATCGATACCTGCAAGCCGCTCACGCCACCCCGACCGCCTCCTCTCTGCCTCAGTCCGTCGCCGACGCAATTGCAAGTCAGGATTCTGCCATATCTCACTTGGCCGATGAACTACAAGAGCCGCGACGGATCATGGTAGAACCCGCACGGAACACTCCTGCGTCAGCTGTCGCATCAGCAGGCCCAGGTGGTACTCCGTGCCGCCCTCCGGTCGCGGGCCCTCCGCTTCCCGGCCGAGGACGACTGTCCCATTAAGAAAGGCTCGAGGCGAAATTACCACGGGCGTGGGACATTCCAGGTAATTTACAAAGAGCTCTAGAGCTCCCATGGCACCTGTGCCGCCATTTCATCTTTCGAAGGTCTTGGCACCCCTAATCCAGAAGGGGATGTCAGGCCCTCCTCTATCTTCTTCCGTTCCTCAGGAACTTCTATCTCTTATCACCTTCTATTAATCTTCCCTTAAATTATCCCCACAAGAGGAAATCAAATACGGGATACCATTCCCCACACAATGTATAAATCATTAAGAATAACAGAGTGAGAAGTGGCACGCCCTTGCGCCCATACCTTGGCACCGGGCGTGCGTGTCAGCCCCTCCTGAAGGAGTCGCGCCCTTCGGGTGCACTTTCCTCGCCCTGGGACTGAAGTGATAGTCCGGGCCGTAATTTATAGGCGAAAGACGATAAATTCCCGCCTAACACAATAAAACCCTCACTCTTTTTTCCCTTAGCTCTTCTGCCAATATCATTTACTTTCTTTTAGTCATTTAGTTATCTTTATTTTAATGAATCGCGAGTCATAAACTCTTGCCCTTGTGATTTAAATGCCCCTTTCGTAAGCTCTGAGGGACGTGTCCCGCCTTTCATATGCGGTCAAGTTTTCATTCGTAACGTCTTGGTAATTTTCCTTTTGTTATTATTATCCCTTTTCCCCTTCCATTCCTTCCAAGATCGCTGTTTGTCCTACCCCACATCTTTTGTCTGCTCGCCCGTCATAACATTGAGTAGGCAGTAGACGCATAAAATTAGCGTAGTTTAAGGTTAGCGAATTAAAACCTCGCGAATACTCTCGCCCGCATACGGCTGTCAAAATCCGTGTGGGTCGGCTAAGCGTTGAAAAGTACGTTAAAACGAAGATAAATTATCAATGCGAATATGTATAGTCATTACAGTATCGCGTAAAAGGGGATGTCATTTACAAAAATAAACGCTGTTTTTCATTTACACAGCCTCTTCAAGGCAGATTGTACTAACCGCATGCATTTTATCTAAAATTAAGTAACCGTGTATTTTAATTCTTGAACAATAACCTTTCTTTTCATTTGTTGGCCATAGCCTCATATACGTGGTCCTATAATCTTAATTAATTCACAATTGTTCGAGTCACATTATAAAGTTACCAGTGGGTAACCAAATCTAAAGTAATTATTCTTTTGCAAGTGTTTAAATCACTTTGCGTTCTGTTAACGAAAATTGTCCCAATGTGTTATTAAAAGTAATGTCTCAGCTTCATAAAACCCTTAGGAGTAAAGTTCATTGCAAGGCAGAATGTAGAGTAACGTAAAGCATTTGCCGCTCATTCTTGAATATCGATGTACACACCCGAAGGAGGTATGTACATCATCTTGTATGGGGAGGTATTATGATTAGCAAGAATTCGCTAGCAAATTACCTCCCCCTCCTTTGTTGTTGTTGTTGTTGGTTGTTCATTTACTGCCAGCCGGCCGATCGATAGACCATCTGTCTATCGACTTAAAAACAGGGGTTTAAAAGATTAAAGGCGCTCCCATTTTTGATAAAGATCTTTCCTTCGAGGCAAAAGTAATCTGGCTTGGGCGTTTCTCCTACAGGCCAAAACCTCCCCTGCGGGCAGCAGGTGCAATGAGTCAAAGCATCTGTGTTGGGCGCACCCCTGCCCCATAGGAGGGGATAAAAGGCAAAAGCCGAGAACCATCTTGACACACACGCGGGCTGGAAGATATGGAGTGAACTTGTGAAGACGTCCTCAACACCTGGCCCCCTCGATGCCCTTGCATCCTAACCACGTGGCCCTTCCCAAAGTATACTTCTCCTCGTGCCCTTCAACCGTATTCCTCGAGCCCACACGCCATTGCTTGGAGTTTCGAGGAGTCCCCATCGCCTTGCCCCTTTACGGAAGCCCTTGCATCTCACCACGTGGAAGAAACTCGTCCTCGGAAATCGCAAGTCATCCACGGACCGCCTTCTACGCGCCCTCGGAAAATCTGCTAAGGTAAAG
>NC_089752.1:35793883-35828883 GCF_040412425.1 Macrobrachium rosenbergii
GGAGAGATCTATTAAGAAACAACCAAAAGGAAATGTTGCCCGCAAAAGGTATCAATGACAAACTCCCGAGTTGGCCCAGTTATAAATTAGCAAAATTTAATCTGTAAACATTAATCAGTACCTATATATGCAGGTGTATTTTAATTAAACACGGTATAGATGTCTGAACGAAAACATAACGGAAAGAAAGGACACAAACGGACTTTCACTTGGCTAAGAAACAAACAAGAGTCTCAAAACCAGCTAGTCCCCTCCTCGGGGACAGAAATAGTCACAAAAAAAGAGGGAACGTGAATAACAGGAGTTGGGAGAAAGGCGACTGGAGAAAAATGACGCAGAAACTAAAAGAATAAAACTGGGCGATGTGAGGGAGATTTGAACCAAGATAACATGTAAATAAGGAGAGAGAGAGAGAGAGAGAGAGAGAGAGAGAGAGAGAGAGAGAGAGAGGCATCGTCACGCTGCAGTCTCAGTACCTTGCCAGAAATACATGTGAATATAAAAGGCGTAAAGGGAAGCCGTGTAACAATAAAGGAAGATGAAGAATGAGAGAGAAAAAGCAGTGGTAGGGCTGAAAAAAAAATAGAGCATTGAAGGACAAATTATGATTAATATCATTACTATTCACCAATAAAGCCCATCCCCTCTCGTGAAGGTAGACAGAAAAAATTTACAACGTTCGCAACGAAAGTACTTCCTTCAACTGCCGAATCAAGGAATCAGCCATTTTACATAACTAAAAAGGCGGCTAACACGAATGATATATTTGTTAACATTATACATTACGCACGAATGCATGTATCTTTGTCTCCGAATGAAGACTGTGGAGGAACGAAAAAGCGGTAACACTAGTAGGTTTGAGATCTTTAGTAGTGAATGCAAGGTGCCAACTAAGGATCCCTATTTTTTTTAGTCATATATATATATATATATATATATATATATATATATATATATATATATATATATATATATATATATATATATATATATATATATGTGTGTGTGTGTGTGTGTGTGTGTGTGTGTGTATTATTATATACATATGTATATGTATGTATATATATAAGTGTGTGTATGTATGTACATGTATACATATATAGAAACAAATTTCAGTTTAAGAAGGAAATTAATAAAACTCACGGAACTACATGATATATGTACGTTTCAAAGATATAATTTAAGTCATTCTAATATACGAAATGCAATACAAAATATGAAAACTTTTAGGCAAAACTGTCCTAAAAATCAGGACTTGAAATCACCTCAACCTTCATTTTTCAGAGAGAGATGGGCTGAGGGTATAGGAGGCATTGACTGTACAGATTCTCAGAGAGTACGTTCTGTGATGAAGGAATTTTATCAGTAATGAATAAGTAACTGGATGTCAAGTTATGTAAAGGAACATAAATCACAGGTGAATGCTGTTTTCATTAGTGTTTTTCTGTCATATTTTTATTACTATAATGCTTAATTTTTATAGAGGTCGGTTTAACGATACACCTGAAGGGGCTTGATATCCATTCTGTTGGTCTT
The DNA here is from genome assembly GCF_040412425.1 of Macrobrachium rosenbergii. Lineage (NCBI taxonomy): Eukaryota > Metazoa > Arthropoda > Malacostraca > Decapoda > Palaemonidae > Macrobrachium > Macrobrachium rosenbergii. The sequence goes on from NC_089752.1 coordinate 35,795,420, forward strand.
TCCAAGGAGAAAATCATTGCTTTTAGGACAGTCCTTGGCAGTCTCTTTGCAACAGTCATAGAAATTTATTTATCGCTGATTCTTTCTTCTGCTGCATATTTTAAGCTTAAAAGGGAGCAGTGGTTGTCGTCCTCCATTATTTGCATACATTTTAGTAATATTCATGTATGTGTGTGTGATTTCTTTACAGAACCACCATCCTTTAAAATAAATTAAATAAACTTTTTTTCAGCGCCTGGTCTCAAACATATGTGGTTGAAAATACAAATTAACGCAAATCCTTTGTATAAACTTGTGTTATATGAAAATATATAAACATTTTCTCATCTGTTACTAGAGTGGGGTTCTTTATCGCTTATATACGATTGTTGGGCCCACACTTGAAAGCCCGTTGGAGGAGTAAAGTTGCATCATCTTTGACGTCTTGTGATGTCCTAATGGGCAGTCAGTCACGCGTCCCGTTTCAGTGTCCATCGATCGTGTTGTGTTAGGAAACTTAGATGGGGAAAGAATAGAAAGAAAGAGAGAGAGAGAGAGAGAGAGAGAGAGAGAGAGAGAGAGAGAGAGAGAAGAATAAACAGAGAGGGAGAACAAAGAGAGAGAAAAGAGAGAGAGAGAACAATAATCAAGCCTGGGTTGTTTTTGCATCGAGAGACTAGAAGTGCTGATTAACGTAAACCGCCTTCCACGAACTCAAAACAGTGAGCGAGTATATCGCGCCCAGGGCCATAAAGCCGATTGTAAAATCTGAAAACTGTGGCCTCGCGATTTAGCTTACTCAGGATTACTCAGCACCTCATCAGAAGCAAACATTTCCAGCCATATCTATAACCCCGCCTTCAATAGGTGTTTACATGGAACTGAGGCTGGACAAAGTGATGTAATTCAACACCCTCCAATCAAACATTCTAGGAAGGGGTCTTTTACACCCCCTCCTAAGATCATTTCCAATCAAATCCTCTAAGGAGAGATTTGAACAACACCCACCAACATCCTTCCCAATCAACTGTTTGAGGGGAGGCCTTACAGATACATTCTCCCAATGGGATACTGGAAAGAGGAGGAGTTGTAGATTACAAGAAAACCCAGGGGTTCCAGAGAAACAAGAAGCGAGAAGAGCAGCATTTGAGTTCCCATCCAGCAACAAGGATAGTTATATCTCTCATTGCTTTCGTGTTCCTAAACAGACTGAACTGAACTAACAAGAGTGATTTCGCAATCGTAACTGTAACCGTAATTTGTACTTAAGTTTGTAGTTAACTTTCATCATTAAAGCAAGAAACTACTGTCTCGTCTCTATTACGCCTTTCTGAGAGATAACATTACTTTACGATAAATTCCCTTCGAAATAGCAGACTCGTTAGCAGCAGATGACGAGAGAGGCGCTGTGGACGGCTGTTTCGGCACTTAGAAGACTCTTGCAGGTAAGAAGGGAATAAAAAGAATGTCGGGCACGACAGATGATCTAGATTCTAGACGCTTAGTGGTAGAGGATTCTATCCTTGACATGGGTCGGCATCGATTAAGATTTTGCTATTATGGTGTACATCAGATTAATTTTCAAAATCAATCGGTCAGTCCTTGATAGTCTACAGTATGTTGCAAGGTCACTTCACTTCTGAAGACGTAGATTTAGAAGTGTGCTTTTCCTTTGTTATTCGAAGCACTTTGTAGCTAACGGTATTACCACCACAGTGAAAATATAATGGCAAAATGAAAGAGAGAGAGAGAGAGAGAGAGAGAGAGAGAGAGAGAGAGAGAGAGAATACGGTACTGGGTATGAACACAACCTGACAAAAAAAAAACCAACCCTCTAACACCCGAGCGTGGGTGAAGAAACAAGCCTGATGGTCTTCTGATCTCCTGTTCTCTCCCAGAAGGGACGATTCATCTTTTAGTGCCAAAGCAAGATGAAGACATCAGGCCCTTGTCATAAAAGGTGAATAACTGCTCTCTATCGACGGCGGAGGGAGAGGAGGAGTTCATGGAATTGCAAAAATGACGATGACAACGAAGTTGGGTTTGTGGAGGGATTTCTCTCTCTCTCTCTCTCTCCCTCTCTCTCTCTCTCTCTCTATCTCTCTCTCTCATACGCACATTGCTAACAAACCAATGAACATTTCATGATCACGAACAAAGCCATTACAAACCGTCCTCTCAATTCATCACTAATGAGAATCAGAAACCACCGGCTCTTGATTCGAGCTGAAGATTTCAGAATCTTCATCTCTTATAGAAAGTATGATTGCATTTTCTGTAACCTGTTTATTCTCTCAGCGTCTGTTCTCCCATCCCCACGTCCCTTGGTTTTAACGACCCACCCCTAACCCCGCCCCCTTGGTTAGGAAACTTTGAAGAGTTTTCGTTCATATTTCGCGTGTTGTTGGTATGGAAATGGCTGTATTTCGAGGATTTACCCCGAAAGGAAGTTATTACAGAATATATTTTTTTTGAATGGCAGTGGAAATATATATATATATATATATATATATATATATATATATATATATATATATATATATATATATATATATGTATATATATATATATATATATATATATATATATATATATATATATTATACATGTATATATTATATATATATATATATATATATATATATATATATATATATATATATATATATATATATAATATATATATATATATATATATATATATATATATATATATATATATATATATATATATATATATATATATATTTGTATGTATGTATGAATGTACGTATATATAGGTCTGTGTGTGTGTAAATATATATATATATATATATATATATATATATATATATATATATATATATATATATATATATATATATATATATATATATATAAATATATATATATATATATATATATATATATATATATATATATATATATATATATATATAAAATAGCTCAAGAGTGCGTGAAAGAGAAATGAAAGTGGTACACTTGGTGTAGAAATCTTACTTGCTGCTGATAAGCTTTCCGTATATTTATATGAATCAGCTACGTTGTTAAGAGTGTAGAAAAAGATACACCTTGGGAACTGTATAAAATGGTGTTCTGGAAGACTGACTGTGCGGGGGAGAGAGACAACATTGTACCCATATTTTGAATGCTGTCGAGCTTATGAGTAGAAAGCAAGTTTCCCTTTCCATAATTACGACATATTGCAGCCTCTGATGAAATTTTAAACATTTAGAGTGGTAGATGTTGAGAGAGAGAGAGAGAGAGAGAGAGAGAGAGAGAGAGAGAGAGAGAGAGAGAGAGAGAGAGAGAGGGGGCGGGTGAAGAAAATATAGGGTGGATGAGGAGATTATTTTCCTGTAAAAGTTATTAGGCCACCCGCCTAAGTTGGATTAACTTAATTTGGCCGGAGAACGTGGAAAGATGAAGCCCTGTTTTCCAGCTTACGTGGGATATTAAAAATTAATTGGCGTTAGTTTGAGAACGAATAACTTATAGAAGCTAAGATTAATTATTGTCTTTCCGGAAGATATGTTAACGAGAAGAGGACTGCATTTTCTTTGAAATAGTGTAATTACCTTTACATGGCTTGCAGGAGAATGATAACATATAGATTAGGATCAAGAAAATTACTTAAAAGATTGCAAATTAAGTTAACGAGCAAAAATGCGCCGAAGTTTCCTTGGCGCAATCGAGTTTTCTGTACAGCCGCTACAGCGTATAATCAAGGCCACCAAAAATAGATCTACCTTTCGGTGGTTTCGGTATAATGCTGTATGAACCGCGGCCTATGAAACTTTAACCACTGCCCGGTGGCCTATCCTATATCGTTGTCAGAAGCACGATTATGCTAACTTTAACCTTAAATAAAATAAAAACTACTGAGGCTTCAGGGCTGCAGTTTGGTATGTTTGATAATTGGAAGGTGGGTGATCAACATACGACTTTGCAGCCCTGAAGCCTCAGCAGTTTTTAAGATCTGAGGGCGGACGGACAGACAAAGCAGGCACAACAGTTTTATTCTGTTGAAATCTAAAAATGAGTATAACATCAAAGTTGGAGAGAAAAAATAGTGTCTTGCTTTTTCCTATTATTATTCCTTCCCGCCAACCTGGCTGGTATCTCTCAGGTGCCTTCCTTCGCATAGTCTAATGGTATATACTCTATTATACAAGGTCTATGACCCGTTAAAGCAGAATAGGCCCGTGAAACTTCGTTTCTGTAGCCAAGTGAGAGTAAAATCTTCAGCTTTTTTCTGCCAAAAAAATATTAATTTATACAAGGAAAATTGAAATATTATTGAAAATATTATTATCATAAACTTTTATTTTATGCACGGAAAATAACAATCTTATTTAAACAACAGTACTAATACAGTTTCGATGACAGAGGCAAAGTTGCCTATGTCTCGAACTGGTATACACAACCTTAAGTGGCCCTGACAGCTGCTGATTTCCTTAAGGAGACAGGCCACCATCTAAATGGTGGGCAGAAATCCGGTTTTGATGACAGAGGCAAAGTTCCCTATGATTTGAACTGGTATACCCAACCTTAAGTGGCCTTGACAGCTGCTGATTCCCTTAAGGAGACAGGACACCATCCAAAAGGTGGGCAGAAATCCAGTTTTGATGACAGAGGCAAAGTTGCCTATGTCTCGAACTGGTATACCAAACCTTAAGTGGCCCTGACAGCCGCTGATTCCCTTAAGGAGACAGGCCATCATCCAAAAGGTGGGCAAGAAATCAAGTTTCGAAGACAGAGGCAAAGTTGCCTGTCTCGAACTGGGATACCCAACCTTAAGTGGCCCTGACAGCTGCTGATTTCATTAAGGAGATAGGCCACCATCAAAAATGTGGGCAGAAACCCAGTTTCGATGACAGAGGCAAAGTTGCCTATGTATCAAACTGGTATACCCAACTTTAAGTGGCCCTGACAGCTGCTGATTTCCTTAAGGAGACAGGCCACCATCCAAAAGGTGGGCAGAAATCCAGTTTCGATGACAGAGGCAAAGTTGCCTATGTATCAAACTGGTATACCAAACCTTAAGTGGCCCTGGCAGCTACTGATTTCCTTAAGGAGACAGGCCACCATCCAAAAGGTGGGCAGAAATCCAGTTTCGATGACAGAGGCAAAGTTACCTATGTTTCGAACTGGTATACCCAACCTTAAGTGGCCCTGACAGCTACTGATTTCCTTAAAGAGACAGGCCACCAACCAAAAGGTGGGCAGAAATCCAGTTTTGATGACAGAGACAAAGTTGCCTATGTCTTGGACTGGTATATCCAACCTTAAGTGGCCCTGACAGCTGTTGATTTCCTTAAGGAGATAGGCCACCAACCAAAAGGTGGGCAGAAATCCAGTTTCGATGACAGAGGCAAAGTTACCTATGTCTCGAACTGGTATACCGAACTTCAGTGGCCCTCACAGCTACTGATTTCCTTAAAGAGACCGGCCACCAACCAAAAGGTGGGCAGAAATCCAGTTTTGATGACAGAGGCAAAGTTTCCTATGTCTTGGACTGGTATATCCAACCTTAAGTGGCCCTGACAGCTGTTGATATAGAAAACTGATATACCCAACCTTAAGTGGCCCTGACAGCTACTGATTTCCTTATGGAGACAGGCCACCAACCTAAAAATGGGCAGAAATCCAGTTTCGGTGACAGAGGCAAAGTTGCCTATGTCGCGAACTGGCATACCCAACCGTAAGTGGCCCTGACAGCTACTGATTTCCTTAAGGTGAAAGGCTACCATCCAAAAGGTGGGCAGAAATCCAGTTTCCATGACAGAGGCAAAGTTGCCTATGTCTCGAACTGGTATACCCAACCTTAAGTGGCCCTGACAGCTACTGATTTCCTTAAGGTGAAAGGCTACCATCCAAAAGGTGGGCAGAAATCCAGTTTCGATGACAGAGGCAAAGTTGCCTATGTCTCGAACTGATATACCCAACCTTAAGTGGCCCTGACAGCTGCTGACTTCCTTACGGAGACAGGCCACCTAAGAAAAGGTGGGCAGAAATCCAGTTTCAATGACAAGGGTAAAGTTGCCTATGTCTCGAACTGGTATACCCAACCTTAAGTGGCCCTGACAGCTGCTGACTTCCTTAAGGAGACAGGCCACCAACCAAAAGGTGGGCATTTATGCAGTTTCGACGACAGAGGCAAAGTTACCTATGTATCAAACTGGTATACCTTAACCTTAAGTGGCCCTGACAGCTACTGATTTCCTTAAAGAGACAGGCCACCAACCAAAAGCTGGGCACAAATCCAGTTTTGATGACAGAGGCAAAGTTGCCTAGGTCTTGGACTGGTATATCCAACCTTAAGTGGCCCTGACAGCTACTGATTTTCTTAAGGAGATAGGCCACCAACCAAAAGGTGGGCAGAAATATAGTTTCGATGACAGAGGCAAAGTTGCCTATGTCTCGAACTGGTATACCCAACCTTAAGTGGCCCTGACAGCTACTGATTTCCTTTAGTACAACTGATTAGGGGTAATTAATTGACAGGATGTTGTAAAAGATTTAACATTCTTAAATTTTACCTCTGTAGTTATGTTGTGACATTTAACCTTAGCCACAACAGTATCTATAGAAAACACAAAAACCTCATCATCTATAAGCAGAGTTTCAAACTTAATATCATAATAAGCTGTACACACGTCTTGTTCTTGATTTTGATTTAACACAATCTTTTGAATGCACGGATATGCATTAGTATTCCTATATAAATTTTCAAAATTACATATATATTCCCATTCCCTTAATAAAATACACTCTTGAAACTTCTGTTCTGTAAAGAACAACAACAACAAAGCATGTTCTTCTAATGCAAAATGTTTGATTGTTCCCTTTTTAATGATAGGCTGATTATTAACCAACATGGGAAATGGATGCAATGTGATTCTCTTTCTTTTCTCTGTAGAGGGGTTAATTGTCACTGATTAGATGCTTTATTTATTTTCGGGCAACTGTTACTTATCTCTACAGTCTCTTTATTGGCTTCCTTATTATTGAACCAACAGTACTTAGTTAAATGCCCGATCTTTTTGCAAACTGCACAGACTTTAGGCTTTCTGCATTCATTAGTGGAATGATTTGTATACCCGCAGTTTTCACATGTTATTTTTGGTCTAGCTCCTTGAGCTGCATGATTCTCTGGTTTTGAATTATTTATGTTTGGATAATGACCATTATGACATCTCATGGGTGGACCGTGGAATGGTCCATTCCTTGATGGATTCTGTCTTCCTTTCTGGGTTGGATTCCACTTTCTTCTAGTATTTTGTTCATAGTTCCTTTGAAAGGAAGTTTGTCTATTCCCTACTTGTCTGGAATTATCATTGTGCATGTTATTTATTTTATATGACTCATTTGGTATTTCTGCCTTTCCTTTAATTTAGCGTTTCTGTTACCCCTATAAATTCCTTAGAAAAATCTATTTCTTTCTTCTGAATCTTGTGTCTCATTGCTATTAAAGCGGTAAGGCTATCACTTTTAGGATCAATTTTGACTTTCGTAAAAGCCTTCTTTTCTTTTTCTCCAAGTGCGTTATACATTGTTCCCAATGACAAGTAATTTAACACATATCTCAAACTGACTAAATCAGTTTCTCCATCACCAAAAGCATCCTTATCACCTATGGTGATTTTTGTTTTTCTTAAGTCTTTTATCACTTTGTGTGTTGCTTCTTCAATATCTGTGTGAAGATTTGCTATTGATTCCCCATCGTAGTGTTGACTGAGGAATCTGTTAATATTATATAAGGCACCACTTTAACTCACTGGTTCCCAGATTGATAAACAGATTCTTTTAAATTCAGCGTATGTGGTTATGTTGTTGAATATAACTGAATTCCAAGTTCTGTGTGCATCACCCCTTTCTGAACTAACCAAAAGCAAGCCTTCATTAATCTTTTTTCTTTCATCTGTTATTCTATTTGTAGAAATACGACTGTCTGCGCCTGCTAACCACTGGTTCACAGAGTATGATGCTAACCTATTTTTGTCAGGATTTGAATTTTCCACTGTCCACCAAATCGTGTGGCTTGCGTAATTATTGCTGCTTGTGCCATTGTTATAAATTGAATAGTGTTAGTAGGATTAGTGTTATTGTTATTACTACTTGTGTTACTACTTCCTTGAGTAAGTGATATTTGTGAACTTGGTGCTGGAATTCGACTTTGTCTATCTGCTGTTTTTCGTAAACAATAGGAGCTATTTCTAATTGCATTCCTCAATGCGTCAAACGGACTCTGTATTACACTGGTATTCTAAAATCATATGAAAATTTATAGCCGATATACAACAGTATTCAATGATACATCATAAAAATCATGTCATGTTATTAAAAATTCCTATCTATCAAACCTCAACAAAAAAAAAAAATTGACAAGATAAAAAAAATTCTTGAGAGAGAATTATAAATGTTATATACCTTTTGAGAGAGATAATCATAAAGTCTTATATCTTTTGAGATAGAATATTAAAAAAGTACACTCACTGAGAGAGAGAAATTTTTGAGAGAATTAATTTTCCAGCTTACATATTTCTGTCGTCATCCTCCCGTCTTAATTCTGTTACGGTTCAACTGCTGCCCTTTTTTTTATCATGTTCGCAACCAACACAAATGCGTTGTTGCGTTTGATTGTAGATGCTCTGGATACCGATTGATGTAGACACTGCGTTCGCTTGCAGACATTCACTGCTTTCGCTGTAGACTTTCAGGCATTCAGGATATGGCTCGCTGTAGACATTCAGACATTCACTTGTTTGGTTGTGTGTTGATCTGTTACCAACACACAGTTGTCATTGTTGTTGCTTCGCTGGATACTCTACGGTGTTTTGACTGGTACAGATGTGTTGTTATTTCTGTTTCACTGGTTGTCGTTTCACATAGACTGTTATGTTTCAGCTGTTGACGTTTGCAGAGAGATGCTTGTTATGAAATTCTGGTTTGCATCCTTCACACTTGCACTGTTTGTCTTATTGGATTCGCTCCAGCTGGCACCAGATTGGTGTAATGTTCCTTTATATTCTTTCTGTCTGTTATGTCTGCTATTCGTTGAAAGTTAATATTACTTTCTGTATAGTTGCTTATCGTTTTGGCTTTGTTATGTACTGTAGTATCGTAGTATTCCCAGGAGGCTTTAAGAAGATGCTAATTAGTTTTTGTTACTTCATTAACACTAATAACAAAGTTACAGTAGGTTTACAAAATGAATTGTAGTGCAAGATTACAGTGAGTTTCAAAAGTGAGCCTTTCTTCTTCTGCTTCCTTGCTCTCTTCTCTGCTGCTCTCTGCTACCTTCTCTCTTCCTCCCCCTCAGAACTGGACTTGATAAGGATTTTTGTTACCCTCACTCTCTCTCTCTCTCTCTCTCTCTCTCTCTCTCTCTCTCTCTGTTCGTTTTCTTAAATCTCTCTCTCTCCCTCTCTCTCTATCTATCAGTGTCTGTCAATGGAAGGTTTCTCTCTCTTTCTCTCTTTCGTTATGTTAACTAATATTCAGAATATTCAGAATTTCTAGTTATCCTTACATCACTCGGTCACCTACCAAACATTATCTTTAATGTTTAAATAGCTATAATAAAATGGATACTGTGTGTTCGATGCGTTATCCTTATCACTAAATGTTGGCGATGAAGGAAACACCGAAATATAAAAAGTAGGTCCTTAATGTCTAGTGGAGTTGACAAATTCACAGAGGTAGAAATTATGTGTCTACACGGGAAACAGAGCGGTCCTGTACTGGCGAAACATTACTGCCAGACGGACAAGGTTCAGTCATTACATAACGTACATGATAAATACATTGGAATGACATACATTTAATACATTAGGCAGGTATATACTGTAAACGGACATGAAACATAAAAGAACGTAATGCATATATATATAAAGGTTCATACATCATACTGAACATGTCTTTCATATACCTACACCTCCCTCCCCCCTCACGCTCGTAGTATACTCTCGAGCGGACTCTTTTTCTGTGAGCCTTTGAGAACGACGTGGGGACATTGGGGGAATATCAACTAAGGACTGCTTTTCCTGGTCCAAGCAAGGGGCCACAGGAGAAAGAGGGGATGGGTCAACACTAAGAGGTGGCACTGGGCGAAGGAAACGACGGTTTCGCCACCATACATGACCACTAGGAAAACGAATCTCGTAGTCCCTTGACCTGCCGAAACTCATGACTACCCCGACCTTGTCCCAGCGGTGAGATGTCGGGTCTTGGATCCGAACGTGCTGTCCAATAGTCAACCTGGGTAGGGGACGGGCATGCTGATCGTACCGGGTCTTAACTTGCTCGGCACGGGCGGCAGCACGGCAGTCACAGTCCTCAGTCTTGACCTGCCACTCCTTTGAAAAGGACTCCGGGTGTGCAGGGATGCATGACCTAAGAGGTCGGCCATACAAGATCTGGGCAGGGGAGCGGCCTGTGAAATTTGGAGTATTCCGGAGCTCTAAGAGACCTCGATCAAACTCCTCGCAATCAATATTGCCTGAGGGTGCCGTTGTCAGGATAAGATGCTTGACTGATTTCACGGCGGCTTCAGCATGACCGTTCGATTGTGGATAATATGGGGAGGTAACCACATGTCGAACTCCCCATTGCTCCATAAAATCCCGGAACTCGTTACCGGTGAACTGTGGTCCTCCATCAGTCCTGAGGCGTATAGGGACACCAACTTCCCGGAAGTAGCGGCAGAAGATCCTGATTGTATTAGAAGCGGTAGTATCACCTTTGCATGGGACAACAACAGGCCATCCTGAGAGTCGGTCGACTATGACGAGGAAGGCTTTTCCTGCGACGATAAAGAAATCTGCTGAAACAGACTCAAAGCTCCAATTGTGTTGACAATGTCTGAGTTAATACCAGGCCAGAAGACAGTCTGTCTTGCTCGGTGCTTAGTAGATTCCACACCCCTATGGCTGTCATGTAAGCGAGACAAGGTGCAGCGGCGGAGGGCGGCAGGAACTATAACTCTTGCTCCATACAGGACGAGGTCGCCATCAGCGTAAAGTTCATCCCGTATCTTCCAGTATGGGAGTAAGCAGTTATGCAGCTCATACCTATTGGAGGGGAATCCTGAGGTGACACAGTCGAGCAGGCGAGTGTAGACAGGGTCTGTTCTTGCTGCATCTCGTAGATCCTGAAGGGTCCTGTCGGCATCTTGAGCTGGAGACTCTCCTGAAGAGGTGACAGTGTACACAGCCATGACTGTTCACAGATGGGTGGCAGAAGGGGCACCTGCAATTTCGTCCTCTGGTGTGGGGTGGCTGACTGGGGCTCGAGACAAAGCATCAGGAATGTTCAGAGACTTGCCAGCACGCCACACAGCTGTGAATAAGTAGGGCGAAATTTTCTCCTTCAGACGCTGGAGGCGAGGATTCTCAATGGCGTCCAGCGAGTAATGATTCAGAATAGGTATGAGGGGACGGTGATCCGTCATCAGAGTAAAGTTCTGTAGGCCTGCGAGATACAGCCTACATTTTGACATCGACCAGACCACGGCCAGCATCTCAAGCTCAATAGTGGCATAGCGTGTCTTGGCGTCGGTAAGGAATCGAGAGCCACACTGAACTAGACGTAAGTGTCCACTACCATGGTCCTGCAGAAGGGCATATCCAATACCATTAAGGCGTGAGGCATCTGTCTGGAGGATGACAGGCAGGTCTGGGTCGAAAGCGGCGAGAACGGGTGGACGGAGGAGTGCTGACTTGATGCGTCGAAAGGCCTCGTCATGATCAGGGGTCCACACAAATGTTCTCTTGGGGCTCATCAGAGGGCGTAAAGGCTGGGCTGTAGCAGCAATGTCAGGGGTGAACTCTGCCAACTGGTTGACCAGGCCCATGAATGATCTGAGGTCGGTCAGGTTAGCTGGAGTAGGGAAATCCCTGATGGCACTGACTTTTTCTTGGTCAGCCGAGATGCCCTCTCCTGAGAGCGTGTATCCGCAGAAGTTGACGGTAGGTGCAGCAACCACAAACTTGTCCTTGTTGAGGGTAATCCCAAACTTGCGGCACCTGGTGAGCATCTCGTGGATACGGTAAAGGTGTGACTGGTAATCCTCATCGTGGAGAAGGATGTCATCGACAACCTTCACACAGTTCTTGACTCCCTGAAGGGCCATATCGCCTCGCAGACAGAATGCATCTCCAGTAGCTGCGAAACCCATCGGTCCTCTGCAGTGTTTGAACCGACCATATGGCATAATAAAGGTAGTCAAATGTTGACCCTCTTCGGCCAGTTCCATTTGCCAGTACCCACAGAGGGCATCAGCTGTCGTGAAGAACCTAGCCTTCGGGTCCACACTACGAATGGCGGTGAAGGGTGTGGGCGAAGGGTGGGCTGGGCGGGAAACTTGGCTGTTCAGCTTGGAGAGGTTGACAGTGATGCGTACTCCTGTGACATTCTTGGCAACGACGACAAGGGGGTGACACCATTCTGAAGGGTCATCACCAGTCGGCTTGATTATTCCATGGGTTACCATGGAGTCAAGCTCTTCCTTGACCTGGTCCCTGAAGGCAGGGGGAATCTGTCTTAGGGTGTGGATGGCGAAGGGCACAGCACCATCCTTGAGATGAATCCTCATGGGAGGACCGACCATGGGCTTGAGGAGCTGACTTCAAGTCTTCTTTGAAATCAACACATCTGCGAACTCTCGGAGGAAATATTCCTTGGCAACCGAAGGCGATGTGGTGGCTGAGATAGGTAGCTCCTTGCATCTATTGACATGCTTGACTTCTGCAATGGGCTTAGGGAAATCCGGAGATATTATGGCCAACTCTTGACAGTGTGCATAAGACAGAAGTGGAGTCTGGACATTCTCGTGGACATGAATCCTAGCAGAACAAGACTGCTTACCTAAGGTGAGAGTAGCCCGGAACATGCCCAGGGCAGGCGCCATTTGGACCCATCCGCAGTAATCATTGTAGTTGGCGGAAGAGGTTGCAGGCTGCTCCTGGGGATTCCTAAACTTTCTAGGTGTCGCTGGCCAATAACGGTGACATCAGCACCTGTGTCTGGTAACATCTGTAAACGGGAATTAATATCACCAAATGACAGGAGAACACAGTTGGGTTGGGGTGTCTTGGGGGCTGTGGAAGAAGGGTATCCTAAACGACGATAGCTGTTCTGCCGCGCACCTTGGGTCTTGCCGGAGTTGGAGCGGGCAGCACTGTTGCTTGGAGATCCATCCTGGCGATTCTTCTTCTCTCTGCAACACTTATCAAAATGTCCTGTGCGGTGGCAAAGGCGGCACTGGGCTTTGCTGGCACGACATTTAATTGTCCTGGACCAGTGACCCAGGCAGGCACAGCTTTTGCAAGTACTGTTGGCAGCAGGGCAATCACTAGGGCCATGCTGTCGAGCACAGGACTGGCATAAAGTGGCTGGTGTTAAAATCGGTTTTGAAGGTAAGGTTGCTTCACTTGCCCTTTTCTTCTTACACTTTTTGTAGGCAGAAACGGCGCGCAACTGGTTAGGTGGGGCACGTATGGCAGAAGTTGCATTTTTGGCTGCTTCATATGACCGACAGGTCATGACATCTTGTAATGAGGAGGCGGTGTCCAAGGAGATTATTTTCTGAACAAGCTCTGCATCTTGAATGCCCATCAGAATTACCATTTTCAACTGGGTCTCCTCGCATGCAGCTGCATTCCCCGGGCACAAGTCGACTTCCTCTGCAATGCGTCGAAGCCTTACATAGAAATCTGAAAAAGATTCTCCTTCCATCTGTTTGCAACTAAGCAATTCCCTACGACGAAGAACCTCATTACGTAAACCCTTTATGTGAGACTGCAGGGCATCCAACACTTCATCTACAGACTTATCTGTGGAGGGTGAGATCTGTAAGGTGTGCTCCAACACGCACTGAGTTTCAAGGGCCAAGCACATCCGCAACTGGATCATCTGTTTCTCCCTAGGAAGCTTGAAAAGATCGACCATAATGGCATAATCATCCCACCTGCGTCTCCATTCCCTGAACATTTGGAATGTTGCATCAGCCTTGAGTGGGGGCGGCGTTTGTGCCGTCGCTTTTTGAGGTGGGGGAAGAGAAGGTTGACTGGAGGAAGAAGCGCCCATCTCTGTACCTGGTATGGGGTTTTCTGCATGGAAGGGTTGGACAGACGAGAGCGCCTGGATAAGGGCTGTAAATCTTGCATTTTCCTCATCTCTGCGCATGTTTTCCTCTCTTCTGCGTAATTCCTCTTGTGCTCTTCTAGCCTCTTCTTCATGTCTTCTTTGTTCTCTTCTTTCTTCACCTTCACGTCATCTTCTTTCTTCTTCATACCGACGAGATTCCTCTAAAAACTTAATGAGTTGAAGGAAATCTGTTCCAGTCGGTTGGGTGGAGGGGAGGGGCTGGTAGTGAGGGCGAAGGAGTGGTGGATAGGGGGAGGAGGGCGGTAACGTCCTGGCGATCTCCTCTCCCGCGGTGTTCCTACTGCGGGCATAAGCTCCCACACTACTGGCTTCTAACATCCCCTGGTCTGCTGTTTCTTCTGGCTGACCTAAAAATTCTTCTAGCCCATCCATTACGTGTAATATATGCAGCGAATAACACGTATTTAAAATAATAAAAGATTCTTCTGTTTAAAACTAAAGTTTAAATAATAAGAGTTACTGGATCAGCGAGTGTGTGCATTACGGATGTGCGCGTCTGCGCCTCTGCCCGGTCTGTCGTCATGTCGAGACTCATCAGTATGATCAGTTAGTAACCCGGAAACAATTGAGGGAACCGGATGTATGGCTAATTGCTCTCACTTGGGGCAGCAGCAAGGGTTTTGCATGTCACAGTCTTTAATGAATGCAAAAAAGGACACTAGAACGACACGACACTTTGCACAACACTTCACTCATGAACCACTGATCACTGTACACGTAAAGCACTATAAATCCACAATGAAAAGCTGGGTGGAGGCGCAAAACATCATAAACAACAGCGTTGACGATTAATGGCGCCGGAAGCCATGCACTTGCAGTAAATCCTCTTGAATAAAAAACTTCACTGACACTTCAGTTCACTGCGCCATGTGTGTTCGATGCGTTATCCTTATCACTAAAGGTTGGGGATGAAGGAAACACCGAAATATAAAAAGTAGGTCCTTAATGTCTAGTGGAGTTGACAAATTCACAGAGGTAGAAATTATGTGTCTACACGGGAAACAGAGCGGTCCTGTACTGGCGAAACATTACTGCCAGACGGACAAGGTTCAGTCATTACATAACGTACATGATAAATACATTGGAATGACATACATTTAATACATTAGGCAGGTATATACTGTAAACGGACATGAAACATAAAAGAACGTAATGCATATATATATAAAGGTTCATACATCATACTGAACATGTCTTTCATATACCTACAGATACTATATGAAAAATCAAAACTGGTAGTAAAATGACATAAAAATTGTTTCTCCGCCTGTGGAGTAAAAGATAGATAAAGATAGAAGAAGATGCTTTGTTGTTGTTGTTCTTTACAGAACAGAAATTTCAAGAGCGTATTTTATTAAGGAAATGGGAATATACTGTATATGTAATTTTGAAAATTTATATAGGAATACTAATGCATATCCGTGTATTGAAAAGATTGTGTTAAATCAAAATCAAGAACAAGAAGTGTGTACAGCTTATTATGATATTAAACTTGAAGCTTTGCTTATAGATGAGGAGGATTTTGTGTTTTCTATAGATACTTTTGTGGCTAAGGTTAAATGTCACAACATAACTACAGAGGTAAAATGTAAGAATGTTAAATCTTTTACAACATCCTGTCAAGTAATTATCCCTAATCAATTGTACTACGAACCTCATGTTTTCACCAAATACAACTTCAATAAACATGTGCCATATAAGAATCATTCACAAAAAATTGAGGAATTTAAGCTGTCTCAATTAGAATTAAAGAAACTTGAGAATTTGAACTATGTTGATGAATATTTCTACTATAAAGAAACTGTCTCCCCAGTTTTGTCATTGTTCAATCTGATGCTAATAGTGGTGTATGCTGTTTTATCCATAATTATAGTAAGGAATCTTGTGATCAGAAAAGTACAAGAGATTTTGACAGAATTAAGAGGAAACAATAATTGATAGTTGATGTTAACATCATGTATACAGTTTATTAATATTGTTTTATTTTTTCATGAAAGGGAAGTACTGTACTTTTATTGTGTTTGATTATAATTTGGTGTGATGCTTTAAAACATATATATTCTTTACTCCAGAGTTGGAGAAATAATTTTTTTATGTCATTTTATTACCAATTTGATTTTTAATGTTATATCCATTTTGTTGTTTAAACATTGAGGACAATGTTGGTAGGTGACCAAGTGATATGTAGTGATAATTAGCAATTCTGAATATTCTAAGTGTTAATCAAAATAACGAAAGAAGAGAGAGAGAGAGAGAGAGAGAGAGAGAGAGAGAGAGAGAGAGAGAGAGAGAGAGAATTTCTAAACATCTCTGTGTTTTGGCTATGCTGTCACCACAAGGCCAGAACTCAGAAACAAAGAGGTTGGTAAACTAGAGCTAGAACAGCAAAACCGTGTGGTGATTAGAAAAGCAAAACACAGGTAAGTGTTATGTCTGTGTTGTGGTTACGAAGCCATTATGACTGCTCTTAATCGAGTTCGTAATCACGAGGAATTCGTAACAAAAATGCATGGTGGCCTTAGTGGGATAAATAGCCACCGGAAATTATAAATTCCGGTGTCGTCAAAACACCTCCTTTTGAGGGTGGTGCTCTTTCCAGAAATCCACCCAAAATGGGCTGTCTTTAGATTAGCCTAACCAATTAAGCATCTACAAGGCTGGACCAAAACCAAGATTCCACCTACAGAGGGGTGGGACAAAAACTTCCAAAAATCCTTATCAAGTCCAGTTCTGAAGAGGGAAAGCAGAAAGAAAAAAAGAGTAGAGCGAGAAGCAGCAGAGAGCAGAGCAAAGAAGGAGCAGCTCAGGCACAAAGAAGAAGGTGTGAGGTTGCAAGCCTCACCTATTGTGGGTTGATAAAGAAAACAGGCTCACTTGGACTCACTCTAAAATTGTACATTTCACCTTGTACTACTATTGTAAAGTTATTTCTTTGGTGCTAATGAAGAAAGAAAACTCAATTGTGTCTTGTTAAGACCTCCTGGGAAAACTACGCTACTACATAACAAAGATAGAACGATCAACATCGATAAAGAAGTAATCTTCTTAAATCAACAGCAGATATAAACAGAAGAATAATAAATAAATGAACATTACAGCTTTTTTTCATGTTGTAAAAAAAAAACCATAATATGTAGGAAGCTGTAAGTCTTGTTTGGTGTAAACTATTTTTTGTGGACTTTAGGATCATTATAGTTCATTAGGTACTGTGCCCATCAAATTATAATGCTGCAACTTTAGGCTTATTATAGTTTTTACTCCTAGAAATTGGGGCACAGTCACAATAAATATTGTCAGTTGCGAAATGAAATTTAATGAATATAAAATAAGGCTGACTATATATTAGGAGTATAGTAGAAATGACTTTCAACAACAAGAAACAAAAAAAAAGGACAAAGTCGACTCTGAAATGAACGAAAGTTTGGGAGAAAAAAATGGTGAAAGATGAAATAGAATAAGTTAAACACAACTCTTTGGCAAAATGAAAGATGAAATAAAATAATTTAAACAGAAATTATAACTTTAATAAATGAAACTGAGCTTTACTTAGCAATAATAATCAGTAAAAATAAAGCTAGATTAAAGAATTATTTTTAAATGCATGCTAAAATCAGAATGTTTGATGAAGTTTCTGAAAAGCAATTTTTTGTAACATTCTTACCATCACGAAAAGAAAAATAAAGTTGTGGGTTGGACACACTTTCTTGACTTCTATTTGCTTAGTTAGAAGTTTGATGCTATTACGTATTTTCCCAGTTGGTGATAATATTTTTCTTGCAAGGTGCTTGGATGTAAGAAAGACATAAGATGTGAAGAATATCATTAGGATAATTTCATATCTAACAGATATCAGTTCGGAGTCCACTAATTGACGATGAAACTAAATTAATATAATTTTAGCACTCAAGTATAAAGCACTAACTGGAATGCTTCAGGCGTTTTTTTCGTAATTTTTTCATTTGTAAAGTTAAGACAATTGTATGCAATTTGCGTCCTTTTATCCCTGGAATTCCTAATGGCTTTGGAGACTCATACTCCAACGAGTACCGCTTCTTCCTCCTTCCCACCTAGCATTTTAAACAGCCAGTTTTGATGTTTAGCAAAAACAATACGTACTCGAATTGAATCATTATTATCCTCAGCTCTACTGCATTTCAAACTTCCAGTGTCATATATATTAAATAAAGAGAATATTGATAGTACCATGACAACCGAGAGATGAATAAATCTCAACGTTTGTCATTAGACGCACAAAGCAAATTTATATCGAAATTTGTTCATACTGTTCCGTAGAAAGGGAAACTCCATTATCTGTTTTCTGCGATTTCATTGCGCTTGTATTGCCAATACAAAAAAAAAGACTAACCTCTACAACTAGGAAAAAAAAACTTCATAATGTAAAAATATTTGATAACTTAGAAGAGAAAAATATTAAAAATGCAACAAAAGAACGCAACATCATGGTTGTCTAATTGTACGCCTTACCAGTGCTGTCAAATCAGGATGTCAGTAGCAGGTCGGTATAAAGTTAAGTATACCTTAGTTTAAACAGACCACTGAGCTGGTTAACAGCTCTCCATGATTTATTTTACGTAGCTAATAACCAACTGGTTACCTAGCAACGGGACCTACAGCTTATTGCGGAATCCGAACCACATTATAGCGAGAAATGGATTTCTATCACTAGAAATAAATTCCTCTTATTCTTCATTGGCCCGTCGGAGATTCGAACCCGCAGCCAGCAGAGTGCTAGCTGAGAACGGAACCCACTCCCCTAACGAAGAACTGGCTGTCTAATTGTACGCCTTACCAGCGCTGTCAAATCAGGATGTCAGTAGCAGGTCGGTATAAAGTCAGTAAGTATACCTTAGTTTAACCAGACCACTGAGCTGATTAACAGCTCTCCTAGAGCTGGCCCGAGGGATTAGACTTATTTTACGTGGCTAAGAACCAATTGGTTACCTAGCAACGGGACCTACAGCTTATTGTGGAATCCGAACCACATTATACCGAGAAATGAATTTCTATCACCAGAAATAAATGCCTCTAATTCTTCACTGGCCGGCCGGAGACTCGAACTCGGGACTAGCAGAGTACTAGCCGAGAACTCTACCGACTCGTCCAACGAGGAACTTAGCAGGTCGGTATATAATATACGATAACCAGAGAGAGAGAGAGAGAGAGAGAGAGAGAGAGAGAGAGTAGTAGTAGTAGTAGTGGTAATACGGATTGCTTGGCGAAACCGAGCTTCAAAATAAACAAAACCGACCCAGTTCTGTATTGGAAAGGTTGCAGTAAGGCCGGAGAAACACTAACATTAGTGGTGACTGCGAAGCTGTACGTAATCACGTGATTCCCGACAGAGTTTGACTATACAGAGGTAGTATGAGCCCATCATTCGAGAGGCATGTGTGCCATTTTTTTTTAACTAAATAAACTGCGAGTGAAAATCGACTTGCCATCGCGATAAAATCACTATTTTGACGCTACGATCTTACAATATGTTCAAAATGAAGCTAAGTCTATTTAAGTTATTATAAGTATGTAGCTGATTCCCAGATATTTGCAACACTGTAAGGGTAAGTCATTTTTATTGTTGATCCAGTTCTCCAAAAATTATGCATTAAAATATGTTTCATCATGTGTTAATTGTATACAATCCCTAAGATGTTATTTGTTATGTTCCTTAACACTATTGTATGGCAACAATAAAAAACTTTGCTCCAAAACCGCATCGATAAATATTTATAAATATAAAAATGTAATGGAGTCCAACATCTTCTAAAAACATAACAGACACCTCACACGTCTCGAACTGTCGACCTCGCTCAGTTCTCTTCGCTGCTGGGAGAAAGGGAGCTGGGGATTTGGTATGATACATGTAGACATTCGTTACCGGGGTCTAAGCGATGTCAAAAAGAAGGCATCGTGCTTACCCCATATAAAAATGGGAAAAAAGCGCGTTAAAACGAAGAAGAAGAAGAAGAAGAAGAAGAAGAAGGAGTGTGTAATCACAAAAAAACTGTAAATAATGATTAATTATGACGATAGAGCGATTAATGAAAAATATTCCAAAAATTCAAAAAAAATTTAACATTTCCACACATAGTTAATAAACTAATAAATATTAAATATGTTAATAATAATCCTAACAAACCTGTGAATAATGATTAATGAAGATACTGATTAACACACAGATGTGTTCATTAATGGATGGAAGTCAAGAAATTATGGATATTGGCAAAAAAGTCTTACTTGCCAAAGTCTGAGAAGTCCTTGCCTTGTTTATTTTGTATAGAGTAGTCAGTTGCATTAATCCTTAGACAGGCAGGCGTAATCGACAAGGAGTTGGGCGAGGCATGCAATACTGAAAAGACTACGCCACAATTTGCGTTGGTTGTGCACTGGCAGAAAGATGATGGCGTGGCTTGGTCTGCTGGAAGTCGATGGCGACGCAAACCCAGTCGTCGTCACTGAGTGTGGCAGTCTTCATGGCACTGGAACAGATATTTTTCAGCTTTGAGCCTTTTGTTCTCGTTCAAGGTGAAAGACATCTGCTCCAGCTAGCTTCTATTCAACACGAGCTTTCGATGGCCGCTCACAAGTATTGCAGGCATCCTTCTTCACACAAGAAAACCGATCACCTTATAATAGGAATGAAGACCATTTGTAACATTTTAAATTAATCACGGCGACATCCGGACGGCTGACATCCATCCAACCAAGTTATTTTTTCTTACAATGCCATGATACTGTGGCAAAACTCCAAATATTGGCAGTTCGGGGAGTGTTTACAGCTGCAATGGCTGGAACAAACCGGCGGAAGTTGTGTGTGTTCATGGACACACTATAAAACACCTGCTATTTTCCTGGTGTTGGTGTTGGTGTTTGCGCCGTTCGGGTCCTTTACTGCTGTTCCTCCCTCAGACAAATTTTCCATTGTATACAGGGTCCTCATGGTGGTTTTTGGATATATGGAAAAGAAGGCTGCCTTGTAGATTGCTATCCCCTTGCACTGAAAGTACCACAGTAACTTTTTGCTTTCTTCAGCCTGAGATCGCTTCCTCTTGATGGTTTCCCCTGCTAATATTTCTCTGGGGGTATGTTATATGTTATCTGCAAGTCGTAGTCGCCATTTGGAAAGTTTGGCTCGAAGACCACATTATAAACAGTGGCGTCACTGCTTTCCTCTTTACCCTTCCCTATCATGGCACAGCCTTGCTAAATAACAACACTGTCACCAAGAATACCAGCATAGGCTCATAATCAGCAATATCATAATCGTCTGAACACGAACCATCATTCAGAAAACATTCTTTACCATAGAAGCCACCACGCACAGAGATATTTCCTATTTTGCCCTTTTCACACAATCCGGGGACGGCCTGGCCACAAACACAAACTTCGATAGAATCTACGTTGTCTAAACTCATTGAAGCGGTAATGTTATCGTTTGATAATTATAATAACCCAGTTATTGGCGACAAAGTTTCTTATTTAAGAAGTTTGACTCGCACTTATTGACTCTAACGCAACAATAACACAAACAATGGTTGGTTGGTTGGCCAACCACCCGGAGCTAAGTGGTAGTTATCTTGCGTAATAATAATTCCTTATAACGGCGCTCCAGAAAAAATGTTGCGCAGGTTAGCCGCCCATTTCATGGCGTATAGCATTATTATCAATAAAGAAATTGCTCATAATGACTTCTGAAACATGGCAAGCTATCGCTCGCGTTAGGGGGGAAAACGCTTTGCTTTAAAAGTAAAATTTTCTACCATAACAGTGGTGGCGTTTAGCATATTCCATTGTACCACATTCTTAACGAGTGTTTGAGGAACCGAATCCAATTCTAACCCGGCTTTCGATGGAAATGGAGCATGACGTTTCCCGACTGTGGACACGTATGATTACCATCGTCATTTAAGGAGAAATGCATTTTCTATTTGGAAAGAGAGTGAAAGAGATCCCACGGCAGTTCGACCATATATAACCCGGTTACTATATTCATATATTTGTAGGTTAAAGAACTATGCTCCTCTCCAACTATCCAATATGGAAACCACTTTTACACGTTCAACTGGTCACTTAATTTTGAGGCACCTGTCATGATCGCGCCAATTTTGTTGAGATCGGATAATCATTAACTTTATAAAAATATTTTTTTTAAACATACATCAACGAAATCTTAATGGATGGAAGAATATTACGGTATCCTTGCTTGATTAAATCAATAAACTTAGTTATATGACTTCAATGATGCAAAGGCCAAAAAAATGAAGAAAACAACTGAGACTATAAACAAAACCAGAGGAAACCTTAGAATGAATCAGGTCACTGACGAAAGGCGAGTCTCCTACGAGCAAGCAATGTAAGAAGATCAAAGCCGGACAATGTTCAAGAGGGCAGCTAGACTCTTTGATTTCTTCAGGGTGCCACCGCCGCCCCATACCCCCCAAACGCCTCCCTCTGTCTGTCTGTCTGTCTGTCTGTCTGTCTGTCTGTCTGTCTGTCTGTCTGTCTGTCTGTCTGTCTGTCTGTCTGAGAGGAAGAAGAAGAAGAATTTTCCATACCATGATGAACCTTTTACGATGTACTTTGAAGTTCCCCCTTACAGCTGAAAGACAGGTGAGTGAGGGGGGGAGCGGGAAGGGGAGAGAAGGGTCAATGGTGTGGAAGAGGAGAAGGAAATACTCGGAATGACTAGTGTAAAAGATAGAAACAAATGGATGGATATCATGTCTAACCAAGGAATAAGAAATAGAACTGGGTAACTAAGAACAAACTGGTTCTTAACCACGTAAAATAAATCTAATCCTTCGGTCAGCCCTAGGAGAGCTGTTAATCAGCTCAGTGGTCTGGTTAAACTAAGATATACTTAACTTTAACTAAGAACTGATGGATGTACAGTACATATAAGAATGAAAAATTTCATAACGCAAAAGATAAAATGGAATCACTTTGACACTGTTTAAAAATTCATGATGTGAACAGACAGAATACTTGTTGCAACTAAAGAAATAAAAAAAGGGAAGCAGATCGGGATAATGTTTAGGCACGTGGCCTTTGCTCTAGGATTAGGTCCTTACCCGGTCGGCACTCCAAAGGTTAATTGCCTCATCTAGGAATATGAAAATGTCAGAGGTCTGGAACTAAGACCACGAGGGGTTCTAAGAATATATAAATATTTCGTTCTCTTGCGCGATGGATAAAAATTCCACGTGTATACTAAACATATTGCATGAACCTGCATAAAAGTACAATATATACAAGAGACTAGGTGCTACTTTGTGTATGCATACAGTAAAAATACGTGGGTTGTTTTACATTATACATATATATATATATATATATATATATATATATATATATATATATATATATATATATATATATATATATATATATATATATATATATGTGTGTGTGTGTGTGTGTGTGTGTATACAGGTGTGTGTATATATATATATATATATATATATATATATATATATATATATATATATATATATATATATATATATATAAACAAACTCCCCTGGTATCATTTGTTTTTGTAAGTGCATCGACACCAGGTGGTAGCACGACCTGCTGCTGTTTTCCCAACCGCCCTCCGTTGTTAATAGCAGAAACAAAGGACCTCCGCCATGTGGTAATGAACTTCCCTCTAGAAAAGGGATCGGAGACATTAACGGGAATTAGTGAAGAGCTACTGAAGTCCAGTGGCTTTGCATTTAACACAATTCCCTCACAAGAAGAAAATCTATCAGTGGAGTGGCAATGCTACCTAAATGGGTTTGTGTGCATATATATGTGTGTGTGTGTATGTATGTATATATGTATATATATATATATATATATATATATATATATATATATATATATATATATATATATATATATATATGTATATCTCAACAAGACGCATTTGCCCCTAAACCAGGAGGTTCTACAGTACAATGTGCTATGCTTCAGGTTTGCTGACCATTTTGAAACGAGGCTGTTTACGTCACGCTCTGTATAGGGGATGCACACAGGGTTTACGTGATGTCAGGTATACTGATATCTTGCGCCTTTGATACCAAATTCCCCTGAAACGTGGAGTAACTTCCACCCAAAGGGTACTATATATAAATGCATCTTCCCTGTAGAGAATTCGAACTGATACCTTTTGAGTTTGACAGAAATGACGGGGACTTATCCATTAAGTTTTCAAAAGAGATCTAGGTTGTTATCGACTCTGATGCGTATATTTCTGTTGAACTAAGTTTGTGCTTTGAATCGAAATCATCCTCGTTTCCATAATCATAGTTGAGGGCTGGTTTGTATCAAGCAGCTATTTTATGAATGCTTTAACACTCATTCACACAGGTCGTAGCTTTAACGAGAGAGATGGACTAGAGGCGACACCACCTGGTTAAGTTCAACAAAAAAATGAGTATTGCCGCACTAGTTTCTCTCTCCCAGACAATCAAATATAAATTCATTCATTTCTCTTCTTTTCCTGTTTCTTCTTTGCGTATTTCTTTATCAAATTTGATATTTCAACATGCGAAAGATTTGGGGGCCACGAGCCATTGAAAATCCGTGTGCTATTTGCATGATATAGATTCGCAATCTGCAAAGGGCAGTTTCCCATCACCTTGGCACATTACTGTACACCAATGGGAGGGCTTATTATTTGGTAATTCCCGACATTGTCAACCAGACTTCCACGAGGTCTTTTTCATACTTAAGAAGGCATCTTTTTTGGCATCATGTTTGGCTAAAGAGAGAAAAAGAAAGAAGTAAGGTACCTGACGCCAATACCGTCAAGAAACTAGCTTTTCGCTAAAGAATATGCATATGCAGTGCTATATATATATTTAATCTATAATAATAAAATCCGAGTAGATCTGTTCTTGTTTGTCCGCCCCGGGTGACAATACATGACACAGCCACCCACCCCTGCAAAAAAGTTTGTCCGCCCTGGGTATGGGTGGGGTGGGTAGGGGATCGGTAGGTTAGGGGAGACATCCACCCTCCTCCTGAAAATCTGTTTGTCCGTCATGGTTTGGGACGGGGTAGGTAGGGGATCGGAAGGGTAGGGAGACAGCAGCCCTGGTTCCAGCGTGCACCAACAAGCCAGTATATATACACACACATATATATATATATATATATATATATATATATATATATATATATATATATATATATATATATGCGTGTGTTTATTTGTGTATGTATATGTATTCACAATAGTCTTGTTGATAAAGAAAAAAATATTTCACATGAAAAATTAAAAGGCAGTTGGACCACAGCTTTCGACTTGTAACTGCTGTCGCCGTCAATACCTGTAAAATGACCTTTATTTAAAACAAATATGAACAGTTGCTCTCTCTCTCTCTCTCTCTCTCTCTCTCTCTCTCTCTCTCTCTCTCTCTCTCCATTTTTCTCAAGCACCTGTAAGTTTCCAGTCTCTGGAGAAACGAAAAGCGAGCAGCCAAATGTACTAATAGTCAATGTCGTTCTGGAATCAGCTTTTCCACTTCAGCATCTACTTTTGTCTGTTGCCTCTTACTGACTGCACTTCTCTTGGCAAAGATGAAGAGCGGCATAGCGATTTCCTTTCGTTAAAGTTGCAGTCATCACCAAAACTAAAATTCTCTCTCTCTCTCTCTCTCTCTCTCTCTCTCTCTCTCTCTAGTTCTTCACAATAACGGAACGAAAATCAAACACCAACTACAAATATTAAGTTCCTAGAGTTTCGCAGAATCCATTCAATAAACACACATAGACCCACATACACACAAATGGCAGATATCCGTTACCCCTTTGCTGAATTTAATTCAATATATACAGAATTTAGGCCAAAACCCAAGCACTGGGACTAATGAGGTCATTCAGCGCTGAAAAGAAAATTGACAGTAAAAGTTTGAAAGGTGTAACAGAAGGAAAACCTCGCAGTTGCACTTTAAATTAATTGTTAGGAAAGGGTGGAAAGTAAGATGGGAGAAATAGAAGATGAAAGGAGGTGCAGTAAAAGGAACGAAAGAGGTTGCAGCTAGGGGCCGAAGGCACGCTGCAAAGAACCCTAAGTAATGCGTACAGTGCACCGCATGAGGTGCTCTGACGGCACTACCCCGCTACGGGGATCCCTTTGTGGGGCAAAACTTTAAAGTCTGAGTGAGATGGACCGGGAAGTTGGAGGTCTTTATTATTATACGCTTTCATTTAGCTTTCTTTTTTGTCTGTCTGTTTGTTTGTTTGTCTGGGCCAAATCTTGTAACTTAATTTTCGACCTATTCCCTTCGTCTGATGGACTTCAAATTTTGCAAGGTTACTCAATCACGGCGACGATACAACCTTACATGATGAGTAGGTTAGCAGTGACCTTTAGTGACTCTACAGCAGCGGTTCCCAAATATGGGTAAATTACCCCACTGGGGGTAATTTCGCATTTGATGGGGGTAATGACAGTTTTCATTTTGACAGGTGCTGTAATATATATATATATATATATATATATATATATATATATATATATATATATATATATATATATATATACATATGTATTATTATTAGAAAAAGATTAAAAATTTAAATCTTAGCGAACGTCCAGTATCTCTCGCCGGCAATTAGTTGTCACCTCAGAGGAGGATGGAGATTGGGAGAGTAGGGGGGAGGGCTGTCGCATGTAACGTTTTTTTTTCATATCCGGTCCGAGGTCAGAGGAAGACGGACTCATTATTATACAAAGAATCCATTGCTATTTTTAACCAAAAAGGTAAATATGGGTTTTGTTTTAGATATTTTACACAGTGTTCCATTATTCAGCACCTATGGAACACTGTGTAAAAACGATCATAAAATAAATATAAAAGATTCTAAATTATAGATAATGCTCCAAATGATAAATCGTAAAAAAATTTAGAAAGCATTTACAAATTTTACATAAAAAGTTTAAAACCTAATTTAAATGAATATAAACATCAGCTACATTAGATATATGTTAGAAACATTATATCAAGTATTTTATCAATATTTAGTTATTTTACCTCACTCCCGTTAAAATGCTTTTATCAATTGGTTCAACTTACATGTGTGAGGCCGGCTTTTCAGCTCTTTTGACCATCCGAAGCAAAGAGAGAAATAGATTGAACCCAGAAAATGACATCAGATGTGCCCTTACAAAACTATCTCCTCGCATTACTGAAATGATCTCAAACCGAAGGTGTCATTTTTCACACTACTGAAGATTTTTTTTTTAAGTACATATACTGTATATATTTTTTTCCACTTATTTTCAACTGAAGGTGTGATTATTTACATGAAATTATTTTATTTATTTCCAGCAGAAGTATTTATTGATTTATTTGTAATTTTTCACCCTGATGAACATTATTTCAATTATATATTCTCTCCATTTATTTTCAACCTTATTATATGTATGCATTTTTTTAATTTTTTTTTTCAACAGAAGTAATAGTACTTCTTGATATATTTGTTTCAATAATTGAATATAAAGGAAAGTTCAACCAACTAAAAGAGTTTGTTTTACATTGATCATGTACAAAATAATAGATATGGTGTGGGGGTAACGAGCTTGCTGCCAGCCAAGATTTTGGAAAAAGTGGGGTAATGACCAAAAGTAATTGGGAACCGCTGCTCTACAGTAACCTCTCCCAGTATCTCAGGATTTGTATGAAACTCTTTGGATCTTTCATACCGTCTTTGACTCGGTAGAATAAGTAACAATTAATAACTCTACCGATTTTTCAAACCTTCTTGGCTCGACAAGATATTGTAGAATAAAATTTCTGTCAAGACTAAAAAGTATAAAATAAAAAAAATATATTTTTTTTAAAACACGCTTTCATTAAAATGCACTAAAAAGTAAAAAGTACGGTACTTTTTTGTTGACACACCAGGTTTTTCATACAATTGATCATGCCTACAAAAATAAAAGCGTGGGCGCCAAACATGGAAGGAAATGCTACAAGAAAAGCAACCTTTCTTGTAGCATTTCCTTCCATGTTTAATGCCCATTTTATTTTTGTAGGCATGATTAATTGTAAGAAAATCCTGGTGTCTCGAAAAACTACTTTTTACTTTCTAGTGCATTTTAATAAAAGCGTGTTTTAAGACTTTTTTCACGTAGAATGGAGATTGTTCATTAAACAGAAGAACACGAACAAACGTGAAGCAACCAGTCAAATAATATCCGAAAGAAAGGGACCGAAATCTGTCTTCATAAACAAAATGTTCAACAATGGCGTCAAAAATGTTTACGAAAGGCCAGGAGCAAACAACAGAATCCATGACACCAACAACGCAAAAACAGCTGAGCGGAAACTAGGGAAGTACGATAAATAATAAAAACTGAAACGGGAGAATAACTATTATCTTAAAGAGAGAGAGAACAAGAAAAGGAGTTCCCATCACGTTCCACCTTCTGTAAAAGAGGTGGAATATAATGGGAACAAAATCTCCGGATTCAGGTGAAGGAATTGAGATTTACGCTCTATGAAGGTCTGGCTGAGGAAAATGAGAGCGAATCCATTCAAGAAAATGACACGAAAACAATTTACTTTCATTCATCCTCATGATTTCTCGTGTAGGTTCCATAGAAATGAGTGTACACTGCAAATAAGGTGAAGTCGAACTAGATATTTGCAAGTGTTCAGATATTGATTTTGTTTTCTTATTAACTTGGTAATACACGTCCTAAAATGTTCAGGTTCATCCTTCAAAAGTATAAGCGATTTCCTGAGAAAATGTGATATTTAATTTTTCATATCACTATTAATACAATATTCTGAAAGTCATTAAACTAGCAAGAAAATTAAATCTGCACATAAAAGGAATGTAAATTTGCCACCAAAAAGTTAAGACGTCTTAGAAAAGAAAACAAAGTAGCGTTAAAAATACTGGAAAACTGAGGTCACTGAAGAACAAATTTTGAGAGTATCACGGACCACTTGCTGTTGCGGTTTCTCCAAAACTCTAGCCCTCAAATAATCCCCATTCCCCACAAAAAAGCAAAACGATATAAATAAAACGAATGAAATACTAAAAGAATCGTATCATTAGCGGAAAACGAACAATAACTAACACAGGTGATAATCTGTCCTTGGAAAAGGTTATTCCAAGTAATTATGTTGGCTAATGAAACACTTCTTGGAATTTCGATCACCGGAAACAAAACGTAACAAAATGGAATGAGTCTGGAGTTCTGTTTGGGAAATCCTTTGGTCTTGAAGTAAAGAAAGCTCGGAGGGCAATACGAAAGAAAGACCAACTGATTTGAATGCAGAGAAATATATTTAGCTATTTATTATCATGCACAATCAAACGTATATAAATAAAAAATCTGCAGATTACAAACACAAAAGGGGGAATTTTATAATGGTAAAGGTTGAGTAAAATCCCCTCAAGTTTACTTACGAACGATTAAAACATAATTAAAATGTCAAGGTTGAAAGTTTAAATCTTCATTACGTGTCACTATACAGCTGTTAAACTTTGTTAACTGGAATACGACTTATAAAAACTTAACAGGGCAATCGTCAAAGTCTTATAACAACGACAATGATCGTCACCGATCATTCTCGTTGCAGCCACAGACAGAGCAAGAACATGGAGGAAATGGATTTGCTACACCTCATACCTGAGAACCAACATGACCCTGAATTAGTAAAATGCATGTTGCAGTTAAGAATCTTAAGGTGCTTGGAGGAAAGAAAACGCAAGAAGCATAGAAAACTTAGACGTTGCTGGGTCTGGCCCTACTTACAACGCAGACAGGAGAAAGGATACTATGACAACTTGATGCAAGAATTGGCAACTGAAAATCCAGGACTGTACAAGAATTTTACCAGGATTACGGAGGAGCTTTTCGATGAAATTGTGGAACATGTCACACCATACATGAAGAAGACCCTCACATTTTGGAGCAGACCCACTGAGCCAGGCCCGTGAGTTACAATTACCCTATGTTACCTTGCAATTGGAGAATCCTACAAGAACCTGTCCTACCAATTCTGTGTAGCTTCCAACATGATCTGAAGTATTGTGCCTGAGACTTGTAGAGTCATTGTGGCTGCCTATGGAGATGAGGTCATGCAGGTACCTAGCAGCCCAGAGGAATGGAAGGAGGTAGCCCATGGGTTTGAGCAACGATGGAATTTCCCACCCACCCTTGGATCAATAGACAAAATAATTTGCATCCAGAACCCGACCTTTCGAGGAACTCATTATTTTAATTATAAGAAGTTCTACTCTGTCATTCTACTAGCAGTTCTAGACGCCAAGCACAATTTCCTTTACGTGGATGTAGGTGCACAACGTGGGACTGCCACATCACCATGGCGATTCATGGCTCACATTGTAATGGATGGCGCATGTCGCAATTGCGTGTTATGACTTGCGCAATCAAATGGCGATGCCATTGCATCAGTTGCGACACCCTTGCGTCAGTGTTGCGTCTTGTGCAATGACTTGGTGACAAATGACAATTGTTGCGACTCGAATGTATGTGTAGGGTGGTGTTGCGCATCTGCCATCACTTGGGGCACGTCGCCAAACTCGGCGACATGGTTACGATTCATGACGATTGTTAGCGACTTGGTCGTAATTGCATCGTAATGGTGCCGTAATGAGCAAATTTTCGGCTTTTACGACATGCGCAGTCTTGAATTACCAATGTGTGAGTCGGTTATAATGGAATAAAGCAATATTTCCAACTGCTAGTTCTTACAACATGTATGTTGAAAAAACATCAGAGATGTACGATCACTAAATCTTATTCAAATCTTAAATTTTGAGAGGCCGTTTTTTCCTTTCTTCACGAATATAAATCAGGTTTCTACAGTCGGCATCATTCAAACTAATGTATAATCATAGGTTTTTTGATAATCACTTGACAGTACACACCTTGATCCATTGAAAGCAGTGATGAGAGACAAAAAGGCAGCGACAATTAATTTGCTTTTTATGAAACAAAATAAACCTTAAAATAGTACGTGCATGTAGTGAATAAATTATAAGTTAAATGTTCATCGTCCTATTATTTTACTCGTATACCGCAATGAGTTACAGTTTCGCTTCCGAGAGGGTTAATAATGGATGGACAACTCTCCAATAATTATCTTAATTATGCCCCAGTTAAGAAAGACACAGCCATAATTTATTGAGGGAGAAACGCGGTGAACAGCTCGAACTTAGAGCTTGAAGGATGCAGCCACTAAATTAGAGCATCTTTAGTGATGTGGGTTTCATGCGAAGATGAACACTTCCAAATAGCAGTAAACTTTTGAATGATGGTGACGCTTGGTGAATTAACGATTCATTAAAGAGAAATCCAGGAGGTAGCTCTATCAGTCTCATCATCTTGCAGTATCTATGAACACATTATTCTTTTATTTTTAATAATAACGGATAAACTATGGTCCATTAAAACTCCACATTAATTCTACTGCAACATTTTGTGTTTTGTAACCAAAATATAGGAGCTGAAATCATAAGCAATTTTTTTTTACTGACGATAATTTAATCACAGCAGTGTAACTCAGCGAAGGTAAATGTTATAACAACACGTCATCATTAGGGCAACTCATTCAAAGCTAATTACTAGTTTTAAATGAATGAATAAGGAAATATATTTTCATTCCTGTCGAAAGCATACTTAAGAGTACTGTACATTTGCATGTTATTTCTCAACTATTTACATTGTACCGGCAAATTTCCCTCATAGTAGAGGAGCATATGTCACAAAATCTCACTTCGTGGGATTTTGAATGAAGGGAAGGAGTCACTACCTGGAATACATTGCTGATATGGTCTAATATAACGTACTACCAGGTGTTTTGGCTGAAAATATGGCAGAAGCCCTGTATGACGTCATCAATCCAAGATGGCTGCCACTATGTAGATGCTCTTAGATTTTCATCTATAACTCGTTTAAGAGTTAACCTATGAAAAAAATTACATCAATAATGATTTGTTCAATATAAAAATCAAACAAAAAAGTAGAGGAGCCTTATTTTCATAAATCCTACAGTTTGCGAGCCATAACCACTTTTTGTAAATTTTCCATCATATATATTCTGCTTCTCATTGCATTTCCATTAGTAACTGACATCAGAGTTATCATACGAAAAATGTGATTGAAAAATAATTTGTTAACCATATAATAAAGAACATAGCACACAAAGAGCTATTTTCTTTTACAATTACCTCCAGCAGTGTTGCCAGATAGGGCTACAACACTGGTCTCCCGTATTTCATGTACAAGTACTTACAGTGTCCCCAAAAATATCAGTTATTTATGCGTTCTCTGATTATAGTTTTTTCCCGGAAAAATTACTAATTCTAAATAGGTTTTTTTTTCATTACAGTGTGAAACAAAATCATAAGGAAGTAGAGAAAACAGACCATTGCAGGACAGAAGTCACATGAGAACAAAATAGTTTACTATGCATAGTAAGGAAGGGATTTCTTGGACAGTTGAAATGAGCATCAAAGGACAATTTCATATCACTGCACGAAAATAAATTTTTAATTTGTTCTCTAGCTGGAAAAATATTATCTGCTGTGAATATGTTCAGTGTTTAGTTTTTAAGTATTTGAGAAATGAAGTGTTTGAACTGTGATGTACATTTAAATCGCTTTCTTCATTAATTCTTTTCCATAATATCAAAGAGTCCACATATTGAAAGTGTTCTAACAGTAGACCTACCATCGTCAGCTAAACGAGCAAAACCGCTAAAGTTAAGTATATCTTCGTTTAACCAGACCACTGAGCTGATTAACAGCTCTCCTAGGGCTGGCCCGAAGGATTAGACTTATTTTTATGTGGCTAAGAACCAATTGGTTACCTAGCAACGGGACCTACAGCTTATTGTGGAATCCGAACCACATTATAGCGAGAAATGAATTTCTATCACCAGAAATAAATTCCTCATTAGCCGGCCGGAGAATCGAACTCGGGCCTAGCGAGTGCTAGCCGACAACTCAACGGACTCGCCCAAAGAGGAACTCGAGCAATACCGTACACACAGTAGACTACTTACTGCATCTTATGTCAGCAAACAAAAAAAAAAAAGCAAACTCCCTTGGTGATTCCAAGAACTTTGAAAAAGTATTACAGAAGGTTGTGTGCGAAAAAGCAGACTGGAATGATCTGAAATATGTGAATATTAGTTGTCGTTTTGGGAATATCACACCTGAAGAACTGAAAGATGGAAATGCATCATGGCATTCAGATTACTACAAAGAATATACTCACAAAGCTAGCATGGATCGAAGTAAAAGGATGAATGAAAAGC
>NC_089752.1:35833883-35843883 GCF_040412425.1 Macrobrachium rosenbergii
AACGGCTCTTCAGCCTCATAGCAGAAAGTTCCACAGGTCGGGAAGCACTATTGGTGGTGGCACTTGGTTCCAAAACTGACAGGGGGAAACACTTGCTCACACGTATGGGGCTGCTGGTGGCACATGGGGGTGATCATCAAATTCCACATCACTACCACTGTCATATGGGTGCACCTACTCGTCACCTGGGTGTTGTTTCACTATAATCTTTAAAATATTAATAATAAGACCCATTTCTCTTTCTTTTCACATTGCTAACCTTCCTTTACTCTTAACCTTTCAGTTCTCGTTATTATCACCGCTTCCCTCTTTACTGCTTTGCTCAGTAACGACACTATCATCAAGGTCTATTATCGGAAAAGACTCATAATCATCAGAATCACTATCATCTGAACACGAAACCTTATCCAGAAAAGCTTTACCTTTACCATGACAGATATTAACCGATTGGCACATCCGGGGACGGCCGTGCTAAAACGCACACCTCCATAGAACCTACGTAGTCTAAACTCATTATATCGGGAATGTTATCGCTCTATGATTAATAATAACATCACTAACACTGATAAAGTGATTTTTTACGAAGTACTCCGAATCAGCACTCACGAAACGAAAACAAACGCACTGATTGGTTGGCCAACCGCCTAATAGGATCCAAAAAATATTAAGAATCTTTAAAACGGCTCTCCAGAAAAATGGTGCATAGACTGCTTGGCCTGCCACAAGAAGTATAACATTGTTCTCGATGATAAAAATTTATTATAAAGTCTCTCCCGTAACATGATGGGCTTTTAGGCGAAAACCACTGCATTAAAAGCGATTTTTTACCACAATGGCGGCTGTGCATAGCATTATTCTTATTGCCACATTTTACTCGAATTTTAGATGATATTAAAGGCAAGAGCAATATAAACAAAGCACATCAACTTTCATAAACTGATAAAGACAGTTTTAATCACTGTATTTCTTAGAAAGCGCGTTCATCGTACATGAAAGCTGTACATTAGAACAGAAATGAAACTAGAGTGTGTGTTAGGTCTAGTTTGGGCGGTTACTATATTTCCTTTTGGCTTTAACCTCGACTTTTTGCGCTTTGCGCCAGTTAAATGGAAGTCGAGTGTAAAACCGGAGTTGCTTATTCAACACGTATATCTTTTGCGTTACGAATTTTATATTTAACTTTGTAAATCTGTGGTCGACAAATTTTCTTTGGGTCCCCGTAGCACAAGAGAAAACGTTCGGCATCTCCCATAATGCCCTGCGACGCAGCTGCTCAGCTGTGTAGGCGTCAACGTCTTCTTACCTAACAGTGTGTGTGTGTATGTTTACTTCGTTCGGCTTCCCCAGTTTTGTTACTACGTCTGTAGTTGCGTTGGTGAGTTTGTATATCGATTATAGTAATGTCAAAGACTAAGCAGAATGGAATTAGGTAGGGGTAACGGACAAATTATGGACAGAAAGTCATTAAAATACTCAAAGTTTCGGCCCCATGTGTAGCTTTCAGTTTCCACTGAAGTGTATTAGGCTAAATACTTAGGTCGATTTTATGCCCGTTGATTTCGATGTTTTTTTTTCTCCGTCTTCAATATTACTTGGACATTGCATGCATATGAACCATTATAAATGTGCATTACCTGTTGTAGAACATAGAGGACAAAGTTATGGATAACCGTAGAATAGGCCTACCTCTTGCAAGTTCGAGTTATGAGTGGACAGTGCTGTGGGTGCATACATTTCAGTTACATTTTAGGAACATTACGGTGAAAATATTGAAATGTGTCCTCGCTGGATCATTATTTTCAATTTCAGACTGTTGGACAGGAAGATGCCATTTTATGATATAAGCATAGGCATATGCCTTTATACCAGTTAGGTTAGCCAATGTGTGTACACAGATGCTCTGGAACTGGGCGTACTATTTCGTCATCCGTATCTCGAAGTCGTTTCTGCAACTTGGTTGACACCTTAGAAATTTTGTGTTACAACCTACTTCATCATTTTCGTTTCCCCTTTTTTCAAGCTTGTTTGTGGATCCTCCACTTTGAATTAGTATTTGATTTAATTCTCTTCGGGAAAGTAAGGTTGAATTTATTTCGGCGTAGACCGATAAATGTGATATCTGTTTTCATGTTTAAGGATCCCATTCAATATGTTATAATGTCCCCGATTTCCGTACCGAAGGGACCCACAGATATCGTACGCAACGCATATAAGCCACTGTTCTTTAAATACCAATTAGAAAGAATATTTATTTAAGAATATTGGTCGGGGCATCGCCAGCGTTGCAGGGGCTTCGTGCAAATTCAGCCAAACCTTATGCTGGCACGCCCAATTACCCAATGTAAGGTAGGACATTGTAGGGGATAAGTCACTAATTACAGTCATGAAGTCTTGTTGCAATCATCACGGAATGCATATGCCTGGCGCTAATAACTTAGGGATTGGTGCGTTGCACTTAATTGTAAGCTCGGATATGAACTAATTTGGTCAACTATGGGTACGTAAATACTGACTGATTTTTGATCATAGATTTTTTTTTTTTTTTTGCGCAAATTGACAGCAAGCAAAATAATAAAAGTGAAATTAACCTAGATTGTCAGGATATTGTGCTTCTGGTTTTGATAGGTCTAGGTATAGGTTTCGGGCCTCATGCCTGCACTATCTTAGTCTGCTGATCTCAGAATCTGAGCAGCATTGGTGCTGGTCTCTGCTTGCACGGATGACCACCATTCGAAAAGCCAAGTCAGTGAGACATGGTGAACCCGTGGCACGTAATGGCAGTCATAGCCATGGGCGATGCTTTCATCCACCTTTTCTTACCGTCTCTTGTCTCTCTACGCACTACCCTACCACGTTAGCACCATCACTGCCTTCCTAGTTGTACGATATGGGGCTCTGTGTTGGTGAAAATAGAATAATGATGCTGAAAAGTGTAAAGTGTAATCTCTGTTGGAAACGCGTATTGTTTCGTCATTCCCAGCTCCCGTTCCGTTTTGGCTTTCCAGATCCCTTACCAGTGTAATTGTTATCATCCCATTCTTTTCGTAATTTTTTTCCCCGTGTCGGCGTTGTATGCTTCCTAAAATCTATTCCTTCGGTGCCTTCCTCCTTTGCTTTGTATGACCAACGCCTTGGTTTATTAAGGATTTGTTAGATCTCAAATTAATGCGAGATTATTGGGTCACCCTCACAAATACCTATCAGATTTGTTTAGATGACTGCAGACTTCTTGGTTACAGCTCACGTTTGCAAATTAATATTACTGCCGAGAGTTAAGAACACTTGTTTGAAATCGCACGTCATGGGAAATGGGAATGTAATCAGGTGTGGTTTTGTTAACCAATGAAATTTTTGGTGACAAAGGTAGGGGAAGTATGCTTGTCACACACGGGTCGGTAGGGATGTTGCTTTATCATCAATATATGAACAAAAAATTTTTTCATGGCCTTTAATTTTCCTTTATTTTCAGTATTGCGAGAACACACACACACAGATACTCAGCTCGTTTCCACTGAAAAGAAGGAATTATACTTTGCTACAATGCTACTGGAGTAGAAGGAACAATATTTCGAATGCAAAAGCATACAACCTTTGGAAGACGTTTTGTTTCCAATAGCACCTAGACAGTAATTAAAGGAAGTAGGAAAAATAATGTAAAGCATTGTAGGAAGTAAAAAAAAAATATAATAAAAAGCGTAGGACAGTATAAGTCTATGGCAGAAAAAGAATGTTTTCTGTTGGGCTTCCAGTTGTTATCGTCCGACCCAGGAGCAAATTGGAAGCCTCCGGGATAACAAAAAAAGGAGGCTTTGGGAGAGGAGGAAGATCAAGAGATGCGAGGGAAGTGAAAAGTTTTTCAAGGGCCTTTGTAAGGAAGGTAGTTTTTAGGTTAGGAGAGGCAATTTTTCAGAAGTTTTAATTTTTTTCCATTTCCACCCGTCTGCAAAATTGTTTAAATTAGGCTAAGTTTGTCAAACTAGTGTGAGATATCAACATTTAAACAAGAAATATCTTAAAGTACAAATCTAAGTAAATTAAAATTAAATCAAGTATGCAGTGTTAAACTGTTAAGAAACACTGAAGATGCTAAGTAAATAAATGTTAAATCACCACTATATAAAATGTGAAAAACTAAGAGATTGCAAATATATGAAATATGGCAAAGTGTTAATTCACAAAAAAACTAAACAAATAATTCATAAATAATCAAACAATTCGAGTGACATTAAGTGCACACTATTACACAAGACATAAAATGAAAATGCAAAATGTAAACTCACTTCAAACGTATAAATGTAAATTCCATATTTCTTTAAGTCATGACTTAAACTGTACAAATATTGTAATATCTGTAAACTGCAGTTATGGCCGTTACCAAAAATTACCCCAACTGTTGTGGTGCCACGAAACACTCAGAATTTCACACTTCTTACACAAACATAGTCTCTAGATTTCACAAGAAAACGTTAACAAATACTAGAGTGACCAATACAAAATCTGTACTTTTACGTTACGAGATTAAAACCACGTGATATATATATAGAGAGAGATTACAATTAATGTAACAAGCACAGTATCCGGTCTTGTAAAGAATTGAAGCCTATCTCCAGTTAAAGAGCAAAACTTTCATAGGGCATTCTAGAAAAGAAATATGACGTCACTTCCTGTCACATGAGACTCGATCAGAACAATGCAATCTTAAACATGACACAATTGTCATGTGCTTTGGTGCAATAACTCGTTCATATTTCTCAAAAGGCCTACGTGACTTTAACAGAAAATCATATGGGACAAAGCCTTTAACGAAATCTCAACACAATCGATACAATACACTCGTGGCAATCATGATTGGCATGTTTATAAAAAAAAGACAAAGTCCCAAAGTTGGTTTTCAGAACTGAGCAGCCTACTGTTATCTTGACCTGTCAACACATTATCTTTCGCGACGACACACGAAGCAAAACAAAGCATTCGCTATCACAAGTACGAACACATGTTGCTGGGAGACAAAATGCGTGATTATACACTACGTTATTATTAAAGCATATTATTAATTCTAGTGAAATCTTACATACACTACCTACGATATTTCAACAATTATTATTATTATACAGAGTACATGGCATATAAAGAAAAATCATATTTTATACATTTTACAAGGCAATATCATGAAACATTTCACCATTTGCATTCGACTTTTTCCAGTTTTTTTTTTTATAATAGAATAAACTCAATACATGAAATATAAAATTCAAGCTCCTTTTTTTGTGATCCTTGTGCATAACGTTTTCCGGTTATGTAGGCCATGTGGGAGAAGAGAATCTGTCTGTATCTGTTAGTGAAACCCACGAGATCCGTGGAATGTTGAAATCCAGGTTAAATTTACCACTCACTTTTTCTAGGCTTGTGAAAAACGTCTCGGTAATCTCCTAGCTATTTTTTTTAAAACCCAAACACATGTACAATCTCTATCCCATACCCCAAAACCAAGAGAGACAAGGTGTACCCTATTGGGTGGAGTCGCCTCCCACCTGGAGTAACTACGTAGGCGATGACATATCTTAAAGGTACCTGCTCATTTCGGCAATTCACCTGCTGACGCAGTAAGGAGGTAGACAAAGCTCCGCCTACGTGGGGGATTTGGGGAGGTGAGCGGACCTGCTCTTTCTCTTG
The DNA here is from genome assembly GCF_040412425.1 of Macrobrachium rosenbergii. Classification (NCBI taxonomy): domain Eukaryota; kingdom Metazoa; phylum Arthropoda; class Malacostraca; order Decapoda; family Palaemonidae; genus Macrobrachium; species Macrobrachium rosenbergii. The sequence goes on from NC_089752.1 coordinate 35,839,557, forward strand.
GCCTTGCCATACCCTACCGCCATCGGTCATTATTAATCCAGTCAGAGTACAAAAACATGTTGCAAATTCTATTAATTGGATGTTATTACCTTCATTTGGACAGAATTTCAATATATCTTTTTTATGACCTGCTCATTTCAGTGATGGATGCTTATTTTATGGACGAGAACAGTATTTTAGAGTATTCGTTATCGTAAGCTCAGTTCAGCAATGACATAATAAATACCCACCTTCACATAGTTACCCTACGTATATTCTAAGAGAATTGTATTTTTCATGAAAGATCCTGAAACATTTACTCAGCATGAATCAACTCCCTGTTGTCATGCGAGATCACAAACTGATCCTGATTTGTTGCCCGCTGGGTGACTCAGTTTCTTTTGGAAATTTCTTTCTCCTGGGAAATGGAATAAACTTTCTGTCTCCTTCGCAGCTGCCATAGACGTCAGGTTTCCTTAGTAAGTAACTGTTTGCCTTTTATTTTTCTGTCACCAGTCCCAGACATGAATGTCGGGAAAACGGCAAAACCAAGTTCCTGAAGGAAGCCAGGAAATAAGTTTAATAGTTGCCGTTTAGATATTCTTATTCTCCGATTTTGTTTCCTGTTTGATTTTATATTATTATTATTATTATTATTATTATTATTATTATTATTATTATTATTATTCAGAAGATGAAACCTCTTCATATGGAACAAGCCCACGTCTTCCTAATGAATACAATATTCTTTGGAAGCTTGAATTTCATGTCAATGTGAAATTCAGGCTTCCAAAGAGTATTGTGTTCATTAGGAAGAAGTAAGAGGAAAAAAAGTATATATTAGTTTAACCAGACCACTGAGCTGATTAACAGCTCTCCTAGGGCTGGCCCGAAGGATTAGACTGTGGCTAAGAACCAATTGGTTACCTAGCAACGGAACCTACAGCTTATTGTGGAATCCGAACCACATTATACCGAGAAATGAATTTCTATCACCAGAAATAAATTCCTCTAATTCTTCATTAGCCGGCCGGAGACTCGAACTCGGGCCTAGCGAGTGCTAGGCGACAATTCTACCGACTCGCCTAACGGAGAACTAGAAGTAGGAGGAGGTAAAGGGAAATTCATAAGAACAGATCCCAGTAATTAAAAAAGCAAAAATAAATTAATGAATTAATAAGTAAATAAAATGAATTAAAATGCAAGGAGAATAGTATTAGGGTGGTAATGCGTTGCAACTTCGCTTGAACTTCTGAAGTTTCAATTGCGCGACATCCTCTGGGAGGCCGTTCCACAGTCCGCCGGTGTGAGGAACAAAGGACCTCTGGAATTGAAAAGTTCGACCCCGAGGCATATGTACTACATATTGGTGCTGCTGTTCAGCGAATCTGGTTGCTCTCGGCAGATAAAGGGGGCCAAGGATCAACTGTGAATGTGAAAGATCTCTGTTGAAATACAATTTATGTAAAAGTGACAAACAAGAGACCATATGTCGATGGCCAAAGTCATAATTGCTAATAACTCGTACCGTCCTCAGTTTACGATGAGTTTACATGCAGTTATAATGTAATAGTTTACATCAATTAGACCTTGATTATAGAATTAAATTAGCTGTAAATGAAATTATGTTCGTCAGTTAGTTGCAAAATTAATTTATACGAACATAAATTTAGGACTGAAGCTAGGGTTCTGGCAAAGTTGTTGCGTTTAATCCTATTCATATCTCTAATTCACGATGATACCGTTGCTGACGCATGTCTGGGACCTCGTTTTCCACCTGTGTTAATGTTTTGGTTAAGCGTCATGAAATTATCATATGATATCAGTTCATATATGTATGACGATAATGGTTGTTACATTACTGGATTTTAGAGACAGTACGTGCAAGAGCTCATTGCTGATTTAGAAGATTTACATAGAGTATTAAAACGTCAAGAAGGTGTAAATAAATGTGAAGTAAACAAACTAACAATAATTTCATAGAAGTTGCCAACATTTTATGTGGGCTATGTTATTTCGATATCAAGTAATTCAGATCTCGCATTTTCCATCATCTTGACTCTTTTGCAACACGAAAACTAGTATGCAGAGTGCTTACGGGACTCGCGTGGGAATGTAACCTTGACTGTAACTGTTAAACTACACTAAACCTATGTGCGCAGTGAAGTCGAGACTGTACTTAGAGGAATTCTTATTCCTACAGGCTTCGGTGCTGTATTTCTGAAACCTATTTTATTTATTTGTACCTTTTACAATGCGTTCAAGGCTCCTTATGTACCTTACGAAGAAAGTATTTGTTAAGCAAACCGTATATAATTAGAGTTTAACAGTCAGGATGGTATTCGTTGTTTCATTTTGCACATGGTACCAGTAGGTGTGAGAATTTCGTTTGTGGTACCCAACTTCGAAGTCCTTCGACTGTCTGGTTGATGTGGAAGCTGTTGGCATGAAGGACATTCTCTTTAACGGCTTTCTGGGCCTTGAGGGTGTCGTAATGTCTATATACTTTGATAGTATTCGAAAGACAATAAAAGGGAATTACACACTATTGGAATTGAGTAATCATTAGTAGAACTGAACATTTCCAAATGAAGTCACTGATACTCTCACTTTAGCAAATAGATAAAACTGTCCAATGCCATTGGCCTTTCCAGTTTAAAGTAAATTTTAAGATTTTAATTTTCCCCAGCTGGGATGATCAGTCATTTGCCAAATTTCCTTCTTAGAACATTCTTGCTTTTGGGCAACACACGAAAAGTAAATCTTATTATATCTATTTTTCTCACCTAGGGCCCTAATCCTGGAAGTGTTAATTGGAAAACTTCTGAAGACTTTCCTGGATTTTTTCCGTCCAAATAGTTAAGCATATTTGACGAAACTTGGGTGCCACTTTTCTTTTCAGTCGTCGTAACATTCTTAACTCTCTCTCTCTCTCTCTCTCTCTCTCTCTCTCTCTCTCTCTCTCTCTCTCTCTCTCTCTCTCTCAAGTTTGATTCCGCAAATGTACCTTTCAGCATACACATGTGCACGTGTGTTTCCTGTTCTCCATTAAAGCTGAAACTTAGGCGCGGCTGAACGACTGTAGTGTTAACCATATATATGTATATATATTACATGTAGACCTAGTGCTAGCCATATACACACACACACAACACATATGTATATATATATATATATATATATATATATATATATATATATATATATATATATATATATATATATATATATATATTATATCTATATATATATATATATATACACACACATATATATATATATATATATATATATATATATATATATATATATATATATATATATATATATATTGTAGGCTATTATTTATATGGAACGATTGTTTATTGCGAATTTTTATGTATTTATGCTTACAATTTCAGCCAGCTGCGCTTTGAATCCTCTGAAATAGAGAGCTTAGGCGTACGGACTCGGGATGAAGGCGCAAAACCATAATTCCGTGAAACTTTCTTTTATTTAAACATAAAAAATGTGCATGCAAATGCTATTAGTTATAATACCTTTAGTTGTGAGCGAGTAATACCCCTAATCATCGAGCCTGCGATTTATTTTTTATTTTCTATTTTTCAGTGTAAAATTGTGTCGCTTAAGGTTCCTTTCTGTTTACTTCTGGGATGTTATCCTGTTAGCGTCCAACTTTCAATTCTATGCCGCAAATAAGATTGTATGGTTTTTAGTTAATATGTGTTTATGCCAGTTTTTTTTTATTAACACAAACGTAAGCTGTTGTAAAACGAATTGCATGGTTAGATTATGTTGCTGGATTTGATTAGTTGACTGACTTGTTTTGAGTTAGGAAAATTGTTTATATCAAAATATTTACTCTCCTAGATGTTGGGTTTCTAATTACACTATAAGATAATGGCTGTTATTTTTAAATCACTGTGCAAGATGAAAAGATTAATTTGAAATCGAGTAGTGTCTATAAGACGGAAGTAATACAATATGTTTTTAGGTATATAGTTTCTCTCTCTCTCTCTCTCTCTCTCTCTCTCTCTCTCTCTCTCTCTCTCTCTCTCTCTCTCTCTCTCTCGTTGTTCGAAAATTACATTTTAATTTTGATATTTTGCTGAACTTGAATGTTTGGTGACATTTTAACGAGATTCGTATGAATCATTTATCGATTCATGGCTTTTAATCGAAATTTTCTTTGTATAAAATTATATTTCCTTTGGATTTCGGTTTTTGAGAGATTTCATATCGAACAGGTGGTAAGAGGCCATTACTGAAAAAGAGGCTAAATCTTTGTAATGGCATTTACTGCGGGGTTCTCATGTTTCTATTCACCATTTTCATTTCCATCATTTAA
>NC_089752.1:35848883-35878883 GCF_040412425.1 Macrobrachium rosenbergii
CCCCCCTTTTGTTTAACGAATGATATGCCCCTCATTATCCTTATTAATAATCAAATATTCTTAATATTCTCCCAAGTCATCATATCGAAAATTCTTTCGGGTTCTCCTGTAGAGCTGATTCTGTTAAGTTACGTTGGCTTTGTTTTACTTTGATAATGATGATGGTGATGATGTTGGTATGGATGATGATGATGGAATAGGAGTATTACGTTTGATGGTAGTGGTGATGATGTTTTCTTAATATTCTGGGGCTATGACATCTCTGTAAGTTGTCCTATGCAATTAAATTATTACTGAATTATTTAAGTGTTGTGACTTTATGCGTAATTATGAGGCTTATGTAAAAAGCTGATGAAACGAAGGTGTAAGATAATTTTATTGTGAACATTTTCCAATTATAAAGTATTTTCTGACATCTCTTAGGCTAAAAAAAAAGTTTATTAAATAACTGGGAATTTGGTTTATTCCAATTAGCTATTTCTAATGTAAAAAATTTTGTATAACTTAATTTTCTCCTATATGTGCTGATTGATTATGTTTATTTTTACTTTCAGTTCAGTACCCATTTTCTTTATTTTTCTTTTCAGACGGTAACTCCCACTGGGTACAGCTGGGATCCAATAACACTGTGAGTACCATTCAACAAATTCATTACTGTATGTCTGTGCAGTAGACTGTGTCTGCCTCTGCAGTATCGTTTTGTATCTGAACATTTCATGTAATTAACGTACTCCAAAAATAATTTAGCAAGTGAGTACCAATACATCTTAAATGACAATGGAAAATGTTCTTTCGAGGGCAACTAGAGTAATGGGAACATGTTTTTTTATTTCATTTAGGAAAGTTTTCCATGATTTTTGCTAAAGTTTTATATCACAAAATGCGGCCTGCTCCTTCACAGCGTTCGTCAAACCAACGCTCATAATTCACCGCAGTTCACTGGCATTTCTCTGTGCTTTCCTGTAATCGTTTTCCGTACTAAATGTAAGGATGCTGACAGATTGCAAAAAGGAAGGAGATGTTGTTCTTTAAAACTTGTTTCAGAACATCGTTGCCAAGTGAGAAACGTTAGCATATTCGCAATGAAATACTCCATGGAGGAGAATTATTAAGATAGGACGTGGAGAATACTAAGGAGACGCCTAAGTGTTGAAAGGTGTGGTATGGAGTGGGAAGCCTGGTGTGAGCCTCGGGACTCAGGCAGCTAACAAGGACGTGCTGAATTAATTACCCCGAGTTTGTATTTTTTTGTACTTTTTTCTTCCTAAAACCTGAGAACAAGTGGCACCGATAGGCGATGGTGTGTATTTAAAGATGACATACGAATTCTGATCCCTTATAAACAGATTCTTTTTGAGTCGCATTTACTTTTGGAAAATAATTTTTGAATAAAGTTATTTAACACTGGCAAATGTAACGTTGTGCTGAAAATTTGACATAAAAAGATCAGTAATTGCGTGTATTAATTAATGCTCATTGTGGTACTATTCCAGTTTGAAGTTTTGTTGTTCCCATCACCCCTGGTAGCTACCCATTCATGCCCCTCTGAAATAGGCGGGGTGACATTTCCGTTGGATTTTCAACAAATTCGCACGATTAAACAAAATCTGCCTTTCCAGTTTTTGGCCTTTTTAATCAGCGTTCCGAATATTCCAAGAAGAAGGCTTGAAAGACACTTACTTTTGTGCTATCATCATCATCAGCAGCATCATCCCCCATCTTCATCCTTTTGCCGCCATCCCATCCTCGTGCCACTTTATTTCTCCCCCTTGGTTTTGGTGTGTTGGGTTGCGCAAGGATTATGATAAGAAATAAAAGGATAGGCTAATTTAACATATATATACCGTTATATATATACATTTATACATACATATATATATATATATATATATATATATATATATATATATATATATATATATATATATATATAATTTATATACCTGTATATATATATATATATATATATATATAATATATATATATATAATATATATATACATATGTATATATATATATATATATATATATATATATATATATATATATATATATATATATATATATACTATATATATATATATATATATATATAGTTATTCTGATTTTTCACTTAACACCTCGCGCGCGCCATCAACTTGACTATAAGTAGGTAATTGCAGAAGTTGGCCACTGGGGTCAAAGTATATTTTCTTTAAAAAAAACTTCTCTTCTGCACCATGTCTCGAGATGTTGATCACGGACTTTTAATCTTCTCTAATCCACAATCCTAACCGAGGTAGAGTATTTTATTCTCCCTTGGCTTTTCATTTTTTCAAGGCTTTTTTCTTGTTTTATTGTTTTTGAGCCCTGTAGTGATACTCAGATGAGGTAGTGTTCGGAACAACCATTTTGATTGACTCTTATTTTATTTTTAGTTTTCTGTAAAAGAAAACTATTGAGATGGCTGTTCGTCTGTCCGTCCGCACTTTTTCTGTCCGCCCTTAGATCGTAAAAACTACTGAGGCTAGAGGGCTGCAAATTGGTATGTTGATCTTCCACCATCCAATCATCAAACACATCAAATTGCAGCCCTCTAGCCACAGTAGTTTTTTTTTAATTTTAAGATTAAAATTAACCATGATTGTGCGTCTGGCACCGCTATAGGTGCCAGCAACACAGGCCACCACCGGGCCGTGACTGAAAGTTTCATGGGCCGCGTCTGAGAGTTTCATTCAGCATTATACGCTGTACGGAAAACTTGATTCCGCCGAAGAAACTTTGGTGCATTGTCTCTTTTTTTAATAAGTTTTGTCTTTCGGAGGAACGAAGTTTTGGGAGCTTGGTTTCAGATGCAAAGTAAAAACCGTTTCATACGTCACTGATCTTTTATGTAGTAGTATGACGCAAGAGCGAAGTTTGTTCCCTAACGCCACTAAATGCAGTCCAGAAGCATTTATATATACAGTTTATAGTGCCACAGTTCCCAGCCTTCCTCTCGTATACGTATAAATCTGTATACATTACAAAGTTTGAATTATTGGTATTTGATATAATTTCCATTTCAGGGCATATTAGTTTACATTACATGTATGTGAAGTGCAATACGCGCTTGTGAATCATTTACTTCCACTGAACCTTCGCAGAGTTTGAATTCTCGCTGTGTCCCACCGGGAGGTTCCTTAATTTTCCCCTTGATTAGGGAGCGGTTTTAAAACTGATCTCGGGTATACTTTTGAACTAGGCAACTCCTTCAAACTTTTATCATTTCATTTTCAGACTCTCTCTCTCTCTCTCTCTCTCTCTCTCTCTCTCTCTCTCTCTCTCTCTCTCTCTCTGCCATAAGGACTCTTGAATTTTGATATGAAATCCTTGCAAACTTTTGTCATTTTTCAAATTACATACTAAGACACATACTCACTACCCCCCCCCATCTCTCTCCTCTCTCTCTCTCTCTCTCTCTCTCTCTCTCTCTCTCTCTCTCTCTCTCTCTTAGAGTCAGTGTTATTCTCAAGTTCTTGTACTTGTATTTGGACAAGATTGTATAGGTCCTTTCATACTTGATAATTTAGATTAGCTCATCATATTCCTCATTAATATTCATCTCAGAGTAGTTATAGCATATTAATGCAAGAGGGTCGTGTAGGGTTCAGCAGATTCCTCCCTTGTGTTTGATCATAGAAGCCCTCTTCATCTATATATGTAATCATATATTCTCCCAATTCTTGTTATTATTCTCTTTGTTTCCCTTTCTTAACTACTTTGTTAGTTTTCGTTGATGGAATTGAGGGAGGGATGGAGGAATAGACTTCTTTTTTACGAAGATGAGTTGAAAAAGGTGATGCAGTATTAATGTATTTGATTCTTGTAATCTAGCGTTGCAAAGACTGTGGTCATCGATGTCGTTCCGGTATCAAGGCTCATTATGAGTAATGTAGTGGCAGCGTTAAGTTAAAATAAAAGGTCATGTTATGATTACGTAAAAGATTTATCGATGGAGAACATGATCTGTAATTACTGTACTTCAGGCATTATGAGCTGTACAACAGACAAGTGGTCGTGATTCGTCTTTATCACTCTCATCTTTCGTATCTGAGTTCTCACTTCTTATCTTCCCTGGCGTGGTCTCCTATACTCTAGGCACGTTCTCTCTCTCTCTCTCTCTCTCTCTCTCTCTCTCTCTTCTCTCTCTCTCTCTCTCTCGCTTTAATATGATATCAGAGAGGTTTTTTAACCTTCGTATTTGAGTAATACTATCCTTAATTTTTTCGAGTTATCTGGATACCAGTAATGCTTCTTCACCCAGCAACAGGGGCAGATATCCCAAAATTGTACCCATATACATATTTTTTTTTTACAAAGGCTCTTTATATTTGTATGCATGTCTGTATGATTGTACGTATGCATGTATATTTTTGTCTTCGGTAGTAAAGAGTGTCTTATTATATATACTGTATTTCAACAGGAAGCCCTAACCGGGACTGGCTCTCGAGAAATGACAAGTCTTATCAGCGGCATGTCAACACTGGAAGTGTTTATTTCCGTTAAACATGAATTAGTTTTCAGTAAGTTTTGTACATTAGGCATTAGTAACTATTATTGTTTTGACGCCTGTCGACAACATAAGTACTTGAGTTTTGGGACATGGCGTTGGTATGCCTGGTAATACGTTAAGGAGAGAAGAGAAATGGTCGTTTCATAGCTGGATTTTTAAAACTAAGTAAGGTCGCTTATATTCAATTCCATTTCTGACTCACAAGAGCCTTGTGCAATATGCGTTTCAAAAACACCATCATAAATAGAACTGCTTCGGCTTTTCCTCTCCTTTATAAGCGCGTTAAAGCCCCGCTACCCGGCTGATTCTATCTTTTCTGACTTCCTTTGCCTGATTCGTGTAAGAGTTCGGAAATTATATTCATGGTAATAGAGGAGACAAAATCAATTTAAAATGCAATAAATAAGTAATAAAAGATAAGGTTCTATTGGGGACTGTAGCTCACCATTCCGCCGAAGGAGGAAAGCTAATTACATGTCTATGTCGGGGCGATTAGAAGGAAATTTGTATATGGTAATGAAGTTACTATTTAGCTCATTTAAGCTGGAAGCTCACATGAGGGTTGACCAAAGCCTGTTCGGCGTTTGCCTTGCTTGTTTGTGTATAGGGACCTAGTTCTGCCTTGGATCTATGTACATATGCATGTAAATAAGTATGTATGAATGTTTTACATCAACTTTTTCACCCTTGGGTCAGTTTCATTCAAAAAAAAAAAAAAAAAAAAAAAAATTGGGGTTGGGGGCAAAAAATAGCTTTTGTTTGGGGAGGGGGGGGGGGGACGCCTGGATAGTTAAGGAACAGTGAAGAAAAGGGTGGGTCATTTAGAAATCTCATGTAGAACTTCTGTGGCCAGGATGGCATCACAGTGGAAGATCATAATTATGTACTTCCAAGGTGGGTTCATTTTTCTTCATCTTTTCACTAAGTCTCAATACATTAATTTATGTAAACATGTTATATGCAGCGCTGTATTTTTCTTGTCAAGGAAGTTATAATTTAATTTTCCTTCTTAATTTTAATGTTGGCTGTGCAAGTGTTTTCACGTTGATATAATTAATTCATAAACTACATTTTTACATTATTTTTATTTCTTAAATAAATAATTTAGCCTTTCAGCGATTTAATTATTGATTATTAATCTTTTGCTAAATTTGATGTTAATTAAAACCGAATTCTTTGAGCATCTTCGGAGTTTTCCATGTCAAGAGAAATTACAGGTTAGGCCCCATCAAGAAGGACCATTATTGATTTTTTACCACTTTTGGTATTTTTAGTTTTCTGTAAAAGAAAATTATTGTGACGGCTTTTACTGTCCGTCCGCACTTTTTCTGTCCGCCCTCAGGCCTTGAAAAGTACTGAGGCTAGAGGGCTGCAATTTTGGTATGTTGATCATCCACCCTCCAATCATCAAACGTAGCAAAGTGCAACCCTCTAGCCTCAATAGTTTTTATTAGTTTTCTGTAAAAGAAAACTGTTGCGCCGGTTTTGCCAGTCCGTCCGCACGTTTTCTGTCCGCTCTCAGATCTTAAAACTACTGAGGCAAGAGGGCTACAAATTGATATGGTTATCATCCACCCCCGCCCCCCAATCATCAAGCATATCAAATTGCAGCCTTCTAGCCTCGGTAGTTTTAATTTTATATAAGATTAAAATGAGCCATAATCGTGCTTCTGCCACTGATACACTGTAGCGGCTGTACAGAAAAGTCGATTGCGCCGAAGAATTTTCGGCGCATTTTTACTTGTTTTATTTAAGGTTAAAGTTAGCCATAATCGTACTTCTGGCACCGCTAGTGGTACCAACAACACAGGCCACCACCGGACGGTGGCTGAGTTTTATGGGCCGTGGCTGAAATTTTCATTCAGCATCATACGCTGTACAGAAAACTCGATTGCGCCGAAATTTGTTCAGCTCATTATTTACTTTATTATTTTTAAACTAGATGGTGCAGGATGGGTTTTTTTGGGGGAAACATTTTTCATATACTTGTCGCGGATTTCGTATTTGATCAGCACTGCATCTGGCGTCATATTTTCATTGGATAGTTTTGTTGGGGTTTTGCGAAGGACCGAAAGTTTCTGTCTTCATATTTTTTTTTCGAACCTGTTTTCGTGAATTAGGTCTGTGTCTTTGGATGGATGCTTGAAACGACGACAGTATTTCGTAAAAGATGTCTGTTGTTTCTTGGCATTTGTATGTTGTGATTTTGAAGAACGAAATTGGAACTTCAAAATATGTGTTGAACAGTTGAAACACCTTTTACGTCAGTCGCGTTTCCCACGTTCTGCATGTAAAGGAAGGGCTTAGACCGTGAACTGATTAATTTCAATCAATACAAGTACATATTGTTATAATATTCATTGGGACATTCTCTTTTGTCTTTTATTGCTAGTCCAGAATGATTCATTAGTTCATTTCCCAGAGAGAGAGAGAGAGAGAGAGAGAGAGAGAGAGAGAGAATGATAAATGGCGAATCATTAACAATGGTGCGACGTATTCCGAAATGAATGTATTCGCAGGGTGGTCAGTGCGTGAGACTTTGATAGAGTATTTATGTCCGAGTAAATGGGGCCCTTTAACAGGTAATCCGGTTGGTACCGACTTTTATCCTGTGTCTCTTTCTCTCCCTTGATACTCTAGACTCTAGAGTGTTAGATGGTGTGCTTCGTTAATGCTGTATCAGTGTTTTTGGTTTGCTGGTTTTAAGGGAAGCGCAGGAAATGAAGCATAATCTCTTCAGAAGTTGTTTATATTGCTGTTATTATTTTCTCCGCCAGCGAAGCTGAAAGGTTATTATGTTTTCACCCGTCCATGTATGTGTGTGTTTGTATGGGCGGGGGTTGGGGGAAGCGTTAGAAAGGCTTCTCAAGAATGCATTCATTTGAGGACCATTTTCGAGATGCATTGCCACCGTAACCTTCACAACAACTCGGGGCTACTTTTCCCCAGGAGTTAACAATCTAGAGGAGGTTACAGTTCATGGTAGGAGAGTCGGTAGAGTTCTCGGCTAGCACTGTTAGACCCGAGTTCTAGGCTCCGGCCGGCCAATGAAGAATTAGAGGAATTTATTTCTGGTGATAGAGATTCATTTCTCGCTATAATGTGGTTCGGATTCCTTAATAAACTGTAGGTCCCGTTGCTAGGTAACCAACTGGTTCTTAGCCACGTAAAATAAGTCTAATCCTTCGGGCCAGCCCTAGGAGAGCTGTTAATCAGCTCAGTGGTCTGGTTAAACTAAGGTATACTTAACTTTTTGAGGAGGCTACCTAATGAATGTGTCTATTAAGTATCATGACTAGAAAGATGACCTCCTGAGATGCACTGGTGACACACGTGAAAGTAAAAATTTCTGATGATACAAATGCTTATTTTCATATATTTTCGAATTTTATTCATCTAAACATTAAGTTTGAAATGTAAAGTCTCTGTAAAGCGTGCAGTGCCGTGTTATGAAGCTTTATACGCAGATGATTACGTGACCAAATAGCTGATATAATTGATCGTATAAACTCGCGCTCGCTATCTGGATTCTTGATAGTAATGGGTGCGAAATTAGACGGACGAGTGATGTTGAGCTATAAGAATTGGAATACTTGACGATGGTGATGATGACGTGGAATGATGACCATATAATACTGGTCCTTAATAAGGTTGTGGTGACGGCACCTGTGAAGTGGAATGTGAATAGTGATGATGCGTCGAGGCATGGCGTGATCTCGAATTAATTATTTCAGGGCTTAGAGTTTCCCAGGTTTATATGTGACGATTTCAGGTCATTATCTCCCACCTACTTTATTTGCCTTTGATTATTTAGCCTTCTCAGCTATCAGCTGCGTAATCCTTCTGATGTAATCCATTATGTAAAGAAGAAAATGCTCTCTCTCTCTCTCTCTCTCTCTCTCTCTCTCTCTCTCTCTCTCTCTCTCATATTGCCCGGCTTTTTGTCTGGAGTGCTATTCAAGTGACGTGAAGCTTACAACAGTTTATTTTTTTACCAAATCTAAATCCAATGATAATTACATGGGTTCTTCAGCAGTAAATAAAACTTAGAAATGGCTGAATTTTTAAAATGTTTTTAAACTGCAAAGTACGAATGTTTGTTCTCACATTTGTCAGTTACAGCAAGCATGTACACACACATACATATGAACAAAGTTACAGCCACGAAGGAAAAGTGAAACAATTGTTTTGATATAACTTGTATGCAGAGTAATTTCAAGTTTATCTGATAATATAAGTTTATCTAATAATATAAATTTTGCACTTTTGAATACTGAATTACATTTCTGATACATCATGGTGTATAATTGTTTGTAATAGTTTTCTTATCTTTTTTTCGGTAGAATAAAAATCTTGTAGTCAAGAAATAGAACCGATTCTCTGACTGTCAGGAGGGACGAAAGCAGCTGGGCGTTGGCTTCGAAATTTGATAAGGCAGGGTGGAAATTGCTCCGCTAATATTACTACTGGTGTCTGAGAGCATTTCTGATCATCCGATATCATGATTTAGTTTAAACATTTGTATTCGGTAACATATGCCAGGTGCCCGTTTGTCTTTATATTTACCCTACTAAAATGTATTTTTCTATTAGCCTTATGCTTTCGTTTGGCAGATGCTATGCTGATCATATGTTTAATATCCCTCTTTATGGTCCAAATGCTTTATAGCACAAATTAATATATTGGTAGGTAAAATCACTCAACAATTCGGCCCTCCAGATTTCATTTATATATCTATTTATGCATATTTTTGTAACGAAGCAGCTCATTCGGATGCAGGTATGCGATTCCGTCATCATCGGATCTCGTCTTGTGAGTAAGAAATTTCATCAGAAATTGAATCCTTGAAAAGTGCGACGTTAAAATATTTTCTCATGGAACGTGGGCCGGTGCATTTTATTTGGAATTTTCTTGAAACTGGATATCCCTCCATTTTGAATCCTCCCAAATACGCTGTTCACCATCTTTATATCCCCGTAGCGGGGTAGTGCCGTCAGTGCACCTCATGCTGTGCAATGTAGGCGTCACTTCAGGGTCTTTGCAGCGTCCCACCGGCCCCTAGCTGCAACTGCTTCCATTCCTTTTACTGTGCCTCCGTTCATATTCTCTTTCTTCTATCTTACCGTCCACACTCTCCTAACAATTGGTTCATAGTGTAACTGCGAGGTTTTCCTCCTGTTACACCTTTCAAACTTTTACTGTTAATTTTTGTTTCAGGGCTGAATGGCCTTAGTTGCCCAGTGCTTGGCATGTATGCCTAAAATCTTATTATAAATCAATCAGCCAACCATCTTTTTATGAAAATTCTTATAACTTCAGGAGAATTACTTTTTTTTTTTGGTTGAGGGCCACGTTGTATAGAAATGAATGCATGAATCCTAACTGTCGATATATGCATATTCTCATTCAGCGGTGTGACCCACTGTCGAAGGTATATGAGAAAAAGATATTGTTTTATACTCTCCCCTTTCAAATATATAATGTCCTTCTTTGTAATAACTTGGTCGTGCGCTATTCATTTCCAAGGCCCCCCCTTCACTTTACACACACACACACACACACACACACACACACACACACACACACACACACACACACACACGTCCCCTTGCTTAGTCCCTGCTCTCGTCTAGCTCAACCACCCAAACATTGGCAAATCCTTTTGGTTGCAATTGTTTGAAATGGGAGGAAATGGAACGCCTTTGTGGATTCAGCGATCCTTCTCACACATCCGCGCATTTCGGCGAAAATGCATAACAGGAGAACTTACATCTAGCTGGGTCATGTGTGATCCTCAGCGTGGTGGGGATTGGATTTCCGGTGTTTTGTCATATTTTCTTGCCTTTGGTATTGATATATCGAGTGGTATTCTCTTCTTTTCATTCTTCGTTTTTGTATGTATTAGAAGTGGCAGTTGCTTAGCGTGATTCTATGTCCAAAACTATCAAGTGCTGACTGAAAAGGTTGTAAAATCGTGCTTCGTGTAGTGCGAAAAGTTTGTGCGCCCTCTCTCACGCAAACGCACTCATGTGTAGATTTCATGCTATTATGTCACATCTCGAAATTTGTGGTGCAGTATTTTCTGAAAAAAAAAAAACTATTTTCATTTAAGAGATTTCTCATTTCTGTGTTTTTAACGTGTGTTCTCTTTTCAAAAATTGTTTCATGTGGAACTTTTCAGAAAATCTATCTATATATCTGTCGGTTTGTGTAAGTAACGTAGGGTGTGTTATAGAGATCAAACAATTCGTAAGTAAGTTGTAATTATGTAAACTCTTCTTTTGTAGCTGTACATGTATATAATCCTCGGTAGCTGCTCCTCTAATCATTGTCATAAAACTCCATCTGGCAATACATTGTTCTTCTACAAAACTTCCCTTCTGCCGTTTTCATTCTGAATTTTTGTTATGAAATCGTTTTTCATTTTTCTTTAACTCCCATAGCCTATTTTTCGATGAATTCATTAATCCATGTAAATGATCTTCCAGGGAATAATACAATGATTCGATGAATTCATTAATCCATGTAAATGATCTTCCAAAGAATAATACAATGATTACTATGGGTGATACGGGAAAAGCTTTTTGATCCCATTTAAAAAGAGAACCCCCTCTCTCTCTCTCTCTCTCTCTCTCTCTCTCTCTCTCTCTCTCTCTCTCTCTCTCTCTCTCTCTCTCTGTGTGTGTGTGTTCCGACCGATAATGACTAAGTCAACTCATGATTTCATGAATAAGAGAAATTGTTGGAGAATTTAGTATCAGTGAGGGTATTCTAGGTTCTAAAAGCAAGGGAGAAAATTGAACCAGATGAAATCGTCTTTGCTCTGGCAAATTCGTTTTCTTGTTTTCTTTTTGCGTTTTATATATTTGTTCATGTGGATCCGTTCTGCATCGGGAAAGTAGTTCTGAAAGTCCACGAACTTGAATGACCATCAGTCCATCAGGCCTTTTTGCGCAGAGTTTTTTCACCTTGGTATTCCGCAGGGTCTCATATTTTCACGACTAAATTTTCGGTGATCGTTTATGCGTTTATTTATTTTCATTTTATGGAACAGAAGAAACACGATCGCAGACACTTAGACAAAGCTTGGAAAAGGCTTGTCTCGGAAATTGCTTCGTTGTCGAAGGCAACTTTTATTTTGTCTTCTTTCGTATTTATGGATATTGCAATTGTTTCTCAGTTTCATGTGATGGGATTATTTCCTCTCCGTTTTTATGCTAAGAATTCTCGTATGTGTCAAGTTTTTTAAACTTTCATACATTTTATATGATGCTGCTAGAGTAAGAAAAATAAATCAGGCGTAACTAAGACTTTTCTTGGAAACTTTACAATTACTAAAAGACTTTTTAGTTTTCTGTAAAAGAAAACTATTGAGATGACTATTTGTGTATCCGCCCTCAGATCTTAAAAAACTACGGAGGCTAGAGGGCTGCAAGTTGGTATGATGATCATCCACCCTCCAACCATCAGACATACCAAATTGCAGCCCTCTAGCCTTAGTAGTTTATATTTTATTTAAGGTTAAAGTTACCTATAATCGTACGCCTAGCACCGCTATAGGTGCCAAGAACACATGCCACCACCGGGCCGTGGCTGAAAGTTTAATGGGCCGCGGCTGAGAGTTTCATGGGCCGTGCCTGAGAGTTTCATACAGCATTATACGCTGTACAGAAAACTTGATTGCGCCGAAAAAATTTCTGCGCGTTTGTTACATGTAAGTGTTGCCAGTGGACGTCCTCCGACTCTTCCAGAGAGAATCGAACTGAAGGCTTGCATTATAACGAGTATCTCGAAAACATAAAGAGATGCTTCTCCTTACTGGGTACATAGCTAGTTTAAGTCGGTTCCACCTTTGAAAATCGTTGCCGCGTCCTTGGCTACATTTTCACTTAGTCCTGCCAGTATTTTAGGCTCCGTTATTATTGGACTGCTTTCATGATATTGCACTTTATTTACTAGTTTTTTTTTTTCCTCTATCCCTCTCAGAGGTCTCTATTCCAGTCTCCAGTTTCTACTCATCCCATTATTCCGCGCCCCGCTACATCTCTAATCAAGTACCCATGCCCTTAATTGCTTCCCATACACGTCAAACCTTCATCATCCTATTGGCAAGAGAGACATCGTTTAGACGCCTGTTTTCCGCTCTAGTTTGACCCCTGGACGTATTTGATTGTTTTCTGCAACATTTGGGAAATATTTCAATTAACTTTCCTTCCTCCCATTTTCCCATTAGCCCCTTCCCTTCTTCGCCACCTTTCTACTGTACCTCCCCAATATATACCTGACCCTTTATATTCCAAGCATCTCTTGTAACAATATTGCAAAAGAGCTGTAAAGCACAGAGGCTAAGTTAACGAATAGTTAAATTCCAGTAGATATCCCGCAATTCCATTTATGTATGACGGTACATTTTTGGCAGTGGTCCAAGTCAGATATCGTACGCTATTATGACTAATGGCATTCACGAAATTCGTCAGCATTAAAAACTTTTGTAATAATTTAATTTGTTATCGCATTCCTTTTGTCTGCCTACACGTGGAGGCACAATTAGCAAGACACTTCTGCTTTGTGTTAAATCAGTGATTAGATGCAGTCGGTCAACTTCTGTTTCTTGCCGGTAGTTAAAGTAACAAAAATCCACAAACCGGAAGTACTGCATGAGCCATGCCCCGTAGAGTGGTAGTGCCATCAGTGCACCTCATCCGGTGCACTGTAGGTATTACTTAGGTTCTTTGCAGCGTCCTTTCGGCCTCAAGCTGCAACCTCTTTCATTCCTTGTACTGCACCTTCGTTCATATGCTCTTTCTTCCATCTGACTTTCCACTCTCTCTAGCAATTGCTTCATAGTGCAACTGCGAGGTTTTCCTCCTGGTACAGCTTCAAACCTTCTTACTGTTAATTTCCCTTTCAGCGCTGTATGACCTCATAGGTCCCAGCGCTTGTCCTTTGGCCTGAATTCTATATTCCATATCAACTATAGATATCCAGTTCTTTTGATGATAACTAGAATCCCTATCAGTCTGGTGTCGCCCCTCAAAAATGAGGAAAGGAAGTATGGTGGAGGAAAAATTCACTGCAAGTCCATAATTCAAGCAGAAAAATATACAAAACCTAGTAATTGCAGTCTCCGATAAACGAGTGTCTGTCCTTTCCATAACTCTTTTGATATCGAATATGTTTTACAATTTCTGTTGTTTTTTTTCCAAGATGTAGGCTTTATTGTTTCTTCAAAGTATTAGAACGTGTGAATTCCTATTACGTATTTCATATATCAAAATGTTCTTCGATCTTCTTAACGGATATGTGGCTGATCAATATTTTTAGCCTCTATGTCAGATTGCTTTTAGAGGTTTTACAGTGGATTTCATGAAGTGTTTCATGTTTGATACGTATAGTCATAGTTAAGTTAAGTATATCTTAGTTTAACCAGACCACTGAGCTGGTTAACAGCTCTCCTAGGGATGGCCCGAAGGATTAGACTTATTTTATACGGACGTGTATTTACTAACGTATTATAAATAAATGTATTTCTGCTTCTCTTTCGGTAACCGCGTCCGGTACTACTCTCCGAGCATTGTCTCGTATGCCTCCCATTTCAGTGCTGAAGAGCAGCAATAAGGAGACAAGCACTGGCCATTCCGGAAGAGGTAAACCATCGTACAACGTTAATCTGCTATTGCCTTGAATACCTGCTGCTTTTCGACACTTACCTTTTCTTCGTTATTTTATACGTTATTGATAATCAATTTATCCTTTGCAGCACATTTTCACATTTACATACGTACACACACTGTATATGTATGTATATATATATATATATATATATATATATATATATATATATATATATATATATATATATATATATATATATATATATATATATATATGTATGTATATATATATATATATATATATATATATATATATATATATATATATATATATATAATATGAAGGATTTATGTATGTATATGTGTGTGTGTTCCAGCATAACTCTGAAATGCATTGAGCAGTTTCAACCAAACTTGTGTACATATGACTATTATCTCGAAAAGAATATTGCGGGGGTAAGATATCACAGGCACCAAAGTGGGGGTGTGTGGGAAGTGGGTGACATGTAAAAATAACCGAAAACAACAAATATCAGTGTCTAATAATCCAGTTTTCGAGGTTGCTGAGATGAATACTGACATTCCTGATGACCTTTAAGACCAAGTTCAGCTCGATAGGAAGGGAGGGTGAGAAGGGTTGCAAAGGGTGATATGTAAAAATAACCGAAAACGACAGATAGTAGCGTCAAACCCATAGTTTTCAGGGTTGCTGAGATGAATACTGACACTCCTAATGCCCTTCAAGTCCAAGTTCATTCAATCTCTGATAGGAAGGGGGTGAGTAGGGGGGGAAGGGGTGACATGTAAATATAACCGAAAACGACAGATATTAGTGTCTAATCCATAGTATTTAGGTCACTGAGATGACTAGTGAAACTCCCGATGCCATTCAAGTCCAGGTTCAGCCCCGATGGGAAGGGGGAGTGAGAAGGGGTGTGGAGGGGGTGATATGTGAAAATAACCGAAAGTATATGAAGTACAATTATTGTTGCCTAGTGGAATTGCATAAATTATCCTCCATGGTGTTAAAGTAATATTATTGATCTAAGATTCATCCCTTGCAGTCAATTAATGATAAGTGAGAGGTCTTTGATGTAGGACTGTTATCTGGATACGTCTCTTCCAGAATTAGGTACGCCTTGGAACCTGGCCAGAATCTTATTTGGAGAAGAATTAGCATCCTTGATACCAAGATCCTCAATTCACGCGCTTGAAATTGCTTATATGCGTCACAAGAAGCCCCAAGCCATTGCGTTATTCACTCCTTTAGGTTGAAATATCTTGTGTCCGAAGTGGGACGAAGTTGGAGCTGTTATTAGCTCCCATAAGAAACAATGTATTTTACTTTGTTGAAACGATTTGTTTGAGTAATGTTGTTGAATTAGTTCATGTGTTCAGAATAAATCGCTATATTCAGTAATCTAGTCTCAGCTGGCGACCAAATCTAGTTATGTTAAATTATCTGTCTTTTTTTGGTAACTATCAGCCTTAATTGATAGTCTTAGGTTTAGCAAGGCACTATAAATCAAAAAAGTAATAATTAAACTCATCAGCCGAATGACCCACTTAACAGTGTCGACATCAACCCGAAATCTCTGGGATTAGAGTAGCATTCTCTAAACAGAGATAAAGAACTTGGAATCAAATTAAATATGAATTAATTCAAAGACAAAAAGTCAGATCATATTAATTTCATGTTAAATTCTCCCAAACAAGGATACAGGCCAAGGTAAGTAATATTAAGAATACCAGTGTTGTAATAATAAAAAGAGTAGGTAGGAAAGTAAATTTACAATTTACAATAATAAGGAAACATGTACCCCGTTTGAATACCGACCCACAGCCGCATACCAGTCAAGGTCGTAATAAGTTACCAAGTCAAGATTTAATATTTTGCTATATGCCGGCCAATGATTAATGCATGATATTAAATTTTTTAACTAGTTAGCTATTGCTTGACAGTATTGGGAGACTGTGTGCCTAGCACTTCTTTTTAAGATAGGACGGACAATTTACAAGTCCACAGGATTTCTTGCAAAACAGCAACTGTGTAGCCCTAGAGAGAAGGCCCCTGACTGAGTGTCACAAAGAGAATTACTTACCCTCATGCGACATAAATATCGCAAATGAACGGTATCAGTGTTTAATTTCATAATTTGCCTTTTACAGTAACGTAAGGATGTCACAGGTCCATTCCTTTGTATCGTGAAGAGCCCCGTAGTAAGCATAGCCGACAGTTGTAGGATTTAATTTCTGTACTGAAAAGGAAAAAAAAGAGAAAATCATAACAAATTCATTTTCTGTCTTTATAATGTAACATAACTCGCATTTGTGGTATTCTAAGTTAAAACATGCATTCCCACATAAGCTTCATTCGTTTTGTAAGAGAAATTCGAGTGTTTTGTTCTTTTGCGAAGAAAGGCAGGAGGTTGTGTATTCCTCCGCCAGTCGGCGTCTACCTCACATGTTTCTAGTAGGGCGTTTTGTTCTGAGCCATCAACTGTGTGTGGTCACGTGACCCGTCCAACATCTTGAGAAGGGGTTGCCTGCAAGCCAGTAGCCGCCATCTTAAAACTTTGTTGCTGTTGTTTACCTGTGTGACGTCACGAGTAATGTCTGCTATCTGCTCAACTTAGCAAACTACTTTGTCTCTTGCATTACCATACTCGCAAATCTGGGAGAGAAAAAATACATACTTCAATTAAAGGGAAACCTAGGTATAGGATTTGACGCAACAAGTAAAAGAAAGTTAATAATTTAGTCAGGGAATAATTTACTTAGGAAATGTAACCAAAATGCACTTTCACAGGGAATTATACTGCATAAAGAAAAAAAAGAACCTCACAATTTAACCATTCTTATCAGCCTAAGATTAATAAGACAATGGTAATACGGCACATTAACATTGGCAAGACAACCCATTACCTAACAGCCAAAGTAAGAAGGATTTAAAAAAAAAAAAAAAAGGATCCTGGTAGTGTGCATTTCCAATTTTCCTGACTAGGCAGTACGAACTTCAATTGATGGATACTTCTCTCTCTCTCTCTCTCTCTCTCTCTCTCTCTCTCTCTCTCTCTCTCTCTCTCTCTTCTTCCATTTCTTTTATTTATTTACATAAGCTTTTAAGATACCTCAGAAGTGTACATGCACCGTATTCATTGAAAGAACGTGCCGACATAGGAGTATTTGATTATAATAAAATAAAACAAATAAAAAGAAGCACCTCTGTCCCACAGATAGATGAGGATAAGTTAAGATTAACCACAGTTATACAAAATTGTCTCTGCCACGAATGGGGTCTTTTATTCAGACTCAAGTATAAAAGCCTTCCTCCCTCCGCATGAAATGAAGTAGCACAGCTGGTAGTAGGAACTAGTCACCCACGAGGGCCAGAGCAACCAAAATTGATTTTTCTGTGCAACTTCTTGCATTTTCTAAAATCAGCTTGTACATCTGTAAGCTATTCATCAAGTTCTTTCCCAAGGTTATTGAAAATGAGCATATTATCATCACAGCTGATGGAAGTACAATGCCTTTCTTTGGTACCTTATCTAAGGTTTCCAATTGCCTATCATCAGGCTTGGTTTATTTCATTCCACATTCTGCAAAAGTTTAGGTAGTATAAGAGGTGTCATTTAAGTTTTATCTAAAATAATGTTAGCAATGATTCCACCATAGCCTAGGTTTTCACCTAGGTTTCCTAATTATTGATTTCAGTGTAAAACTGTGAATTCATTCGTGAGCAAATTCATGTCTTTGTTAGCTTCTGGTAAATCAGTCAAATTATCCCTTTATTTCTCTTATCCATGGGTAGACAAAAATCTTCCGCCCAGTATTGTCTCTGTTTTTGATGTTACTGATAACCTGTCCCTCTTTTTAACAAGTGTTTTTCGTTTTTCGTTTCACCCATAGATGTTTCGTTATTGATTCTGTGGGGCAGTTCCTGAACACATGGCATTATCAGTATCATCAACCGTTTGTCCAAATCTTTCCTCATCTCTTATTGATATTCGTTTAACTCCGCTGTTAAGTTTTGAGTGGTTAGAGCGTTCTGCTTTACGCTTTTCATGTCCTCCCTGAAATTTTTGGACGTGTATCTTTTGCTTATGTTTAGAGTTTATTGTACTCTAAGTCTCATTATATATATATATATATATATATATATATATATATATATATATATATATATATATATATATATATTATATATATATATGTATGTATATGTATATATACAGTATATACATACACATATATATACTGTATATATAATTTATATGTGTGTGCATGCCTTGCTATATTTCGCTTACGTCAGGGAGTTCTTTTCCCAGTCTCAGATTCATTGAATAAGTAGCTTCGATCCTAACCCTCTCTCTCTCTCTCTCTCTCTCTCTCTCTCTCTCTCTCTCTCTCTCTCTCTCTCTGTGTGTGTGTGTGTGTGTGTGTGTTTTCATCAAAATTCGACACAATCTCCCTTCCAATTTCCACTAACAGCAAAAACAGGTCAAACCTCAAATCCAATATTTACTTTGAGGACTATTCTCCGCTTCCTCCGTCTCCTCCTTCCCCTCCTCCTCCCTTTCCTTCTCATCTTCAGCTGTAAAAGTGTCTGTCCGAATAACCGAATCAAAAGAGGAATGACATAACGTATGTTCTTACTTTTGCCTTTGGTGACGAAGTTAATCCTTTCATTAGGATAACAGATATGACAAATTTATGAGAAGGGGTTTTGGTACGCTTCAGATGGGCAATAAATGGGAAAGGGGACAAAACCCTTGCGGAATTTACTGTATTCTAATTTTACTTTGTATGATTTGTTTGAAATCTTGAGTTGAATTAAAGACAGTTTCCCGCGTTGGTGGAATGGAGAGAATTATAACCACCTTTTCCATTTGCAGTGAATATTTCTTATTAATTTCTGATATCCTGCCTGCCAGTGTCATTTACTTATATATTTATTTATTAATTTTGGCGTCACAAGATTATCGACCTGTCTTATGTTACGTTTTTAACCTTATGCGTGGCTTGAAAGCAGCGATGATTTCCCTGAAAGGAAAAAAGTGACAAATCATGAAGGACAACATAAATAAAACTGGTGATGATTGCAGTTTTTAGACATAGAAGCCCATGATTATTTTCATGTACATAAATGCAAGGTTGAACATGTATTACATTTAAATGAAGGAAACTTTCACTCAAAACATCAAGCCTCGTCGAAAATTTGTAATAAAGAACGAAAAATTTGTGATAAATGTTGCGTAATTTAATTAAAGGAAAGAGTACATACTGCCAGTGAATTTGCCATGGGTACATGGAGTGGGATTTATATTAAAACTGGTAAGTAAATAATGCAAAATTATTTATCGTTCTCTCTTTCTATATATATATATATATATATATATATATATATATATATATATATATATATATATATATATATATATATATATCATATAATGATATGTAGTTTAGAAATAACAAAATGGAAGAACGATTATGAATATACACGCAGTCCCGTTGTTACGGTGAAAGTGAAAAATCCCACTCGCTATTTTATTTGACTTATTATTTCCTATAGTAGCTATATATATTGAAAATTGCCTGTAGATATGTTAGTTGTTAATATTTCATAATGTCTTCGCAGCTAATCAGCCTTTGAAATCCAATTGTAAAAATCTTTTCATGGGAACATAATTACCGTAGTTGTTCCCATGAATGGCTATTGGCATAAAATGTGGTACTATGGGCTTTATCTGGTCTTTCCAGACCGTAGATTATGACGATGGTGTTTTTGGTTGATTCCATTTATTTCTGTTTACTTTGCATTTCTCACGAGACGAGTAAATAATGGATAGACGTCATGCGAAAAAGATGTCTGTTGACTTACAACGTTTATGATAGATGTTCAACATTTTTAATGTCCCTTGTGAAGTGCTAGTGACTTAGATTTATTAAAAATTTTACGTTCGTAATTTTTATCATCATTATCAAGAATGGCAAGTGTCATAAATTATGAATACACTTAATAAGTCGTTTGATATTATCTTCGTTACCTTGTTCCATTCTTTGTTTATAATTAAACCTTCACTCTTCATTGCAAGTGTTCTTCTCCATTGTGCTATGACATTTCGGAATCGATATCTCACTCAGCTCTCCGACCATTACCAGTATAATTTTTACTGCACCTCCATCCGGTGTCTTAATCGTAACTAGAAGTAGCATTACCGGCATTAACCCCTCTGTCTGACGGGTGTGTCTGTCAGTGCTCCTAGTTCTTTGTTGGGCGACTGGGTTCCGTTCTCAGCTAGCACTCTGCTGGCTGCGAGTTCGAATCTCCGACCGGCCAGTGAAGGATAAGAGGAATTTATTTCTGGTGATAGAAATTAATTTCTCGCTATAATGTGGTTCGGATTCCGCAATAAACTGTAGGTCCCGTTGCTAGGTAACCAATTGGTTCTTAGCCACGTAAAATAAATCTAATCCTTCAGGCCAGCCCTAGGAGAGCTGTTAATCAGCTCAGTGGTCTGGTTAAACTAAGGTATACTTAACTTTTACCTTGTCAGTGCTCCTTTCACTACTGCCAAGAGAGGTAATTATTCCAAACAAGGCACAAAACGTTCCTAATTGATATTTTGTAATCTGTATTTACGGTGATGTTCCAACACCAAGGAGATGGAGGAGGGCCGGAGATGAAAGGGAACACCATTCTTCTTTAATTCTATTCCAAACAAACCAGCATAGGAAAATCTAGCTGGTTTGTAAACTTCGAGTTTATTTCATGGGTGCCTGCAAAGTGATCCTCAGTTAAATTAACCGAAGATTACGAAGAAGCTGCCTTAAAAGAGACAATTGTCGGTTCTTTGTAATGATACGGAAAGTGTGATATTTCATAGGTGTAAGAATATGACATATAAAAAGGATTCCAGCTGATTTACGTAAAATAATTTTGCGAAAATTGCGGAAGGAAAATGGCATCATTTTAGAAAACAGGAAAACCTTGTGACGGTTTTTGACTTATTGCATGAAGCAGATTTCGGATGTGAGTGAATAATCGTAACAATAATAACTTTAAGTGATAGAGAAATCTAAGGAAACATTGCATTTAATAAAAGAATCACTTGCAAGCATTTGTCTTTACCAACGCAAGCGGATGTGAAATGTAATAAAAAAAAGATTAGTGCATGTTACCACATCAGTGTCTAATGCATGTCCGAAGAAAATCCAAATCGTGAACACATCGGAAAAAAGTCGCTACACTTCATGATTAAAAATAAATGGTAAATAAACAATACTGAGATGTAAATTGTGTTGATTCTTTATGAGATTCAGTGTGGCTGAAATCTCCAAGATTAATTTCCTGTCTTATCCTTGCGCTTGCCTGCAGGAAATTGTGGAAATCCTCTCCGAAAAATTAAAGGATCATATAAGAATGAGGCGCTGGTCTTTATTTCATAAAAATTGGCTCTTATGTGTATGCATTTCTTTAAATATACAGTGAATATTTCTCTGGAAGCAGTCACAATATATACACACACACACACACACACACACACACACACACATATATATATATATATATATATATATATATATATATATATATATATATATATATACACATACATAGATACACACACATATATAAATTAATATATATATATATATATATATATATATATATATATATATATATATATATATATATATATATATTGACACACACACACACATATATATATATATATATATATATATATATATATATATATATATGAATTTATATATAAATATGAATGAATTTTATCACATCACTGGGATTCATATACAAGCATTAAGCTACAAACGTCCTTTAATATCCAGTTCGCTCTACCTCGGAAATAATATATTTTCATATATGTTACCCGAAGGACGTTGTAGCTTAATGCTTATATATGAATCACAGTGATGTGATAAATTTCATTCATAATATGTTACCGAAGGGGAATTTTTTAGTTGATAATAAGTTCGTCGTCTCATGGGCTCGAACCAGCGAAGGACAAGAACTCAGGACTACAGTGGACACATTAACCCATCCGGCCAGCAAGTGAGGTATAAGTGGTTCGAGCCCACGGGACGACGAACTTATTATCAACTAAAAAATTCCCCTTCGGTAACATATATGAAAATATATTATTTCCGAGGTAGAGCGAATTGGATATTAAAGGACGTTTGTAGCTTACTGATTGTATATGAATCACAGTGATGTGATAAAAAGTCATAATATGGCTGCGTGCGACAAGCGCATTACACGGTCAACATGGCAGAGGTGGGTGGATATCGTCTCTAAATACAAACACCTGAGTTCGACGGGGGATTTGTATATGGGAGCCGATATCCACTTATACCTCACTTGCTGGCCGGATGGGTTAATGCGTCCACTGTAGTCCTGAGTTCTTGTCCTTCGCTGGTTTGAGCCCACGGGACGACGAACTTATTATCATCTAAAAAATTCCCCTTCGGTAACATATATGAAAATATATTATTTCCAAGGTAGAGCGAATTGGATATTAAAGGACGTTTATAGCTTACTGATTGTATATGAATCACTGTGATGTGATAAAAAGTCATGATATGGCTGCGTGCGACAAGCGCATTACACAGTCAACATGGCAGAGGTGGGTGGATATCGTCTCTAAATACAAACACCTGAGTTCGACGGGGGATTTGTATATGGGAGCTGATATCCACTTATACCTCACTTGCTGGCCGGATGGGTTAATGCGTCCACTGTAGTCCTGAGTCCTTGTCCTTCGCTGGTTCGAGCCCACGGGACGACGAACTTATTATCAACTAAAAAATTTCCCTTCGGTAACATATATGAAAATATATTATTTCCAAGGTAGAGCGAATTGGATATTAAAGGACGTTTCTAGCTTACTGATTGTATATGAATCACGGTGATGTGATAAAAAGTCATATATATATATATATATATATATATATATATATATATATATATATATATATATATATATATGTGTGTGTGTGTGTACATAAGGGCCGGAGCTGAGGCTCGAAGTATACACCACGAAGGAAACAGTAGGGAAAGGCATCCTCATCATCTACAATTTATTTCCAATGCCGACGTTTCGCGACGAATTCCAAGTCGCATTTTCAAGGCTATAAAATATAATATAATTTGCGAACATCAATAACAAATTAATGCAATGGTAACAGCTCTTTATGTAGCAAAAATATTTAAAACAAAACACCTCATTGCAAGACAAGTCAATAATAAGTAAAAGGAGTTCAATAAAATCTTAAAACAACCTACCTATATGAAAGAAAGAGCAAGACTAGCATAAATAAATAAAAACAGAGTGAGGAAAACCAGTTGCCCAAACTAGGCTATAAACAATTTCACTGAAGACGATTGAGTATTTAACGACGGTACAGTCTTCTTGATAATTATGGATTCTAGGATGGTTAAGTCGTTGTTGTTCTGCACTTGACCTAAGATGGAAAAATCCTTGCTGTCAATATAAGTTTTACATAATTTTGAATGATTTCGTATATTTGATTGCTCAGGATTAGATAACCTGCTACCTGTTCTATGACTTATGCCCCTGTGGGAATCTATGCGGACCTTCGACAGCCTCCTCGTGCATGCCACGTATATCCCGTAATCACATCCCGGTCAAGTATACTAACTGAGCCGGTCTTTGACTCTGAACAGAGACCCTATTGTTAAGGGATTTTTCGGGATGGTTTTCAGATTTAAAGCTGGAAAACTCTTTTGAATAATGGCTGTGCATTTTCTCCTAAAAGTATCATCATGCACGGAAGGGAAACTTGCATACATCTTCAGTTTCGGCACAGTCGATTCCGGTGTTGCCTGAGTCATTTTCTGCAGTAACAGTTTATTTAGGGATCTGAAAAAGAGTCGTGAAGGAAAACAATTATTATTGAAATATTTCACTAAAAAGGATATCTCATCGTGGAAACTCATCCAGTTTGACGAGTGGGTATAAGCCCTATGGAGGACGGTTAAAATAGAGTTCAGTTTAAAATTAAAGAAACACGAACTATAAAAATTCATTCCCAAACCAGTAAATGTATTTTTTCTATACACACCTATGTAAAAACCTGAGTCACCCCTTCCTTGATCTTATTATTTCCTTTTCTTTATGCCCTAAAATGATGACTTTGCTTGTTACCGTCCGGCAACGAAAACCGTTGGGAAAGCTATTAAACTTTTGATTTGTCTTTAGCGCTTGATCAGCGCTAACACTTCCTCTCTCTCTCTCTCTCTCTGACTCACTTTTACAAGTCCACGCGTCTTTTTTTTTTTCATGCATTTTTTTTATGAATATTCTTATGAATACCTCTTTCTAATATATATATGTATATATATATATATATATATATATATATATATATATATATATATATATATATATATATATATTTATGTATTTATATATTATATATATATATATATATATATATATATATATATATATATATAGGTATATGTATATATATATATATATATATATATATATATATATATATATATATATATATACATACATATATATATATATATATATATATATATATATATATATATATATATATATATATATATATATATATATATATATATATATATATATATATATATATATATATATATATATATATATATATATATATATATATATATATATATATATATATATATATATATATATATATATATATATATATATATATATATATATATATATATATATATATATATATAGTATATAGATAGATATTTGATGGCTTCGTGACATTATCAGTTGCTGAAGGCACTGTCATCTTTGCGACTATTTTTTTCTTTATTACCTTTTGTTAACGGTTCATCTAGTCTAGACAAATTTTTTATGATCATTATTGGATAAGTAATCATGCGCTATACGTTGCACGGGAAAGATGCGCAGGCAACATCTATCCCTAAAGTTTTCACCTTTGTAATTTCTTGTTTTTAAGACGGTCCTCGTTTGATGTTGGTATCATGTTTCTGTTTATTCAAACTTCTACATCGTGCTTGTTGCTGCTTGCTCTCCAGTCACGCCCATTAAGGTTTTTAATATTTCATCCACTCCGATTCCATTAAAACCATCGCTTTATGTTTTTCAAAAGCGTTATTGATACTAAGTGCATCTTTCAGTTTCCAACTATAAGCTTCGCTGATTATCAAAAGAACTTTCTAACGATAAGTATCATCACGTTGAGAACCCTGAAAATATAAAGACAAGGTGACAAATAGACGTTTTCGCGGAAACTTGCAAAAGTGGTGTTTACAGCTTGTATAAGTTCCTCAAATGCCACTAGTAATTAATTGACAGAACATAACTTTTGTGTAATAGAAGCAACGCTGATTAAGAAAAGTTGAAATGTTAAAAAACATATAGAGATTTTTATGAAAAATAAAGTCATAATGAAAAGTTTTGTCGTTTCTTTGTTAACAGGTCTTTCCTCTGATTAACTCGTTTCTCTGTTTCGAATTACTGTCGTCTTGTGACAGAAGAGCCAGAAAGCACTAAATGCAAGAAATTGAAAGCTGGAGGAAAACATTTCAAAATTCAAGGGCTTCAGCCACCCACTCAAATTCAGTAACCGAACTTTCAACGAATTGTTTGAAACGGCATGAGCATTTAGAAAACCTTCTGGCCTATCCATTGACTTTATACGAGACTTTTCAGAAGCAAATGATGATAATCATCATTATTATCATTATCGTTAGTATTGTGAAGTTTGGTGTAGCTTTATTAGGGGTGTTTGTAAAAGTATAAATGAGAGTAATAGGAATTTACACTGATATAGCCTTACCTGGGTGCTGATGCAAGGTCAAGTAAACATGGCGTGCAAAAATATTTATTGTTTTTATTGGATTGCTTAATTGGCTTTAGAACTCTACTATATACAATATATATATATATATATATATATATATATATATATATATATATATACATATACATATACACACGGTGTCACACACACGTATATGTATGTATATATATATATATATATATATATATATATATATATATATATATATATATATATATATATATATATATATATATATATATAGTGTGTGTGTTATTGTGCACATAACCTACTGTACATTAATGCATTCATTTATACCGGTGTCACGTCAGATATGCACTCCCCTGAATTATCACTCCCCAGTCGTTTTTATATGTATAATTTGCACTCCCCAGTCATTATTATGCATAAAAATAACACTCTCCACAGTATATTATATGTGTAATATACACTCCCTCTGAATAATATGCACTCCTCTTCCTGTGTATATTATACGTGTAATCTGCACTCCCCTGCCTGCCTTGATCTCATTTCGAAAATTTTGAAGATGCATACCATAAAAGAAAGTATAATCATATAATTATTTAACTGCAAATTACTGTATAAATACTTGGTTGTTATATAACTGCATACAGACAGAGAAGATTATCGACAAAGTCGACTCCTGCCAGCACTAATGTCGCCAGTCCAGCAGGCCATACCGCTGAGTGCCTGCTGCCAGGGAATTACACTACAGCCAGCGACATGCATTTCAAGATATTTTTACCTTCATAAGCAGCCATGCATATCGTGATAGTTTACTTAATATAGGAAAAAAAAGCTAATTGTCGACGTGCTTGTAAACCATTTTGCATTGTCGATAACAAATTATACTACAATAGAAAGCAGAAAAATGGTGACCCACTGAAAGTGCAAGTTTTGTGGAACGAACAAGAAGTGGAGTGTTTGCTTCAGGAAATTCATGAAGGATTTGGTGAAACCCAGGAGTCTTAAAAGTTTACGTGCACATCATGGAATTGCAGCTGCAATTTCTTCAGTCAGTAAGCGCTTTTATTGGCGCCCTGTTGAAGCTGATGTGGCTGCTTATATAAAATCTTGTGCGCACTGCGAAAAAGTAAACCCCAGACTATCGAATGAAGCACCAAAGCTGTACTCGGTACGGGCATGATACAGATTGGAATAGACATTTGCACGCTCTCAGAAATCAATGGCTACAAATACTTAGTTGTTGCTATTTAACGATTTTTCAAAGTGGACTGAAGCAAAACCACTGAAATAGAAATATGCTTCAAGTGTGGCTGAATTTCTCTTGTTTTGATTAATAAATTAATGATCAGGAAAGGGAGTTTGTTAACCATGTTTCAGAAACTTTCCATGAGCTTACTGGGGTGAAGCAAAAGGTGACTAATGCTTACCAAATATGTATGTATAGTCTGGTAAAATTTCAGAAATCTGCATTAAAAATTTTCCTCTCCATAATCAAAAAAGTGTTTTCCCAGAGACCTTCAAAATTCACCTGAATGTTTACAATAAATGGGAGATAACACATATAAAGTTACAACTGCCACAGTGCTATCACATGTTTTCTAACACTAGACATATATACCTACCCATAAAACACTATGAGCATTCTCCCCGCGTTTGATACCGAGAAACACCCCTGGCTGATGGACTAAAAGTAGGTGAACGCGACATCGAACTTCCTCAATTGCTGTCGTTCTAAAGGGCTCCTGACGCCGTCGTTGTTAGCGGGTTGTATAGAGAATGATGTCTATTGTCTAATGAGTTGGTCACGAAATTTGCTTATTGTTGGACTTTGAACCATCGGCAGTCAGTAAGTTCTTTTATTGGCCATCTTTTTAGTGGTAGTATACTTTGATCGCTGACAGTCATTTTCCTGAATTTTGTTTAATATACTGTACTCTCAATGTTTCTGCCTACTTGATTTTCATTCAGAGAAGGAGAACGAATTGATAAACTTGCGAGTCATGCTTCATGTTTGTGAATTTTAGTTGTTGATGGATAATATTTTCCTAGAAATTTACCGGTCTCTTAAGCTGAGAAAAATCATACTATGATAGGTTCAAAATAGTTATGTTCTTTTACCGCGCAAAATAGTTTTAAGGTGTTTGAATGTGTCTGCATTTCTTAGGTGCAATTTTTCAGTAGGCCTTTTGAAAACCATACATTTTGAAGCTTATCTCCCAAAATAGCTGATATTTACTTATTTTTATTGAACCTCATGCTGATTTTGCCAAATGAATCTTCTGTCATTATACACTGGCATAAATACTACTTTCAAACGTACTTGTGTATTGAAACAGCAAATTCAGATTCATGATTGATTTTGGTTGCCAACCTTAATCGTTGTCGTTCATCACGACGCCCAGAGGGAAAATCGTTTTATTGTTTAACGGTATGATTTTTTTTTTTTTTTTATGAAATAGAAATATCTCGTCGGGTCACAGAAAGGAATACAGAGTCATCTCTAAAATTAGTGTTTTTTCTTTTTACTTTGAAGAGTATCCATTTATTTATCTGATACTAGGTTGCAGTTAAGGCTCAATCAAGAGTGGTCAAATTTGGGTTTTATTTTCGATTCGATGAAGCAGAGCGATGCCCCTGCAACTGGTCATACCTGTCTCTTAGGATAAATTTGATCATCGCTGCTCCCTGGATTTTATCGGAGATTTATAGTCGTTAGTCGTGTTATTAATTGTCTCATAAAAAGATTTATTTTTTTGTACCTGTGCATTAGACTTGCGTTATCATGTGGAACAAACAATTTTGTAATTGAAATGTATAAAAATTGCCATGTAATCTTCCTCTCAAAAATTTCATCGTGTATGTCTGTTAGTTTGTTTATAACCTGAAAACTCCTTTGAAAGTGATGTTGGAGGCGACATCTCAGCCAGGTATTGATGTTTGGGCAAGAAAATTCAGCAGAATTTGGAATTTCTTTAAGATAAGCTGTTGAAATCTGTTCGTATTTTTATCCGTCTCTGTAACTTAGGCGTTTCGATCTGGATGTGTTCGAAATATTCTTGGATCTGGAATTAAATCTTTTTTTCGACTTCGTCCTTTCGGCTACACCTTCTTACTTTTTTTTTTGAGTTAAAATCGCCTTCTTGGTCTTCACGTTACAATCTCACATTAAACGTCAATGTATCGAAAAAGTGCTACTGTATTCGTCGATTTTTTTCTTTCTAATAGCTATTTTTTTTTTTTGAGAAACTTTGAATTGAATTGTGTTAAAATGAATTTCCTTGGACACATCATCGTGAAAGATTTTTTTATCATTTGGTAACATAATCGGGGAAACTGTAAATTCTAATGGAATGTCAGGGCGATGCTGAGACGTCAAGTACTTGCAAGTACGATACTTGTACTTATTTTTACTTTTCTGTACGCTCTGCTTTTCTTTCGTTCTCTCTTTTAAGGGCGACAAGAATTATTATTATTATTATTATTATTATTATTATTATTATTATTATTATTATTATTATTATTATTATTAATTCAAGGAAGTGAGTGAATTACCACTTTTAAGATAAAGACTAAAAGAATCTGGTAGAACCCTAAGGTTTAAGGGAATGTCAAAATTTGATACTAAGGAAGAAAAACAAAAGATTCGCCGGGGCTTCTCGATTACCATAGAGTCGAAATGAGAAGACTTGGCATGATGGGTGTTGCCAGGCCTCTTGACGAAAGAATTAACTCTCCCGATGAGCTGATAGAAAAAATGGCGCTAATTGTGCTTGTAGAAGAAAGAGAAAGAGGCAGTTAAGTTTGTTTTCGACAATATTCTCCATTGAGAAGGGTTTTACCGGAAAGTATGTCTTTCAATTTTGCCGTTCGCAAAATGTCTTTTTGGAGGCGGTTGTCTGCTTTAAGCACTTTTTCATCCCGGGCTACGGCCGCCACAGTCTTCTACGTATCAGGTAGTTAATCCCTTGCATAGGTCAAGTGAGGCATTCCGCGGTAGAT
>NC_089752.1:35881383-35893883 GCF_040412425.1 Macrobrachium rosenbergii
CTGTATGAAATTCTCAGCCACGGCTTGGTGGTGGCCTGTGTTGTTGGCACCAGTAGCGGTGCCAGACACACGATCCATGGCTAACCTTAACCTTAAATAAAATAAAAACTACTGAGGCTAGAGGGCTGCAGTTGGGTACGTTTGATGATTGGGGGGTGGATGATCAACATACCAATTTGCAGCCCTCTAGCTTCTGTAGTTTTTAAGATCTGATGGCGGACAGAAGAAGTGCGGACGGACAGAGAAATAGCCATCTCAACAGTTTTCTTTTACAGAAAACTAAAAGTTACTTTACTTAAACTACTAAGGTGTTATTTTAAATGTCAAGATTCAGGTCCACGTATCTGTGTTGGAGTTGGTTTTTTTTTTAAACTATGGTGTTGTCGGTTCACACCCTGAAACACTCTGTCGTTACCGAGTATCTCTTTAGAGAAGTTCATATTAGTGAATAAATTCTACTACAGTAGTTATTTTAAGGCATTCTTATGATACATTTGGTCTTTTGCGTGCATCCATTCACAACACCGTATGCTTAAACTCTTATACATGTATATTTAAAGAGAGAGAGAGAGAGAGAGAGAGAGAGAGAGAGAGAGAGAGAGAGAGAGAGAGAGAGAGAGAGAGAGAGAGAGAGTTCCTTAGTTAAACTTTACATTCCTTGTTGATGTCTTCAAAATTTTAATCGTAGGATCATGTACATTTTCTGATAAAAATGAGATTAGTGTTAAAATGTGAAAGAGACCGAAATTATATATCTTTTTTTATTATTTTATTGTATTTGGAAGCCATGCTATGCGAGAAAATAGACGAATTATACTTGCGAAAAATATTTAGTTGTTTCATCCCAAATACATTACGATCTGACAGCAAAGACGTGAAAATGGCTCGCGCGCGCAAGCGCGCGCACTCACATATGAATACAAATAGATAGATAGGTAGATAGATAGATACTGTGCACATTACCTTCTTTTGTACGATGGCATTACCGTTGTAACCAGTTACCCGTCTTCAAGAATATATTGAAATGTGATTACTGTATTTGGTTTATATCCTTCTCTCTCTCTCTCTCTCTCTCTCTCTCTCTCTCTCTCTCTCTCTCTCTCTCTCTCTCTCTCTCTCTCTGATGTGATACAGTTACCAAAAGAAAATCTGAAAACTCATGAGATTTAGTGTTATGAAGATTTAGGGGGCAAAAGTTTAAGTGAAGCACATTGTTATCATCGGTATATACAGTAAATTATACGAGGTGAGTAGGACTTCTTTCAACTGTAGGTATGAAGGAACCTTTTAAGGCTAATAGGGATGTACGCAGACAACCAATTCCACGTAAGCGGGTTTCAGAGAAAACAGAATACTCATTACTAGACTTTGTTACGCTTTTTCTTTGTATCATCATACTTCATCTTGACTATTATCTACGGGTGTTAGGCGAGAACGGAAGTTAATGAGCATCCTCTGGATATAGTTGTTCATTATTGCCTGAAAATTTTATTCCACTTCCCAGCGTGTCGATAGAAAAAAAGTTTTTAATTATAATATCATTTTAATTCCTTTATTTCTCTTATTCTTTTTCATCATTGATCCGATAATTTGCAGTTCGAGATAGCATTCTCCATTCATCGTGAAAGGGTAAGAGTGCTCATATTGAAAGATTCCTCCGAACCCCAATATTCATGTAATAATTCCATTACAATACCTTGTGCACATTTCATAGAATTTGAATGTAAATGTGTTTTTTAATTTTTCTCCCCTAGATCTTATACTAATCATTATCCGGCGTTAAAAGGTCTATATCTAAAAAGTATCGGTAAGAGAGAGAGAGAGAGAGAGAGAGAGAGAGAGAGAGAGAGAGAGAGAGAGCTTGACATTGTAGATGTTAAGTAATGCTACGTTCACACATTCACGTATCAAGGCACGCATCCCCACGCACGGCCATGAACGGGGCGGAGCCAGAGAGTACGTAAAAACAACGCAAACACAACGTAAATGTACCGTAAGTACTGTGTAAATGCGGCAGCATGCGGCGCGACCGTTACGGACCACCTGGCCGTGCGCCGGGGCAGGAACCTTTCGGCCTGCTCGAAATCCTGCGGGGTGGCCAGGTCAACTGTCAGGTAGCGTGGCCCGACCCGCACAGCGTGGCGCCACCCGCGGGCTGACCGCGCAGCTGCCACGCCGTTACCTGGGGGCACACGCTGCCCCAGGGCACTGCGTGGCTGTCAGAATGGCGTGGGAGTAGACGCGGCAACGCCGCCGCAACCCCCGCAACCGCGTAGATGTGGCAACGCTTTGACCTGGGATAAAAGGGGCAGGCGGCGCGCTTCCAGGTCAGTGCTTCTCCGGCCAGCATCCTGTTGCTATCTCCCTCAGCGCCTCCGTCTTCGCCGCCCACTGCAGCAGCCAAGATGCCCAAAGGACCCATGCTGAAGAGGACCAGGAAAGGGGCCCTGAGAACTCCAGGAGCCCTGGCAGCTGGAGTTGCCCTCACGCAAAGCCTCCTGAAGCTGATGGTCCCCCTTCAGGCAGCGATGCTGTTGTGCTGCAGCTCGAGGCCGACGAGCTCTCGGACGGAGAGCGACCAGAGGAGGAGGAAGAGGACCTTGCCCTCGCCTACGAGAGCGACCCCGCCGCCGCCACCGACGACAACGCCCACGAGGGGATGCCGACGCCGACACCGAAAGCACTCCTGATGGAGATGGCCCTACAGGAGGCCGCAAGAAGAACCCGTCAGTGATCCTCTCGGAGGAAAATGAGAGGCTAGTTGGCGAGTGGCTGGAGACCGAGGCCGAGTTCATATATAACAAGGGCCTCACAGCCTACAAGGATAAGGCCAAGGTGTGGAGGGCCTTCGAAGAGAAGGGCCAGTCACTTGTTCCTTCCGTGAGTGGCCATGAACTGAGGACGTGGTTTACGTCCTCAGGAGTCGTTTTGGGCGGCTTACAGCGGAGAAGAGTGGCCAAGGGGCGGGCAGACGGCTGACGGACCGGGAGAAATGGATACTCAACATTTTCCACTTCCTGAAGCCACACATTGTGCGTCAAAGGAAGCCAAAGGTGTTGGGACTTCCCATGGTATGTTTGTTTTAATGTGTTTCCATGCATAATTATTACTGAATATAATGTTATTACATAGTTTCCATGCATTCAATGTACATTTTATACCATGTTCTCATATATGTCGCTCCTCTTTTACAGGCTGCCTGTGCTGCTGCCACCCTCCCTGCTGCCGCCCCTCCTGCCCAAGTTCTGGACCTGCCTGCTCATGTTTCTTCTGGTCCGACACCGATGCCCTCGCCCTCTCCGGTTGATCGAGCAACAACCAAGGCTCGGAAACACCAAGTTTCCGAGCTGTTCGATGTCGCCTTCACGAGGGCAGAGGCCCTCCGAGACGATATGCTGACGACTGTCGACCCATCTCCTCGTAACCCCCGCGTCCTCTACTGGAGGAAGTTCTTTCAAGAGGTCGAGGATGAGTGCGCACAGGTGTCAGAACAGCTGGGCC
The DNA here is from genome assembly GCF_040412425.1 of Macrobrachium rosenbergii. NCBI lineage: Eukaryota > Metazoa > Arthropoda > Malacostraca > Decapoda > Palaemonidae > Macrobrachium > Macrobrachium rosenbergii. The sequence goes on from NC_089752.1 coordinate 35,884,885, forward strand.
TGCACCTGAAAATGGAGGTGCTTGGTGCCATTCAAAGGTACATCCGTGCCACCAAAGAGGGCTCCACGGTGCCGTCGAGGGCCATGATGACCCACACCATGGCAGTGACAGCAGAGTGTCAGGCACCTGCAGTTCCTGCCAGCCTGTCGGCATCGCAGCAGCAGCGGGCACTCACTGCACAGCAGCTGGCGCTCCTGCAAGCACAGTTGGTGACATCCACACCAAAAGATCTCAGCAACCTGTCGCTTGACACAACATTCCTTAATAATTTACAGAGTTAATGTATATACTGTTGTTTTTCCTTTTGCTTTTATGTATGTGTATGTTTCTGTTTTATATTAAATAAATATATTTTGCAATATCATGTCTAGCTCTATCCTCTGCTCAAATATCATGTATTCAATGAAATAGCTATAATGCAAGTACACAAATAAAGAAGGCAAAATGAACCCGAATACACTAACATTTCATTATTGACTTTGAAAAAAGTTCAAAATACTTTATGTAACATATGTGCACAGAAGCAAAATGACAACAGGCAAAATATTAGCAAGTCATATAAAATGTCACAAATATCGGGGAGAAGGTAGTTTCAAAAAGATAGAATTTTCATATCAGAATATCAACAATGTAAATGCTAAGAGCAGGTACTTTCAAGAACAGAATTATCACCTCAGAATAAAAACAATGTTAAGAGAAGGTACTTTCAAAAATGATAGAATTATCATATCAGAATAGATTCCATGTTAAGAAATTATTAAAAAGGGCAAAATAACTACATCTTCTTTCTTTTATTTATATGTATGTTTGTTTCATATTGATTAAACATAAATTTGCAAAGTCATGTCCCGCTCTATCCTCTTCCCAATTACCAAGTATTGATGAGAGTAATATATCATAGATTTGAGCAATATCTTTTATTAAATCAACTAAAACAAACAAAAGTACACAAATGCACAGGGCAAAATAATCCTGAATTGATACATTATTGAATTTTAAATAAGTCCAAAATATAGGCAGGAACAGACATTTAAGTAATTACAACAATCAGGTATGCATGAGAGTAACTAAATCATGTTCTCCTGCCAGTGCACGGAGCCTTCAGCCGAGGAAAAGTATTCCTTCAGCAAGTTACGCTGTTCCTTTGCATCCCTCGTTGCAGTGTTGCGGTCACGGTTGGAAGGGCTGCTCCTAAGGACGGGTCACTCCTCCAGCTACCAGGGATGACAGCATGTGTGACAGGGTGCTCCTGATCTCCTTCTTGTCTTCGTGCATTTCTTCTTATGATCATATTGTGCAGAACACATGCGGACATCACTAATGGCTCTATATGGTCAGGCTTCAAGCATATTGCAGTGTGGAATACTCGGAATCTGTTTGCCAGAATCCCAAAGGCGTTCTCCACCGTCCTGCGTGCCCTACTTAACCTGTAGTTGTAAATCCGTTCCTCCTTGCTAAGTCCTCTTTTGGGGTAGGGCTTCATAAGGTAATTCCTCAGGGGGAAGGCATCATCGCCAACTAGGAAGTAGGGCACAGGAGATCCATTAGGTTGACCTGGCAGGGCATCCGGTTGGGGAAGATTTGCTTCCTCTTGCAACAGCATTTCTGCCAGTCGGGTCTGGGCAAATACACCACCGTCTGACTCTGACCCAATGGCTCCCACGTCGACGTACAGGAACTTGTATGAAGCATCAGCAACTGCAAGTAATACCATGGAGTAGAACTTCTTGTAGTTGAAGTAATGCGTACCGCCCTTGGGAGGGTTACGGAGCCTAATGTGCTTCCCATCTATAGCTCCAATTACGTGCGGGAAGTTCCACCGTTCCTCAAAACCCCGTGCAACCTCCTGCCACGCTTCAGGTGTTTGTGGCACCTGCAGTTCCTCATCCCTGAAGGCAGCAACAATGGCCCTGCAGGTCTCTGGTACGATGAGACTAATGGTGTTGTGGGCTACCCGGAACGAATATTGCAGACTCTTGTAGGAATCACCTGTAGCGAGGAATCGTAGGGTGATAGCAACACGTAGGCCTGGCTCAATGGGTTTCCTCCAGAATGTCACTTTCTTCTGAATGTGGGGTGTGACCCGTTCAACAGTTTCATTGAAGAGGTCCTTGTCAATCCGGGTAAAATTTCTGTACAGCTCTGGGGCTTGGTTGACAACTCCGCCATCAGGTTGTCATAATGACCTTGCTCCATCCTTTTCTGCAGGTACGGCCACGCCCACACCCTCCTTGGGCGCCTTTTTCTGCCCTAAGTGCTTTGCAGCAATCATTGCAAGCTCCAGCAATAACATGACGTGCACATACTCAATGACAAGTGGCAACAATTCTGGTCTATCCGTACGTGCTATAGCTATGAGTTGACGCATTTCAGCTATGTTGTCCATGTTGCTTCAGCACGTTAGTAGTATGTCTTGTCGTTGTGGTATTACGGCATTGACTAGCTCACATGTGCAGCTGCCGGCCTTTATATAGCTGGGGTTTAACCCCCGCAGTACGTGGGGCCAACGTGACGTTTGCGTAACTCAGTTACGCAGAACGTAACACATATCTGCGTATAATCGACGTTGGTGTTACGTGCTCTGCCACGCACTACTTATGCCTGCGCCGCCGCTTGTTCGTCAGCGTCACGTCACCCTTACGCAGTGCTTACATTTGCGGCGCACTATAATACGCATGCATCACGCACATCGTCCCGTGACACGTATCCAGTTGGGCGGGGCCTATTTTCTCGCGTATGCGCAAGTTTCACCAATTCCGGCTGTGCGTGCGCATGCGTGCCTTGATACGTGAATGTGTGAACTTACCATAATGAGATTATTGATGATGCATCGTTTCCTGTAATATATCAGTATCATAATGGGTAAACGTTTTTGAATTAAATTTTTATTGATTATCTTTCTTCAGGAAAAATACACAACTTCATAGAACGGTAGAATGTGTTGAGATGTATTTTATGTTTTTTCCCACCTTGTTATCGTTAACGTCCATGATTTTTCTTAAAATCAAGGACTGAGGATTGCCATTAATCTGGGCCAACTTAATTAGGTTCTTTGGTGTTTTTTTTTTCCAAGATATTTTTTGTGTTGAATCTCCATCGATCGGGAAAGAACCTTGTTGGGGGTAGACAAGGAAGAGGGTGAGGTGATGAAGTGCATGCTATCAGGTAGATATATGGGAAGTTTAATATTGAAGGGGGAAAAAATGCATGGACCTAAAAACCCTTATGATAGCATTTATAGTAAACCATGTTTTAGGACATGTAGGAGAGAAAGTAACTGGTTTTATGCAAAATTACTTTTAGACAAGGGTGCGTCATTTCTCTAATTGCTTTTCAATATTTTTATGATGGACTGGTGGGAGAAGTTGGTTGAAGGACATTAGATGTTGACAGTGTTGTGGGAGAGGGAAATGGTTGTGTGGAGTTGCTTATGTACGTAGATGATACAGCTATGGATTTTGGATATTAGAGGGAAAATGCAGAATCTGATAAAAGCCATTGACTTGCAAAGGGAGAAAGTTGAGAGTAAATGTGAGCAAGAGTAAGGTTCGGGGGTAAAGAGAGCAAGGGAGATGGAACAATGATCGATAATATGGGCTATGTATAAATGGAAGTGGTTGATTTGTAAAAATTTGAGAGTAAATGTAACAGATAATGAGAAGGTACGGCTCACAGATTAGGTGAAGCCAGGAAGATGTAAGGATACGTCCAGAGGACTGAGAAGAAACTTGCATCGATTGTTGAGCCCATTTTAGGGAAGTTAACGGGAATTTTCACTTGGAATGAACACTATAAAGGGAGATGCTATTGAGATGTGTTGTAAAAGGAATTGAGTGGATGAGACGGGTGGATATTAGCAGAAAGAGTAAACAAGTTTCTTCGGCTCAATCGAGTTGTCTGTACAGCGTATAATGCTGTATGAAACTCTTGATGTGCTGCAGTATGAAACTCTCAGCCACAACCGGACAGCGTTCAGTTGCTCCTCAGATGCGGTCAAGTGTAGATGCGTCGGCGGATGGCACTCTAGCGGTGCCAGACGCACGATCCATGACTAATTTTAACCTTAAATAAAATAAAAACTACTGAGGCTAGAGGGCTGCAATTTGGTATGTTTCATGATTGGAGGGTGGATGATCAACATAGCATTTTGCAGCCCTCTAGCCTCAGTAATTTTTAAGATCTGAGGGCGGACAGAAAAAGTGCTGACGGACAGACAAAGTCGTCTTAGTATTTTTCTTTTACAGAAAACTAAAAAGCCAAGGCAAGTGAAAGGATGGGTCAGAGTGTTCTGAGATGATTTTCACATTGGAAAATAAATAAAGAAAAGATATTAATGAAATAAGTAAATACTCTTTCAGGGGAGGAGAAGAGGACTTTAAAGTGCTGTATGGATGGGATGAAACACACCCGGGGTTTTAACATCCAGAAATTTTGAGAGCTTCCAATATAGAGGTGAAAAGCTTGTATGAGTATGGGGTTCGATATGCAGCCGATGAGCCCTTTGTGTGCGTGTGTAAAGCAGCAAATGCTGACATATTTTGCACGATGGTTTATCCAAGACCCAACTGTCAAAATATGAATTTGTCAGTGACCGTTGCTTTTTCGTTCTTTGGAGCCACGATAAGACTAGTTATATACAGTGTATACACACACACACACACACACACACACACACACACACACACACATATATATATATATATATATATATATATATATATATATATATATATATATATATATAATTTTTTTTTTTCAGCGATTCGCACTTGCAGTAATATAAAGCATAAGAATAAATATTTAACTTTCTTTTGAATTCGTAATAAATAAAGAAAGTTGTCGGTAAATAATTCGGACCTTATGACATCTCCCGCACTCACCCCTTGGGTAAAACTTTAACCTTCCTTAGACTGAGTGATCTGCACCGAGGCCTTAATTCCAGGTGCGGTCCTACGGAGATTAAGCCTTGCCAGCGCTGGAATGACTCAGAAGAGGAAGCGAGGTGGCCTATAGCAACTGGCCCCAAGTGCTGGCGCCATGACACCTGGGCATGAGTGACCTCGCAAGGGGGCCTGCCCGCCAAACGCCACGTGCGAGCCCTCTATAGAAAACGGAGTACAAGTGAATGTACAACACCACCTGGACGGAGCGGAATCTTAATCCTCTGATGTTACAAAAGGTTGCCGCATGGGCAGATCGACCTCAGAGATGCTTGACACCCTATCCAGCACACTTGCAGTCCTCTTGCCCCCTTCGAGTTACCCCTTGCTTTCCCCATGTGGCTGGTCTAGAAGCCTGACTTAATTTTGTAGTGACCCCCTTTTATCACCCTCCATCGCTGGTGCCCCTTTGATGAGGAAACCCCCATCTCCTGAAGAAGGCAATATACCCGAATTAAGGTTCTCGAAGTCAGTCACGTACCCTATTATTTTCTTTCACTATTTTATTTTATTTTCTCAGTGCGATTTACCTCAGTGAGACCTATTAAGAGAAGTGCGTAACATCGTAACGTAAGTGTATTAACCAGTGTTGCAGAATTGAGTTGCTTGGTACCATAAGTGCAACACCCTCGATTCCCTTTAACCCTGGAACACAAACCCCTATTTTTAGTAACACGATCACAAACCTGGGGTGTAGCTAACCCCAATCTTTGGATCAATAAAACTCAGTTTTCCTTTCATGCAATCTTATTTTTGAAATATGAAACACAAACTAGACTTATTCAGCTTTCTTTTGATGGGTAAACTAAAATGAAAAAGAAAAAATTTCTTGTAATAAAATTAATACAAAAAAAACTTTGAATTTTCAATTTTTTCCGTAAAAAAAAAAATTATATATAAAAAAAAAAAATTTCTTTAGAGAAACGGGCTTCCTGCCATGGTGAAATGAATCCTTCTTCCATCCCCTCAGCAGCCCTCAGCATTTTGGCACCACATCTCACTGTAATATGGAGAGACAAAAAAGGGTCAAAATTTAGCACAGTAAAATTATGATATTTTGATCTTATCACTCGTTACTCCTCTGAAAACTTACTAAATACTAAGTAATTGATGTTTAGAGGGTGTATTAAAGATGTGTGATGATATATCATGTTATATAGCTCAATGTTGTTATATATATATATATATATATATATATATATATATATATATATATATATATATATATATATATATATATATATATATATATATATATATATATACAGTGGCCATAAATGAAATACGGGTAATTACTTACCACAAGCTCAAGACAGCTTGTACATGTAGGATACAGCAGCCCTCAGCATTTTGGCACCACATCTCACTGTAATATGGAGAGACAAAAAGGGTCAAAATTTAGCACAGTAAAATTATGATATTTTGATCTTATCACTCGTTACTCCTCTGAAAACTTACTAAATACTAAGTAATTGATGTTTAGAGGGTGTATTAAAGATGTGTGATGATATATCATGTTATATAGCTCAATGTTGTTATATATATATATATATATATATATATATATATATATATATATATATATATATATATATATATATATATATATACAGTGGCCGCAAATGAAATACGGGTAATTACTTACCACAAGCTCAAGACAGCTTGTACATGTAGGATACAAGTGGGATTTGCACACAGGTCGTTGACATTTCAAGCACCTGATGCGCGTCTTCCGGTCTTGAGAGCGGGGGCACTCAGCACAGCGTACCTGAGGGTAGTTACATTGGGCAAGTACTTGGCCAGTTGGGTACTGTGTGTTGACTACTGATGAAGTATTGCAGACAGTAGTTATCAATGTTCTTAGGTTCCGTGGGAGACTGGCACTCGACAACCTCTTTTCAGCCCATTGCCGTATGAATGATCTTGCAAGACGTAGCATGAAGGTACGGCGTTCTGGAAACTTGGTAACTCCTGTCGTCTCTAGGTGTGCTATGTACAGTACCTTTGCATTGATAACAGCAGCATTCAATATCCAGTAAAAGATACAAAGTGGCCATCTTTTAGTTTTCCGGTTGCAGGAGTACAGGGCACACATCCCATCAAATGCATCAACTCCTCCTTTGGTGCGGTTATAAAATTCTATGATCTCAGGTTTTCCGTTCTCTTGCAGGACTGGCTGGCTATGCATAGATGAGAGCAAGAGGACTAACTTCTTAGCCGGCTTTCCTACTGGAGGCACATATGAAACCAGGGTCATCTCTTTTGTGAAGAGAAAGGCACTTGATCCAGGTTCACGATTATCTTTGGACTTTATCTTCTCTGGTAGTTCTCGCTTGTTTGCCTTCAACGTTCCAACCAAGGTCATTCCACAGTTTTGCAGAAGATCAGCGACAAGTCCTACGGAGGTGAACCAATTATCTGTGGTCACATTTCTGTTTGTCATGTGGTATGGCTTTGTGAGCTCCTTAGTATAATAATGGCCCAGTCCTACTCCAGCTGAAGGCCGTGTATTATCCTTTCCGAGGTACGGGATACTTCCTAGCAGGTATTTACTCTTGCAGTCATTTATGTTGACCAACTTTATGCCATACTTGGCGGGCTTACTTGGGATGTACATCCTGAATGAACAATTTCCACGAAATCCTACCAACTGTTCATCAACACACAGATTCTCACTGGGTGTATAGTGCCTTTCACACTTCTCCATAAATTTATCAAATAGTTCCCGGATAGGTGCAAATCTGTCAGTTTCTCTTCTCATCTCTCTTGTCTGTGGGTCATCAAAGCGTAAACAGTTAAGAATAAACTCAAAACGAGCCTGCGACATAGCAGCACAGTAAAGTGGCGCACCGATCTCAACAGACCACATGTCACAGATTGACATATGGCTATCCTTTTGGCATCCCGAAAATATTAGCACCCCAATGAATGCTCTTAGCTCCTCCCGTTCCACATTTTTATGTGTTGATGTTTTCTTCTTGTACTTACTGGCTGCAATCTCCATCCTCTTGTTTGTCCACTGACAGACTATATCCAGAAATGAATCGTCCAGGAATAAGTTAAAGCACTCCTCTGGGGAATGACAAGCTTGTGCTTCAGCATTTGGTCCGGGTCTACCGGCGACAATGTTTCTGGCTGCACGATTGGTACTTAACTGTGGACGGGTACACCATCTGAACCCATGCTTTGCATCCAAAGTAGCAGTATCAAACGATACTATAGGTGGAACTGGAACATCAATTTCAGCCTGTCTCCTACGTCTCCCACGACCACTGGCTGCAGGGGTGGAAGGGGGAGCAGAAGAAGAGTTGGCTGCAAGAGACACATCATTACTAGGTCCAGCTATAGGGGAAGAAGGAGAAGGTATATCAACTAAGGTGGAAGAGGTACTATCAACTGGATAGATTCCAGGGTTTGGTCCAACAATACGGGTTTTTTTCTTTGGGGTCGATGTGCTACATGTTTTTCTGGTAGTTTCCTTCTTTATCTTCTTTTTCTTCAGTCTTTTTTCAGCATCCTCTGACCCTTCAACGTTGTCACTGGACTCACTATCACTAAATGACGGGACATAATCCTTATCATAATCACTATCATACATCAACTCTATTTCTATCTGATCCTGATCCTCCACCTCCTCATCACTAGCGGTCATTTCATCATCATGTATGTTGGTTCCAAGTCCTTCATTATCAATTGCCTCCTCATCTTCATCTAAGTTTGACAAGGCACCAGTCGCATTCATCATATGTTCTAACTCATCATCTGTTAATATTTGTTTCTTTGACATTTTCACAGTTTTTGGGACACTTTTATTTTAGACTTCCACTGATTTTATTGTCTGTTTGTTTTATTGTAAATAGAACCTGAAACTTATTTATTTATGCCTGGAAAGATATGTAAATAATTATCATAATCACTGTCATGCATCACTTTTATTTTAGAATTCCACTGATTTTATTGTCTGTTTGTTTTATTGTAAATAGAACCTGAAACACATTTATTTATGCCTGGAAAGAAATGTAAATAATTATTATTATTATTATTATTAGTAGTAGTAGT
>NC_089752.1:35898883-35903883 GCF_040412425.1 Macrobrachium rosenbergii
GAGGCCTTTCTTTACTCGAAGGTAAATCATTATTATTAAAGTAGTTTAACCAGACCACTGAGCTGACTTTCAACTCTCTTAGGGCTGGCCTGTAGGATTAGCTTAAAATACTAGGCCCAGGCCTGAGGCCAAGCGCTAGGACCCAATAGATCATTCGGTACAATGATGAATGAATTAAAATTAAATTAAAAACTTCACATAGGCACATCCTCTCATACTGAGACACATACATACAACAAATACATTTACTCAGACTTCCTTACATACATACTAAAAAGGTATATTAAAATTCAGAATATAAATTAAGCAACATTTTAAAATTTTGCCTGTTTTTTAAACTCAACAAATGTTAAAAGGGTTTGTGTGCTTTTATGATTTATTTATTTTTATATTGTATTAATTAAATTACAGTTCCTCAAGAACGTAAGGGGATGTATGGATGAGGGGGAAGAGCAGATGAACCGATATTTGTGTATCCGGTTACCTATAATAGGATTTCCCCTCGAACTTATGGAAATGCTGCTGTCTATAAAATGTGTTTTGCTTCGTTATGTTTATCATAGAAGTTGTTTTTTTCCTTGAACGATCCTTTCATGAAAGTGGTGGCAACGCTGAGATTATAGATTTTATACAACGATGTAAAGAGAAAGGCTCTCTCCTGCTCTGTTTCATATATATATATATATATATATATATATATATATATATATATATATATATATATATATATATATATATATATATATATATATATATATATACATACACTGAGGAGGGTTGTTAATGCATGTTGGCTAATATCTGTTCTATTATTTTTCACTGTGCTTCTACACGGGCAGTATTACCTGCAATTTCATTGGTTTCTGGTCCTCTTAGTTGGAATGACTGATTAACTGACTTACGTTAGATGGAATCGCAACGAAAGTGGTCATCGACGCCCTTTCTAGTATGGTACAACCCATTTTTTTTAAATGTCGTCTATTTGATTTGGTCCGTGAATCAGTGCAATTAAGGGCGCCTTCCTTAGCTATTCCGATCTGATGGACAGGTAACAATTCTCTCATAACGCAAATTTACATTACCTCATTTTTGTATGCTCTCAGAAGTGCGTGCAAGGTCGTGCTATCCGATCGAAGGTCTGCACTAGGCCGTGTTGAAGCTCCCTCGTCTTCGTTTATTTGCCTTTTTCTTGTTTTTAGTGGATATTGGTTTTAACTTTAATGTTCAGTTTTCTGTTAAAGAAAACTACTGAGATGGCTTTGTCTGTCCGTCCGCACTTTTTCTGTTCGCCATCAGATCTTAAAAACTACTGAGGCTAGAGGGCTGCAATTTTTTATGTTGATCATCCACCCTCCAATCATCAAACATACCAAATTGCAGCCCTCTAGCCTCAGTAGTTTTAATTTTATTTAAGGTTAAGGTTAGCCTTGGATCTTGCGTCTGGCACTGCCGAGCCCAATTCCGGAGGCGTCGCAAACGCAGCTTCATTTGACCGAATCATCAAGAGGCTCGTAATGTTGTCAATCGAAGACAGTTACAACAAGATCGTGACACTGCGGCTCATCGAGAGGCTCGTGTAGATCCTCAGAGTTGCATTTTTTTATTTTGATTTGATAGTTTTTTTTTTTATTTCGATTTGGTCAACCTAGGAACACAGGCTACCACCGGGCCGTGTCTGAGAGTTTCATATAGCATTATACGTTCTACAGAAAACTCGATTGCGCCGAAGAAGCTTTGGCACATTTTTTACTTGTTCCTTTTTTAACGGAGGATTACCGAATTTTCCACAAGCTTTGCATCAGCAACCATTCTCACCATTGTAAGGTCGTTCCTGCCAGTGGCATAAACTCTTTCTTTGACATTGCGTGTTTTTCTTGAATTTAGCCTCCGCCACTTCTTAGGACACTCAGGTAAAGCATATTGTTTTCCATATTGTATTCCCAAAGCGAGAACACTGAGCAAAGGGTCATTATTCAAACCTTTGAATGTATGATGGAAATTGGTTGAAAATTGTGTCCTGTTTTCGAGGGGCAGTTGCTCCTTTTCTTAGATGGCTTTGTACAAATCAACTAATCTTCAATTCCTAAGTTTACTGCTCTGCAACAGTCATTTCTTGCACAGATTTTGGTTTTTATATCCGTACTCCTTTAGCCCAAGTTCCATTATTAAGTGGAGAGAAATGACGGCTGGATCACTGGTTGGGCGGATTGCCTCTTGATTCAGCCCTTTAGAGAAAGGAGCAGTATTGAAGACATAGACTCTTACGACACTTAGATAATGCATTAGTATTTATATAGACATGGGAATTGCCATGGACCTTTGATTTTCTTAATAATAAATTTTGACAGTAATTACGGGTACATTATCAAACACTTGCACGTAACTGTCGTGGTCCACTGATCATTCTTCAAGTCTCTCTTTTTGTATCCATATCTCTCTCTTTATTTGGTCTTTCCCAAGCCTCGCTCTGCTTTTTACGATGTTGGAAGTATGTTCCCATTTGCCATTCTCTGAAGCACCCGACCTCCTTGTGACGATTTTCCTTCGTTTTATGAGTTCTTCCGAGGATTATTGTTCTGCTTGCCGGATAAAATTTGCATTCGAAAAGATCCAGCTCTCTCTCTCTCTCTCTCTCTCTCTCTCTCTCTCTCTCTCTCTCTCCCCTCTCTCTCTCTCTCTCTCTCTCTCTCAGTGGATGATGGCAGAATGAGAGAGAGAAATGGGTATCAAGAGTAGGTGAACCATTAAGGGATTTTGGAGATTTGCAAAGTAGTGAAACACTCATGCGCACGCTCACGCTCGCGCGCACACACACACACACACACACACACACATATATATATATATATATATATATATATATATATATATATATATATATATATATATATATATATATATATATATATATATATATATCTGTGTTTGTGTCACTTATGCACGCTTGGCAAAGTATGTATAAATGCGCGGACGAAGCACTTATCAATTATAATTCCCACTGGGTGAAAGTTTTTCCATAGTTACAATAGATTGCATGTTATACGATATTCATAGCATAATATTGATGAATTTATCTCTCTCTCTCTCTCTCTCTCTCTCTCTCTCTCTCTCTCTCTCTCTCTCTCTCATGCAAATGCGAACAATGAAATAACCCTTACTGCAGATGCGAACAATTAAGATAAAAAAGAAAAGCAGAGCCGAATGGGATAACAGCGTCAAGCTCTCTCAGTGACTTCATAAGTCGTCACTGTTCCCTAATGAAAGCTCCACCCATCTTCTTCCTGATGTAACCTCAAAGCAACAGAACTCTCCCTTAATTAGCCCCATTACAAGTAACTAACACGAAATACAACACAGTAACACTCACGTAACCCTTTCTTATTACAATGGCAACATGATACGTAAACCTAAAAAATAACAAACAAACACTACCCGATCTTTCAAACGCATTCACTTAACACTCGCGACACAAGTCCTAATGCAACTGACTCGATCAAAAGTGCGCACTCGTCTGACTGCAAAAATTCCCTTAGTGAGCAGAGAGGCACATATACCAACCAAAAGGCACACCCTAAAAATCTCAATTTCCTTCTCTTCGGAGGTGTACGTAATCACCTCAATATACCCAAGTGTAGTTCCCGCTGCCACCAAAATACTGTTACCCTACAAAGAGTTAATCCCATTGCTTACCTTTGCAAGCAGTCAAGAAGTCCCATCTGTTGATAGCTCGATAGTGACCGTATCAAAGTGGCTACTGTCTTCGTACATTTATGCATACACACACGCATCCTCGCTCTCTCTCTCTCTCTCTCTCTCTCTCTCTCTCTCTCTCTCTCTCAGGTCTACAGCAAAACAAGCATTACCCAAAATAATTTATTTGACAATAATCTAACATAACTGGATTGCAAGAAACAAGACATGAAATAAAATGGAATACTATTGTTTACCAAATGATCAAATATGTTAAGAACCACAGTGTTCAACTAATCATTCTCTCTAAATAATTTCCCCACAGTAGGTCAACATAAGTCAAAGTCCAGTGTATTCCAAATGAGTACATCTTAAGCTCTTCCTCAGTGAAACATCTGAAGAAGTCAAACAAAACCCTTGTTAAACAAATGTATAAAAATAAAGAAATGGGAATTCCTTCCATGTTACTTATAAAGTACACACAGTGTCAGATACAAATGAAAAGAGCAGTCTACAGTTTGGGAAATCAAAAATGTTTCCTGCCTCCAAATAGCAATGATCACAGTCTTAATCGACAGGTCTCGAACCACCGAAGGCTTCTATCAGTATTCGGTGTTGATCTTCGAATGACAATTTGTTTGATACCTAACACCTTCACACCCTGGGGGTCGCCCCCCCCAAAAAAAAAAAAAAAAAAAACACACATATGAAAGAATTCTCTGGAACCTGGACATTCCGGCGAACAAACTCAAAGTCTTGCAGCCAGGCAGAGATGTTCTCACGTCTCAAGAATATCTGCTGTACCTGACATACGCACAGCTTTCCTAATCAGGATGCATGCCAGACACCAGCCAAGCATTCTCTCAAGGTTCTTCATAATGCCTTTAGCCACACTTATTAATAAAATATCTACTGTGTATTGTAATTCATAAATTATCTGTGACCTATAAACTTTTCAGATATATATATATATATATATATATATATATATATATATATATATATATATATATATATATATATATATATATATATATATATATATATATATATATATATATATATATAAAAAATCAGCTGAAGCCACAGGAAAAGGTTGAAAAGAAACGACAGAGTGCCGAGTAATTTCGTGAAATTAACACATCTTTGCAGTACTGCCAGATTTTTACATTTTATTGTCCCCCCCTATCTGTTAACGCCATTGATTGATATATCACCCTTGTATTGACCAGTCCTGTCAGGGGAAAATTAGATTTAAGGTTCTTTTCGATCAAAGTTGTGCTGTTCACTCATTTCGTTTCTTGTAATTT
>NC_089752.1:35908883-35916383 GCF_040412425.1 Macrobrachium rosenbergii
TTGTTCTGCCTTATAATAATAGTATGAAAGATATCCTCATCTTCTTAAGAATTTTGGTGTTAATGTCGCATTTAAGAACAATACAACAATGAAAATGTACTTATCAAGAACTCCCCAGACAATATTAAAGGGGTGTATATAAAATTCCGTGTAAGTCTTGTGACAACTTTTATATTGGCCAAACCGGGAAAGCACTGGAAAAAAGAATTGAACAACATAAGAAATGTGTGAGATATGCACAAGGGAACAGTGGTATATTTGTACATGTTAGTGAGAACAATCATGCTATCAACTGGGAAGGGGCAAAAGGATTGTATATTCTAATAATGCACTGGAAAGGAACATCATTGAATCTAGCTTCATAAAAGAAAGTTACAACCATAATATGAATATCAGTCAAGGGATGTATAAACTTGATCCTTTAATATCAAAAGAAATTTGTAAATTGTTTAAACTTTAAGGTAGGAAGTAGAGATATATGAAAATAGGATTATCATATTTGTAAACACAGTAGAGGGTAGTAATGTTAATGAGTTTCCAAACCTGCCTCCATGACACCTGTCAGGTGTGGATCTGAGGTGGGGTATGGTCTGTTTATCAGCAATGTCCCCTGAGAGTCTATTGTGATTTTTAGCCAAATGAGTTTTAAAGGCCACCCCTACCTCGACACCGGCCTGAGTGGGGATATGGAGCCTCTAACGGTTGTGTATGTTCGTCAGTACTGTTCTTGTAGTATATATATTTGTGACTTCTCACACTCTGTATCAGTCCTTCGTCAATGGCTTGGAAATAAAGTCGAAACCGGTCAGACCTACACCCTGTTTCTTATTTTTCACCTGTGGTAATGTGTGATATATATATATATATATATATATATATATATATATATATATATATATATATATATATATATATATATATATATGTATATATATAATATATATAAATATATATATATATATATATATATATATATATATATATATATATATATATATACATATATATATGTATATATATATAATATATATAAATATATATGTATATATATATATATATATATATATATATATATATATATATATATATATATATATATATATAGTATCTATTATATCAATTTATATATATAATATATATAGATATATATATATATATATATATATATATATATATATATATATATATATATATATATATATATATAGTATCTATTATATCAATTTCCTTGGCTTTGTTTCTATGGGTGTGTGTCCACATTCCTCCCACTTCCCTCCCTCCAAAAACCAGTTATGCAGGGTGGCCCCTAAATACACCCCTCCCCTGGAACCTCGACTCCCACATCCCTCTGCTCCCACTCCCCTCCCCTCCCCTTCCTTCCCCTCCCCTCCCCTCCTCCCCCTCCCCTCCTCCCCTCCCCTCCCCTCCCCTCCCCTCCCCTCCCCCCCCCCCCTCCCCTCCCCTTAAGCAGTGTGGTCCTTAAACACGGCCCTCTCCGCGGGACCTCAACTCCCACATGGAAAAAACAACAATTACCCTCCTCCTCCTTCCCTATCCCCCTTCCCTCCCCTTCCCGTCATCCCTTTTCCATGTTTTATGATGTTTGTATAATAGACTGGAAGGTATGGGAATGGTATGATATGGGTATGGATATGGATATGGATGTGGATATGGGTATGGAATGGATATGGGTATGGGTATGGGTATAGGTATGGGTATGGTAAGGATAAGGGTACGGGTATCGGTACAGGTATGGGTATAGGTATGGGTATGGTACAGATATGGGTATGGGTATGGTGCAGACATGGGTATGGGTAATGTTATCGGTTTTATGATGTTTTATGGTGAAGTAAAATGTGTTGAGTTTGAGTACTATTAACAAAATGTTTTTAGGTTTGTAAGGACATAATTTTTTTTTTATAAAAGTAATGTATAGACTTTTCAAATAAAAATATAACTTGCTCGACCTTTAGAATTTATGAAGTATTTAATTACCCTCATGTGGTAACTATGAACCACCTGCATTCGTTTAGGAGCTGAAGACGGCTTCACAGGATCCTGGAGTCTTTCAGAATTGAAGACGTTATAATCCAATGGGTATTTCTCCAGGAATGCTTCAGGAGCTGAAGCCTGCTTCAAAGGATCCTGGAGTTGTGAAGACGTCTTTCAAATATAATATTTTAATAACTGTCCAGAAATTTTCAACATTTCGAAATGGACTCAGTGGGTAATTCTAGAACGATAGCAGGCACTACTGGTGATGGTCCGGAACCGCCAATGGCATCAGAATTGATTCAAATCCATCAACAGCTGCTCCTGCGCCTACACCAAGATATGGTCAGTCGTTTCTATATAACTGGAAGGTATGAGAATGGTATGGTATGGATATGGGTATGGAATGGGCATGGGTATGGGTATATATATGGGTATGGTACAGATATGGGTATGGATATGGTACAGATATGGGTATAGGTATGGTACAGATATGGGTATGGGTATTGGTATGGGTATGGTTATGGGTATAGGTACAGGTATGGGTATGGTACAGATATAGGTATGGGTATAGTACGGGTGTGATACAGATATGGGTATGTAATGGGTATGTAATGAAGAATATGCCTTATTATTAATGCGAATTCTATGCATTTATTTACAGAAAATGTAATTACATAATAATACGGTAAATATTGTCGAAACTGAAAACTCATATAACTAATTGGCAACTGTCAAGGGCGCCTCAAAGCTCTCGCTGTTTGCAGATCACCGTCTCTCGGCACTACTGCCAAACTGAGTCAAGAACAGATGCAACATAATAAGACATATTATTAGTTTTCTCTTCACATATCACACGCATCTAAAATCTGAAAGCACCAGTGTATTCAGGGAGAATTTATTGTATGAAAACACAAGTTTTATTTTATCTTGATTGCCTGAATGATGCAAAATCCGATGATAAGTAAAAACAGGTATAAAGAATTAAATGCTTCTCTCTTCACTTTTATTCGTTTTAATTCCTTTGTGTTTTATCTTATTGATTTCAGGAAATCATGATTTAGTTGTACAATTAATACCGAATCCTGTGGTATGACCAAAACTTTCCTATATTGTGCAAAACGTGAGATAAATGAAGAATATAAATATATATTGCTAGTTTCCTGAGCTACAGACGTAAAAATGAGACAGTGAGCGAGCGGCCTACCTCCCGGTACCAGCCAATCAGAGGTCGCAAAACAAACGTCTCGTAGGCCCAGGAATCTGCCTTAAGTAAACCAGCTATAGTATATATATATATATATATATATATATATATATATATATATATATATATATATATATATATATATATACATATATACATATATATATATACATATATATATATATATATATATATATATATATATATATATATATATATATATATATATATATATATATATATATAAAACCTAGAATGATTACAAGATTTCACGTGCTATAAATGTAATTCAGTAATATTTGTTGCTTTGCTCAATATCCTGTATTCACTAAATAGAAAAGACAGGGAATTACGTTTAGAATTACGTTCATTTTTTATGCATCGTTTTTTGCATGGTCAGGTGCTTCGAAAAAGTGTTGATTGTTGTTTAGGGGTGTTGAGAGACAAAAGTTTACGAAAAAAAAAAACGTGGAGGAAACAAAAGAGAAAGCATTTCATTGTTAGGCTTTGTATTGAAAAGTTTATGCCCCGGAAATAAAGTAAATGGTTTTTACCTGTCAAGTTAAAACTTTCGAATAAAATCGCTAAACGCATTCATTGCGCGTTTGGACTTGGGTTGTATATGTCGCTTTAATAATCACGGTACTGGGCAGTTTTACGATTTTTTCTCCGAATTGATGTGTGCAATATGTATGCATATATATATATATATATATATATATATATATATATATATATATATATATATATATATATATATATATATATATATATATATATATATATATATATATATATGTGTGTGTGTGTGTGTGTGTGTGTGTGTGTGTGTGTGTGTGTGTGTGTGTGTGTGTGTGTGTGTATAGTACCTTTACATCCTTAATTTTTGGTTAAAGTGAGTTTCGTGAAATTAAAAGCATGGCTTCGTTTTTTCCTTTATGTTCTCTCTTGTACTGTACACGGAGTATATCTTGCTCCAGTGTAGATCTTTGTCAAAGTGATCAATCATCAAGAACAACCTCACCACACCTGACTCGGTGTGAAACACACTTGCGAACACACTCATTACGATTTTTTAATTGAAATATACAGAAAAAATCAATATCCATGTTTAGAGTAAATGTTATGCCGTTATTCGGCAAACTGACAACGGTCAGGGATCGTCACCTCCTGATGCAGACGTTGTGATTAGCTAAGTACCATTTTCATAAACATCCCGAGAAGAGTACGTCTCATTCCATCTTTTCGCTTCTTCACTAATTAACAATGAAATAATTGAAATGGTATCATTAGATCATTACCAGTGTTATTATTGTTATTATGATAATTAGACTTTTATATACGCATGTTGCTCTGCCGCGCCAATCGCGTGCTCTGCCACACACAATTAATTTAAGTATACCTTAGTTTTACCAGACCACTGAGCTGATTAACAGCTCTCCTAGGGCTGGCCCGAAGGATTAAACTTATTTTACGTGGCTAAGAACCAAATGGGTACTTAGGAACGGGACCTACAGCTTATTGTGGAATCCGAACCACATTATATCGAGAAATGAATTTCTATCACCAGAAATAAATTCCTCTAATTCTTCATCAGCCGGCCGGAGACTCGAACTGGGGCCTAGCGAGTGCTAGTCCACAGCTCTACCGACTCGCCCAAACCTAGTGTTACAGACTAAGGCTAAAGAATATTAGACCTTGTTACAGACATCCACTAAAAGCCCATGGCGTTCGCCGGTACTACGCCCTAGGGCAGGACATTCGGATCCCCTCTCGCTCGTTGACCAAGATGGACGAATTACTTAACCTGTAACTATCTGCGTCCTCACGGAGACCAACCACACATCAATCATCATTCCAGTTGAAAGTTCCATTCAGAACTAATTGCAATAGACCTCAGTGACCGGTAACGCCTTGGAAAACAAATCAGTCTATTGAGCATACTTGAGAATTGAAGGACATCGTGCAGTTTAACTTGTCTTTGTCTTCATCATATACGACTGTATAGACGTTGTAAGACCTAGATAACAAATGTTCTATAATTAGATACCTTACGAACTGTTGAAGTCCCAAATCTAGTAGGAAAAGGTTGTAGCACTTACGATTCAAATGGATCAGAAGGATGAAAAGGAACTGAGACCAAAATCTTACCATTTTCTACCTTAACAGAAATCAAACTATCGTGAAGCTCAAGCCTGTGAGGTTCTACCATTGGTTTTCAGTAATATCTCCTTTAGTTATTAATTCCCAGATTCTCTTTGTCTCATTTTCCACTTTCCCTTCTATTCTGTTTTCGTTTAATCTATTCAGGTCATTCATATCTGCTCAGGGGGAAAATGTATTCTCCCCTTCAGTTTCTCGATTTGAACTAAATATCGTTATTATCGCTTAAAGGAGTGCTCTCTCTCTCTCTCTCTCTCTCTCTCTCTCTCTCTCTCTCTCTCTCTCTCTCTCATCAAGGTAATGATGAAGTATTCAGTCTAGGAATCTTTTATAGCTGAAGCAACTTTCGTCTTTTTCAAAACTTCCAGGACGGGATCCTCTTTGGAGAGAATCATTTGAGTGAAATAATAAAGCCAAACTTTTATCGAATGAAAGGAAAAGAAAGAAAAAAAAATATACGCTTCATAAATCTCCTTTCTGAGTACTTATGGAAGTAACGAATTCCAGACTTTACAATGCATTGAAAGAAGTTCTGAATCTAAACTCCACCCCACATTGTTACTTTCTCCTTGCATTTTGGTTGATGACATCTTGGTAGAGCGGTTTCTTCATGTGTTGCCCATTCATTATTGCTGGTAGAAGTCAGGGAGTTTTGAAATATCTGGATTTACAACAGTCGTTTTCCAGTACATAATTTTTAAAATGATCTTCATTGATCAAAATTCAAGGGTCATTCTGCATTCGGAATTTTTGGTGAGCTTTTTGCTGTATTAATTTTTGCAGCCTTTCCACTCAAATGATAATAAAAAAAAAGAACTTTTGTTTCTGGGCACTGGTTTGTTCAGTTTTTGAAAACAACTATTTTATTTTTCGATGGAAAAGGAAAACGGATAATAGTTTATAAAATGGGATTCAAAGTGGAATTTTTTACATAATTTTAACTGCAAGTACTCATCGAGGTGCACCTAAGCTTGTGCAAGAGTTTATGAATAGAAAAACTGTATGTCCAGTTTGAGTATAAATGGAGGTAATTCAAACAGATTTTAGTGCTGCTTTCGATTTAGTAAATCACAAGGCACTTATTTATAAACTTCAGAATCTTGAAGTGGATGGATATGTTTTAGGATTACTTCAAGATTTCCTTACACGTAGGTAGCAGCTAGTTGGTGTGGACGGGAGAAGATCTAGATAAACAGGTCTAACACTCGAGAGCGGTGGTAAAATATGACATCACTGACGCCCGTCTTGCCAGGGTGTTATGTATGCATTTGCCTAGTGAACCGAGTCAGTTGGCTATAGTTTGAGTTAGCACATGGAAGCAAAAAGATACTTGGTTTCCAGTGCCGAATAACTGCTCAGTTTACGGTTGTAATAGCCAAAAGGATAACACCAAAGGGCAGGGTATAAGTTTCTTTCAACTTCCTGAAGACAGTGAATTAAAAAAAATAAAAAAGCTTCATGCCTGTCACCGTACTGATCACATATGTAGAGAAAAGCCAATTGGGGAGAAGAGCTTTCGAACGATGATGAAAATTAATGAGAGTTAGCATTAGAAATCTGCATAACCATCATTTTGTTCTTAATAGTTTAACATTGTATATTTGTTTAGTTTTCATTTACTTAGGTTTTTTTTTTCAAATCTTAAGCATTTCTTAATAGTTAAAATTTTGCCTGATTAATTTAATTACTTGATAAATTAATATTTGTGATTTAATTCAAGAATTAATTCAGTTTTATGTTGTTTTCCAGTAATATTAATTTTTTCTTTAAAAGAGAGACTGTGAATTCTGATTATAAATTTTGAATTTAAAAATAAATTTTTGTATTTAAAGTTTTTACGATAGTGTTTCATTTACTAACCACCAGTGATAGGATTAATTGTGTGCATAAGGCATAGTGATAAACATGTTTTGTTCCTTCAGTTTTGCTGATGTGACTAACCTGAGGGGATAGTTAAAGTTGTTTGATGGAGTGATGCCCTTTTACTTTAGTATATTTCTTGTTTAAATGTTGATACCTCACACTTGTTTTGATAAATTTAGTCGGATTTCTCACGTGATTAGTAAGCTTATTAAGGGATCACTATTGCCTTAAGAGTATTCTGTCGTAATTTTATTATTATGAGAGTTCAGGTATCT
>NC_089752.1:35918883-35943883 GCF_040412425.1 Macrobrachium rosenbergii
ATTATAAGGTAAACAATGGACTTTTGCTGTTATGTAAAATTGACGCAGTAAAAAGGGAACGCAAGTAACACTCGTGTTTACAGTAAATGACTCTGCCTGTTTTAAGGCTGTTTAAACCAGAGTTCTTAGTTAATGATGACATTATAGGATTCTTAAGACCATTTAGGCCATAATAATAATCGTCTTGAGAGAGAGAGAGAGAGAGAGAGAGAGAGAGAGAGAGAGCAGCGAATGCTTTACTTATTAATGCAAATGTGTCTTATTTCGGCAAACACTCATCTGTACAAACACAAAGACACACGCTTATTATGTACTTATTGATTTTTATCCCTTCGCTCCCCTTCCTCCTTCCCCTTCTCCCGTCCACTGTGTGGCATCGATGGAGAATGAGTGGCTTAATCTCTTTAGGAAGCTCATTTCTAGGTATATGTTGCCAAACATGACGTTTTTGGATCGTTGGAAGATATAGTTTAAACTCAGAATGTTTTGATATGTTTCTGGTTTTATGCGCCTTTGTGGAACTTACAGCATAGTTTAAAATATATTTATTTATATTCTCTTTGCCAGTTCGGGATAACGTAGTGGGATTTTACTCTCTTTCTCTCTCTCTCTCTCTCTCTCTCTCTCTCTCTCTCTCTCTCTCTCTCGAAGTAACGTAACGTAATTACAATACGTTCCTCCGTCTTAACTCACTCAAACTTTACCACCAACGTTACCTTCATGGCTTTAATCTATTATGTTATGAATATTAACGAACAAGCAAAGCGATTCTCATAATAGTATTGCTCAGGGCTTTTGTGTAGATAACAGCGAAGGAGAATGATTTTGTGGCAACTGGTCTTGAGAGCTTTCAAACCTGGCCTGCCATTGCACGTACGCGAGCTTCTACATTAGCGTTTTGCTGTGTATTTGAATTTCATAAGTGAACACTATATTTCTCTACAGTGGGCCAAGTAAAATTTGTATTAAAAAAATTTGATAAGTTAGTCGCATAAGTATTCGTTTACCTTACAGGCCTTACAGTTCGTTAGGGTTGGCCCAGGTCCCTCAGTGTGAGGCACCTATGATGTCTGCTAGAGAATTGCTAATGCATCTTCCGGTATATTTTGCATCTTCCAATCTTGGATGGTCTGGGATGCAACTTAGATATTTTTCGAGCTTACTCTTAAACACATCGATGCTCACTCCTGATATGTTCCTCAGATGAGCTGGTAACGCACTGAATAGACGCTGCGTTATCGATGCTGGTGCGTAGTGGATTAATGTCTTGTGTGCTTTCCTTAGTTTTCCTGGTATAGTTTTGGGCACTATTATCTACTTCTGCTTGCTCTTTCTGGTATTTTTAGCTCCATGATGTTTTCGGCAATTCCTGCTATCTGTTTCCATGCCTGTAGCGTTCTCTTCTCCTTTCGAGACTATATAATTTTAAGAATTGTAGTCTTTCCCAGTAGTTAAATATCATATTGCATTATTCAAGTGGACTACGTACATACGTTTTATAAAGCATGATCATGTGTTCGGCTTTTCTTGTTTTGTAGATTACCGGTATGGTTCGTATACATAAACAAAACCACTTTGTGGGACAGATATGCAGATAAATAAATAAAAAGATGTATAGATAGAATATGCAAAGGAGTGTAAAGTGGAATAACGTGAAAGGTAACTAGTTCTTACAGTGGTAAGAAGAGGGGCTGCATCGTTGCGAACAGATAATGTAAAAACCAGTGCATTACAGAGCAAGAGAGGGGGAAAGCTAGTATTAGAAGATTGAGGAACCGCTTTAGGTAACGGGGCAAGACTGATATGGTGTTCACTATGCTGAGAAGGAAATAAATAGAGACAGAAAGCTGTGTAAAGGCATGAGGATATTGATTCTTTGCCGGTATTATATGATGGACGATCACTCATTAAGGGGAAAATAAGCCTATTTATAATAGGTCTTTGATAGCATTCCTCTCTTCTCATGCGCAGGAAATGTGACAGACCAGGTGATAACGACTGGAGCATAATGATGTATATCTGAGTTGTTTGTCCGCACGGCCGTTATTTTAAGTCACACGTCTATTTTGCACAATTGCCTAATGATACGAGAGTAGTAATAAAACTTAGTGTGTTAATGATTATACACTAACAAATTTAATATTTGCTAAAAGATTATTGTTGTTTTACCAGACGACTTTGGACTTCTCTTGATTTTTTTCTAACGCGACAAATGTTCTTCAGCCAGCATCATAAATAAGGTGGGAATAACGTGTTAGCAAAGACTTAAGTAAGATGAGAAATGATATGCAGTAGTTTTTTCATGGCTTTCTCTTTACTGCATCGGTAATTCACCACGTGTCACCCCATCTTTCAAAGGTTTAACACTATTGCGAGGTGTTCATCTTCCACCGAAAAACACACACAGACGAATTTAGTTTAATTTAGTGGCCACATCCTTCGGGCTCTCAAGTTTAAGCCGATTACAGCCTCTCTCCCATTAATAAATTATGCATGTGTCTTAATTGAGGCAAAATTAAGATAACTAATAGAGACTCGTGCATCCATTATCAACCCACCCGGATCCGAGTAACATAATATTAAGTTGAAAAATAGACTTATTAATTTTCTGTAAAAGGAAATTATTGAGAAGGCTATTTATCTGTCCGTCCGCACTTTTTCTCTCCGCCTTCAGAAAAAACTACTGAGGCTAGAGGGCTGCAAATTGGTATGTTGATCACCCACCCTCCAATCATCAAACATACCAAATCACAGCCCTCTAGCCTCAGTAGCTATCATTTTATTCAAGGTTAGCCATGATCGTGTGTCTGGCAGCGCTATAGGACAGGACACCACCGAGGCGCGGCTGAAAGTTTCATGGGCCGCGGCTCATACAGCATTACACCGGGACCACGGAAAGATAGATATATTTTCGGTGGCCTCGATTACGCAGAAGAAACTTCGGCGCATTTCTTGCTTGTTTTTTCATTAAATGCAAGTTCTGTGTTAAGATTCCTTTTGCCTCGTGCAAACCAACTAAATCGTTGTTGTTTTGGGAGTGACGACAAAAATGATAGTGTACCATCCTAGAACTTTTATTTATGTCTTAGTATGGTATTTCGCACATATTTTTTTTACGTAAAAGTTTTTTTCTACCAGGTTACTGGCCATATTCTTTTCTTGCATTCTGTATATGGTTTTATGTAAAAGTTAAGCTACTATAAGGATATACCGAATAGACATACGTATTGTATGTACCTGTAATGTGTATTGAACCTATTAATGTAATAAAATCCCTTGTCTCGGATATAGCAGTTTTTGATTTGGTGATTGATTGAAATAAGCATTTTGGAAATTTTTTTTATTTTTGTGGATTAATCCTAGCCATCTGTGACGTAGCTCTGAAATTAAATGAACTATTTTTTTTAGGGAATTAGTTTTTCCATGAGGGATTTAATTAAGCTTTTGACAGTGCACTTTCTTGTTTAATATAGTAGATATAGTTTGCGAAAATAGTTGATATAGCCATTTTTAATTTTCTGTAAAAGAAAACTATGGAGATGGCTATTTGTCTGTCCGTCCGCACTTTTTCTCTCCGCCCTCAGATCTTAAAAACTACTGAGGCTAGAGGGCTGCAAATTGGTATGTTGATCACCCACCCTCCAATCATCAAACATACCAAATTGCAGCCTCAGTAGTTTTGATTATATTTAAGGTTAAAGTTAACCATGATCGTGCGTCTGGCACCGCTATAGGTGCCAACAACACATGGGCCGTGGCTGAGAGTTTCATACAAAATTATACGTTTTACAGAAAACTCGATGGCGCCGAAGAAACTTTGGCACATTTTTTACTTGTTTGTCTTGTGATTAAGTATTTCATACAACAGCAAAGACTGCATTACATTAAGAGATATATGTTTGTGTTTACTTTTGTTTTTGAATGTCTATTTCGGTCTTTTTACCCAGTCACTTCTGTGTTTCAAAATAGAGCGATAGGATCAAAGAGTAAATCACTGTTTTGTGAGTAAACATTCGTTGCTTTCATCACCGTCGGAGTAATTCGTGTCAATAAGAAGAGCAAATAAATCTCACATCAGAGTTGATCAAAAGTTGCCTTATTTCGTTAAGTCAGCGCGTCGAGGTGTAGATGCCTCGCGAGTTAGTCACTTCTGTCCGGGAGGCAGATTTGATTAGCACTGCCTCTGATTTCGTGATGCGCGGGTTAGGTTATGTCCGTTATCACTTATTATTGTTTCTCCGCCTGTGTATTTGGTCAGATGTTGCCAATACTACAAATGCAAAATGTAAATGGCACTTTTTTTCGACTTCGCCTGCAGGATTTGTTATTCAGTTCTGCGTCAAAAGACTCGTGAAATGTTTTAAATGAGAAAACAGGGAAACAGTTGAACCAGTCATACATTCTTCCTCTCATCTGAATTTTCTATTTAGATACTCTTTCATTTTATGTATAGGTATATATTTTATGTATAGGTATATATACATAGGTAAGAATATATTTCGGAGAAAGTTTTGCAGACATGAATTCTTTCAAGATTCATAGTTGAAATATTCATCCCTCCGTGGACACCACTAATGAAATTGATACCCGATAATCGACTCCAGTCGGTTTTCGGAAATCGGAGTATAAAGCTTCATTTTTTTTTCACTTACTAACTTACTTCTGCTACTGCTATTGATTGCATTAAGAAAATAAAACACCGGATGACTCCAATGGATTTTAAGAACTCTTTACATTTTCATTCTGAGATTTAGCGTGGCAGTTGTTTCATTGGTTTCTGTTCTTGAGCTTTCCGAAGTGAATTGACATTGTCGCATTCAGGAAGCTGATTGATTAGTTTTCTTTTTCATTTTTGGAGAAATTCCATCCTTTCTATTTTCCTATTTAATTTTATCGGTCATTAATGTTTTTATTAAACATTAATGATCGATAAAATTTTCTGTTTATATATTCTTTCGCTCTTGGATTCTTTTCGGTATTGTTTACCTCTGCTGTCAATGTAAAATTTTTATTATTTTTATTCTTCTAATTTTATTCTAATTAAAATGTGATCTATTTCAGTAATTCAGAAGATATAACTTTGATGTGGTGGAAATTCTCAAAAAGTTCTCCTAAAAATTTTCATTTCCTAAGACAGTTTCAAATAGCAACTTACTGGATAGCGTCCTTTTCTGTTTATGTAACCGGCCTCGCTCATTTCAGTCTGAAGGCCGGGTGTAAACCGATTGATCGTTAACAATTCGAAATGATTTTTTATCAGTCACAAAACAGTTTACTACCAAGTTTATTCTGTCAGATCATCAACAAGTCTTAGACTCTGATTTCTGCACCACTTCTTTCGTATCGTTTAGATTAACTCATATAGTGATTAAAATATAACTAAGGTAAATTTGAGCTTTAATTAATTATGTGCAATATTGATTTCCTGTTGTAAAAGGGAATGGGGAAGGGAACAAACGTATTCTCGGATTTCATAAACTTTTTTTTACGCCTCCAACATTGATTATTTATACTACTTAGTATCCTTTTGTTAGTTTTTTTTTTTTACATATTCGTTGCTTTAAATCATCGTAATTTTCTGACTTTCTTCACCCTCCATCGAATCCCACAGTCACAATACTCTTCTTCCTCATCACTTTCCTTGTTAGCATTTTTTCATTCTTTCCAGCATCATTCAGTTCTTAAATAAGATGTCTTCCTCCTTGCGCACCCGTCTCTCTCTCTCTCTCTCTCTCTCTCTCTCTCTCTCTCTCTCTCTCTCTCTCTCGAACATACGCCATATGGCATTTTCGTTTTACATCACACGAAAGACCTAAAATAACGTTTGGTGTCGAATGTTTTAGAATGTTCGAGGTTAATTCCCCATCCTCGGCAGAATCAAGTGAATCGATTTCTCTGCCTATACCGGAGTATTTTTGTTTTCCCACACTTAATAAATGTCAGTATATATATTTATGAATAGAGTACGTAACACTAGGTTGGATATTTGAGAACGAAGTTGCTAAATGGCTCTGGAAACCAAAGTAAATTCGTGCTGGTATGAAAATGGTTTAACTCACGCGTGTATAAAATTTGTGATCGAGCAAGATTGAAGGTTTTATGCCCATGTTTACTAGGAAATGACTTCGTAAGATGTTTTCCTAAAAGTATTGTCGATGATTCACTTTCTATTCAGCTGGGAACATCAGTTTTCTAACGAGTTTTACGGAGTATTTTTAAAGGCAAATGATACCTGGACATGTTTCTCTGATCTATGCATTTTGTTAACGAATAGACAAAAGCTCAGAAAGCAAAGGAGTAAGATTTAAAGGAAGTTGTTGGATTTTTCGATATGAGGATATTCTGCTTTCGGTTCATATTGTATTTCTATTTGCACTGATTATTTTATTTTTATTTATTTATTTATTTTTTCGTCCGGTGTTGGCGAGGAAATTATGTGATGACTCTTCTGCTAAAATAGAGCGTACGTTCCCTAGATTTTATCTTTAAATAATAATAGTGTCATTTCTAAGTTTTCTTCAGATTTTTCTTTGTGTCGTTTCCTTGTTGGTAATTCTGTGAGGGCACTTGTGTCTAACAAAGTTACAAAAATAATAAGCTATCATGAAAAATTACTTAGTGGTATTCGCTGATTGTTTTAATTGTCTATTCTGTTAGCTGTGGGAGGCGTTTCATCTGTAAGACCACTCTCTCTCTCTCTCTCTCTCTCTCTCTCTCTCTCTCTCTCTCTCTGTCCAGTATTGAAAAGATGATCTCTATCTGTCCAGTATTGAAAAGATAATCTCTGTCTGTCCTCTATTGAAAAGATAATCTCTCTGTCCAATATTGAAAAGATAATCTCTCTCTGTCCAGTATTGAAAAGATAATCTCTGTCTGTCCAGTATTGAAAAGATAACCTCTCTGCCTATTACTGAAAAGATAATCTCTCTTTGTCCAGTATTGAAAAGATAATCTCTGCCTGTCCAGTACTGAAAAGATAATCTCTCTCTGTCCAGTACTGAAAAGATAATCTTTCTCTGTCCAGTACTGAAAAGATAATCTCTATCTGTCCAGTATTGAAAAGATAATCTCTCTCTGTCTGGTATTGAAAAGATAGTCTCTCTCTGTCCGGTATTGAAAAGATAATCTCTCTCTGTCCATTATTGAAAAGATAATCTCTGTCTGTCCACTATTGAAAAGATAATCTCTCTCTGTCCAGTATTGAAAAGATAATACATAAATTATAACCTAGAATTGACCTGTTGAACTTTCACGATTCTGATCCTTTATTACTTATATATACAGTAGTTATGGAAATATTTGGTGTCGTTATGGCAAGGATATGTATATGTGTAATGCAATGCCCACGGCAGTTTTTCAGCGAATAATGAATTATATTGAACAATAGATGGTTTGGTAATATTAATTTCTGTTTCATCGAGCTTGGAAAAGTCCCTTTCATCACCAAGGAAGTTGTTTAGTGATGTCTCTCGCAGTATCCGTGATGGTTATGGAAATCATTTAAACATAGATATGATATGTCTCATTGGTAACCTGTTTGGGAGGATGTATGCGTATGTTGCACCTCAGATCTCCTGCAGAAATTAATTAGCAAGTGTGAAAAAAAACATATCTAATTAGATTTTATTAAGGGAATGTATTGTTTATGCTGCTGTCAGTATAATGCCAGTGATGAGAAAAGAGATAAATTGAACGTGAGACACATCCAGAAATCGCCTTTATGGTACAGAAAAAAAAGAAAGGAGGAAACTCCAAAAACTATAGGAAAAGGTTAGTGAAAGTCTTAACAATGCAAGTAAATGGGTTGTGGGTCGTACAAATGCGCATGTGCAAACATTGATGGATTCATTCCCACACATACTGTACGTTGCCTAGACATCTGAGTTGAAGAACTTTTTCTTCTTTTCTGGGCAAGTTCTTTAGATTTTCCCCATATCATATTGCTGGAGATAAGTCCGTTATATGAATAAGCATCTAACGTTATGAACATTGAATATGAAACGACTTGGAAATGAACGACGCAGCTCGGTAGTGGCTATGGTTTTTATTTTTAAGTGACACCCACTGAATACTGAATGTGTTGACGAGATGAAAGGATTTCGTGTCCCGTTTGTATTTAATCTGCTAAAAAAAACCATGAGCTTGAACTGGTAGGGGATCCTAAAGGTCGCACCTGAAATAAACACTGTGAATTTCTATTCACGTCCTTGCGAGGGTTACGTTCAGTTATGCATCTGTGTCAAAACAATGGGAGACTCCCCGGCACATAACAAAGGCTGTTTTTTTCGGAGGGATTTGTCAGTTTTGGAAGTGCATGTGAATTTTTCTTCACGAGTACGAGGCCTGCCTTCGTACTTTTTCGTGAATCTTGGAGTATTTGGGTTGTCGTTTTGCTGTGTTCTCTGATACTGTACACCGTAACATATATATTTTAGTACTTGATTTTGTCTTTATGCGTGTGTGTGTAAGGATTGTGCCAAGGCTTTTTGTTATTTCTATTTTTCAAAAGTAATGGCTTTCAATTTGTTTCTTTTCAGTTATTTGGAACTGTAAATTTCTATTACGAGTCTGGAGTGTTTTGACATCCGCTAGTTATAAAACTGAAATGAACACGCATACATCCAAATATACGTTGAATGTTCACTCACTTGTAAAATCAGGTTTCATTGTAATCGGGGAATAGTTATCCGTTTCAGTAGAACCGTAAGTGAAAATAACGGAGCGAAGTCTACAGAATGATGGATGTGTTGTGACAATTGCCTCTCAGAATCATTTTTCTTCGTGTGGGTTGGAATGCTGTAGGCAATTTGTATGTAAATCTCACTTATCAGTATATTCAGATATTTGTAAATAAAAGGCTTTTAAAGAATAGCAAAAGCCTGGTTACTTCCCAGTCCTGAAAACTTTATGGTAAACATGACTGTACTAACCAGTTCTCAAATGCTCTAGGAATTTCTCCCAACTTTTCATTTCATAAATTGATATGATTCCTCGCCTAACCCTAGTCGTTGCCAGTCATCCTACCAAGAGAAAGCAACAAAAATAATTTCAGATAAGTGGCTCAACAGGTTACGACACCCATACTAAAGCATTTGTTTATTTCGTTAGTATGATCATATGGTGTATTTAATGTCGAAGCCTTTTTCTTTTATCTAATAACCCAGAATGACCTTTGTGCAATGTTTTCATATTAAGGCATACAAAGAAATGAGAGATGAGATTTCATGAAACTGAATAAAAATGTTAGTTGGTGTGTATGTTTGAACACACCTGCTTGAGGATTTAGTAAATTTTTAATGTCTTATATTTATAAATAAAGTAAAAAACAATTTCATGTACTGAATGAAAACTAATCTTTAACGTCTCGCTGACAGATTGTATTGTTGTAACATTTCTTTCATTAGTAATGGGACATTTTTCAAATTTTTATTTAAGTCTATGTTGATTAGTAATAAATTTGCATTTTGTTACGAGGACATGAAATGGACAAATCTTCACAGTTGCTTGGAAGTTGATTGTTTTGCGATTAAGATCTAAAAGACGTTGCAGATGTTAGTATGGCAATATATCAGTGAAATGAAACATAAAATATTGGGGGTGGAGTAGTCCCGTCAGGCACCTCGCATGGTGCACTTTAGGCATTTTATTGAGGGTCTCTGCAGCGTCTCTTCGGCCCTAGCTGCAACTTCTCTCTTTCCTTTTACTGTACCTCCATTCATATTCTTTCTTCCATCTGACTTTCCACCCTCTCAGACAATTGTCTCAGTGCAACTGCGAGGTTTTCCTCCTGTTACACATTTCAAACCTTCTTATTGTCAATTTCCGTTTCAGCTCTGAATGACCTCATAGGTCCGAGGACTTCACCTTTGGCCTAAATTCTAGTCTATTCTATTCTCTCTCTCTCTCTCTCTCTCTCTCTCTCTCTCTCTCTCTCTCTCTCTCTCTCTTTGAACTTGGGTATTAGTTACTCCTTATTGCATTTGACTCATTTGCCATCTTCAAAAGATGAACTTGTGATATTCCTTTGTTATGCCAAGCTCCTGTTTATGTAAGATAATTGTGACCCAATTCCAGTCCTTATTCACTTTTAACCGCTATTTTTGGTAACGTGTCCTTAGCAAATTGAGTGTCGGTAATCGTAGCCTTGGGTTGGAATTTCTTTAAAAAAAAAAAGACCATCACAAGTGATGATTTACTGTAATATGCATTCCATTTTTTTAAAATCCCTCTTTACTTTAAGAGAGTTCTGGAGGCAGGCATTATATGTAATGTATTTTTAGATCTTCCTGGCTAAAAATAAAAAGAAAATTGTTTACTTTTTCTTTGTCATTAAGTGTCTCTTCGAGGCACTTAATGACACGGATTTCGTAGTTAATGGGGATGTTCTCGAAATGAAAGGTTTTTTATCGTTATCATCCTCCGCAGCAGCAATAACAGTATTATTGTTAGTATTATTAACAGAATAACTGTAGTAATAATAGTTATTCTGAGTTGCATCTTTATCAGCCATGTCTGAACTGCACTCTTTAATTTAGAATGGATACAAATGAGCACTAACTTGCATGACCGATAAACGTTCGAGAAAGTTGTTGCTGAATTTAGAAAGTTTTTTTTCAGTTCAGAATTCAGTTTAACAGCTGTGTACCAACTGACGTTCGTCATGTTTGTGTATGAATGGAATGTTTACTTTAACCACAATCTTTGCCCGGGCCGTAAGTCAGTAAGTGATACACATTAAAGGCTCGTATTTGAATCAAACATTGCTTTGGCCCGGAAGAACCAAGTTCATTTGCAAAGCCACAGTGAGAGATTGCTAAATTTTTCCAGGCCATTCCTTCATATTGCAGAGTTTGTGAAAGCCCATACACTACACAAAAGTTGCCGAGAATAAAATTTTCATAACACAGAACTAAAGTAATTTGTAGAATGTTGTTGCCACATTAAAAGGCACAAGGGATTTTTGTCCTTAACAGTGTATTACAGAGAAAGTAGAAAATGGTTCTTGATTCTGAGTTGAACAAGGCCAGAGTTATTATGGCACATGTGTCATTATGGTACATGGTTAAATGCCATTTATAGAAAAGGAAATCTTGAAATCCTTCCAGTTATTGTGTTAGATGGTCTCAGATTACTTTTAGAACATTTTTTCAGATGCGCCATGTTTCATGCTTACAAGAGCTTAAGGAAATAGACCCTTAAAGTAGTCGAAGCATTTGTGTAGTGTACGTATTTTTATTTACCAATTAAATACATATTTTATTTTTTGCTTCATTCTTATTCAAGGACTGAGCCCTTGGCATTGCAGTTTCAAGGTTGTGATGGGAAGGATGATTAGCTAATGGTCCTCGCCTCCGCTGCTGCCTCGCTAATGTCAAATTTCCAATATCTGCTGGAAAAAAATTATTTCATTGCTTGGGAGGATGCCATTTTTAATGTGAGTTTACGTTATGACTTTTATTCAGTTCTTGCATACCTAAAGCATTTCAATTGACTTGCACTATAACTAGTTTGGACTAGCCCCCTCTCTCTCTCTCTCTCTCTCTCTCTCTCTCTCTCTCTCTCTCTCTCTCTCTCTCTGAGTTACAATTGTGCACTTATGTTTTATTGCCATTGGAATTTCAACTATTTTTTTAGAACCATATTTCAGAGGAGTTATTGTACTTGACAGTTCTGTCACATGCAGTGCAAAATATAATTTTGCTGTCTGATTCCTTCAGGTTCCTGTATTTTTAAGGAAAACTTCTTTTTCTATTCGAGAAAATGCATTTTGGTACTAATCACGGGTTTCTCTCCATTCCCGGTACATAAAGACACATTTACTGCGATAATAGTGGATAATTTTTTTTTTCAGCGAGGAATTTTCTTGTGTTTAAATGAAATTAAATGCGTCTTTTGATGTCCATGTCAGAGGTAAATTTGATTTTGCGCGTATCATGAAGATAAATTTTTGGGTCATTTAACCATTGCTAAAAAACTGCTCCGACTAATATTCTACGTCATTACCCAGGGACATTTTTTTTAAGTTCATTGACTTCCATTTTCTCCAGTTGACATTTTTATGTACAATAGATACTACATTCCCTGGCAATGGGTTATTTAGGAAACGAAGTTATATTTATTTAAGTAAATTAAAACCCCCGAGCTTTCGCTATTGCAATGTTTGTTGTAAAAATATTGTTTAGGTAGCATTCTGAAAATGTTTGAAGAAAACAAAAATGATTCGTAGTTGAACTGAGATAAAATGTTCAAATTAGTCACTAATTCTGAGGGAAATTTGTTTTTAATTGCAAATTAACAAATTATGAACTTCAAAAGTTATAGCTGGACTTCTTAAAATATTTCAAAAAACAAAAATACCGTTCGTGTAATGTTCCATGACACTTTTCTCATTTTCCTCCTACTTTTTGCATGGAAGTTAATGGAAAATAAACACATGTCCAATCTTCACAAGCCCGGAAAGGTAAAACTTTATCCTTCTGGTTTCTGAGCCTTTTGTGTAAAACTTTTCAGTTTCGAGTTTTTCCAGTTCCTTCATCTGCTTCAGTCTCAACATTCAATGAATAAATGAAGAATGTATAAGCAAATAACCTCCTAAATTTCATCGCCCAAGGCATTCTGTATTCCTTTTCGCTTATAAAGAAAGAGGAAGTCCTGAAACAATATAAGTTTTTTTTTTCGCAAATACACCCAGTTCACAGAAAAAAAAAAAATTCTTTACCTAATACCTGAGTAACCAGCCCAAAAACCAGTGGTATAGAATTTTAACTGCTGCGGACAATGCATCTTTTTTTATGATATAATAACTAGAACAGGCACAACAGTTCTCTGCACAACAAAAACAACACAACCTAACAAAGAAAAATCAAAATTATTTCGTTCACGAACGTTTACAAGAATATTATTTGCTCTCAGAGACAGAGCGTATAACGTAGTGAACGTAGTTAGGGGATGAAAAAAAAAAAAACATATTCGGAAAAAATGCTAATAGGCTACATATAAATAGATAATCTGTCAATCATGGAAATGAGATCAACATCTAAGTATATGGGAAGAAGACAGTCTCAAAGTAAATAATGTAACCGGAAAGTGAAATTTGCAGAGAGAGAGAGAGAGAGAGAGAGAGAGAGAGAGAGAGAGAGAGAGAGAGAGAGAGAGATGCAGGCATGCGATCATATTAAATCCACCGAAAGAATGTTGAATGCGAGTAGATTTTTATGCTTAAAGATTTACGGGCTATGGCCCATCGTCGTGCGGATGTGTGTATGCATGATCATCTCTTGCATATCTTTAATGAAATCCGTCTTGGAGAGTTTCTCTTGGATTATTTGGCTTCAAGAAATTATGTGCCCAATATTAACGTTTCACGTTTTGTTCACTTTCATCCTTCGTTTGTTCTCTTCCGGTTCTGTTCATCCAAATCATAACAAACACACATACACACACACACATATGTATGTATGTGAACGTAGCTATGAAAATATATATATATGTGTATACAATTATACAGGTATATATAATATATATACATATATATACATTATATATATATATATATATATATATATATATATATATATATATATATATATATATATATATATATATAAATATATATATATACTATATATATATATATATATATATATATATATATATATATATATATATGTATATATGTATATATATATATAATGTATAATTGTATATTATATATCTGTATATTAATAGAGCCTAGCCTGAGGTTAAATCCAGAGCACACTCCAGATTCATCTGACTACTTAGCTAAACTCATGAAAAAATAGTTAACATTAAATTAAAATGGTTTTCAAAAGAAATGCAAGACTTCACTGATTAAAGATCAGAAGGATATTGAAAAGGAAGCTCCTCACTAGCTCCTTGCCACTGATACTACGTTAGTCACAAAACAAATAGTGCCAGTATCAAAAGACTTTACGATCTTTGATGATAATTCTTAACTATAGAAACAATTATCTCTGAAATAAAATACCACTGTGGGGGAAACCTCTAAAGATAAGTAAATGTACAGAATTCTGCCATATAGGCATATAAGTCTTCAGGAATTACACTTGGAGTGTTCTTCCACGTCGGGAATTCAGGAATTGGCACCTTGGGCGAACAGGTAGACACAACATCAAACGCCTATTCTGCAACACAAACACTTTGATGCAAAGGAAACACTTTCACGGTCACGTAGGGAGTGCTGAAGGCTGAGAGGGAACAATATGCAATAACAAATGCTACAAAATACTTGCGTTACTTGAAATGAAAACATTAACACTTCACTTACTTTCTCAGAACTCCATGGGGCGGAAATATCAGAAAGAAGGAAAGTATAGTGAAGACTGGGCGTTGTAACAACTCCAAAATCCAGACTGTACCTTTTTCCCGTAGGATGCGTTGTCTTGATGTGTAGGCCAGACTTTGCAATACGGCAAGTGACTTTGGTGGGACTATGTTCACGACAAAGGTTTGACTGGGTCAGAAGGGGAAGGGCGGTCGGAGACCGACCCAGCAAGGACTCTAATCTGATGCAGGCTTGTAATGAACTCTGTGTGACCCCTGGTCAGGTCCTTATGTAGTCTCTGGTCCAGCCTTCAAGTCTTTTTCCAGCATGTGGCGTTGTCTGTTAACTCGCCGGCTACCATGTTTTGGCGGCATCAACAGGGGCGGTGCTGAAACAAGGTGAGGAACGAAAGCACCAAAGGGAAATTAAAGGTTGACAAAGGCATGATTAAAGCTTAGAGAGGAAGGGCAATCTTTTTGTGAAGGCACCAAGAATTTAGCGGTTGCTAATGTCAGAGGTTGTTTTGATCGCTACCTGTTCCTTGGTTCTGGGTGGTTGTGAAGTTGACTTACCGTTTGCACTTTACATGCTTTCTTCTTTTAAGTTAAATTTTAGAATATTTGAAGCTTCACATGCTCTTGCAAATAGCAATTACACGTTACAATATATATATATATATATATATATATATATATATATATATATATATATATATATATATATATATATATATATATATATATATATATCTCGAAAGAGACAACATGAAATGGCTCAGAGGCCGCTTGACGGGATGAGTAGCTCTTTGTGGGCATCGGTGAGTCATGCAGAGACGCTCCGTGATTTCTGCATACTGGATCATTTGTCACAAAGTGAGATGTAGGTTGCTACGGGATCATTCGGTGTTGTTTAGTAAACGAAACTGCGATTCCCAGCGAAATAGTATGTATTTGACAGGTACATGTGTAAATGGCCTTAGATTTATGCCTGTAAATAAGCACACGCCGCGGACACGAACACACACACACATCAGCGAAGAACACAAACATAATTGGAATGGTCAAAGTTGGACAAAGACATACGACGACTTATTTTTGGAAGGTATCTCAGAAAAGGATCATTATATAAAGGCATACCACCTAGGCATTCATAGTTTGCGACAATTGGAGGTTGTATACATTCTGTAATTTGATCAACTGTATTGCAATAATATTACTCTTGTAAAACTATAATACACACTCGGACACTCAACCTCGCGTAGAGTTTACCTCTCAAGCAAATGAGATTATCTTTCAGGTGAAACGGAACTTCACATCTTTTTTCCGAGTCTCATATATCTATGGAACCTTTGTGACATATACTAGAAGATATTTGTTTTACGAAAACTCGAGGAAAATCCGTATGTGATACGTTATTTAGGTGTGAAGTATTTTTAATGTTCGCTATGCATCGCTAGTATTGCGCATGTCTTCTGAAAGGCCAAATTAGTTTAACAGCAAGATTTATCGTTTCCTTTGTTTGTGTCTAGAACCTCCTCGCTTTATTTCCTGTTACTTTTAATTCCCTTAGGCTTTGTTTAAACAAGAGCATTGCATTGCTTGTGACATCGGCCGTTGCATGAAAATACTTATTACGCTATTTACCCTAAGTTCCTCATTGGACGGGTCGATATCATCCTCGGCTAGCACTCTGTTGGGCCCGCGTTCGATTCTCCGACCGGCCAATGAAGAATTAGAGGAATTTATTTCTGGTGATAGAAATTCATTTCTCGGTATAATGTGGTTCGGATTCCACAATAAGCTGTAGGTCCAGTTGCTAGGTAACCAATTGGTTCTTAGCCACGTAAAATAAGTCTAATCCTTCGGGCCAGCCCTAGGAGAGCTGTTAACCAGCTCAGTGGTCTGGTTAAACTAAGATATACTTAACTTAACGCTATTTACCTTTAATAATTTATTGTTATTTTTTTTTCATTACATGTATGGAAAACGTATAAATGTACGAATTAATAACACGTTTTTGAGCGCTAAAAACCAGTTTCATATTTAAAGGTATACTTTCTTAATCAACAAATAAATGGGTATAAGTGAAAGTTCTCGTTTTACAAGAGAAATGTGTAGTAAAGTTATAAATACGTCACAAAAACCTTGCCCTTTTCAGGAATTGCTTTTTCTTGTGACACCACTCGGATGAAAAATGATGGGGAATCCCTCCGCGGTCACCCTCGGACGGTACATTACGCGATTAGATAGATTTTTTTAAATAGATACGGAGTTATATTTTGCTAATTTTTCGTTTGGCATATATTTTGTTTGCCCTATTCCTGAGACTCCTGCTTTCCATACAAGTGCTTAGACACTGGAGACACATTTCTCTCTCTCTCTCTCTCTCTCTCTCTCTCTCTCTCTCTCTCTCTCTCTCTCTCGCTTGGGATTGTTTGACCAACAGATTTTTCAACAGATTTAGTAACTGTCATTTACAGTTGAGAAATATTTCTTATGCTACCTTTTTTTTTCTTTAATTTCAAAGTTGTAAAATGAAGGATGCCATTAATCTGGTACTTACTCGGTTTTAAAAGTTATGTATTTTTTTTCTGTCTCAACATATGCCCTTGAAAATTTATCTCTGCGACTACTGTAGTCTTGGTGTTTAGTTAAGTTGGAGGGCCTTATCTTATGGACAAGCTCCACTTTCACCCCTTGCTTACACATGTTTAAGGGTATTAGTGATTTTTGCAGAATATTCCTGCGTCACTCGAACCCCCAAAACTCGCACACTACATTTCCTTCTTATCACGCTTTCATACTGAATTCATTACCCTGATATGAAGCATTTCTGCTATCATGCAACTTTACCTTAGCGCCTTCTTATATATGCCATGTTGCATTTGCTCATTATGCCGGTAATTCCTATCTTAACTTAGCCACAGGCGGTTTTGGGGGAGGCAAGCCAGCCCGAGAACTTATCCACAGGCGGTTGGGGCAAGGCAAGCCATCCTCAGTAGTTTGATAAGTAGAACAAATTTATTTTTAAATGATAAAATGCACGATACACTGAATTATGAGAAAAAAGGAAGAAGGGAATGGATAACATGATGGTGCTGTTACAACGGTCTTTTCAAGGTCTTCTAGAATTGGACAAGATGTTGGTAGTTACGTTGCTTTGTTATGCTCCCCAGTTCCGTCTTGGCTTATGTTTACTTGTGTGGCATTAACCAAACAAGTCATAAGTAAGAATTTAATACTCTTTTTAGTCGCTACATTTTCTACGCCAGAAGTTTCCCATCTTATCTTTCTTCCTGTAACTCATGTTCCCTATATCTACAGTCCTTGATAATGGGGTATATTGATGCGAAAATAGAAACCGTGAATTTGTGTTTACCAGTATACTTGATGGTTAAGAATATCTTGAATTTATGTAAAGATATACATACAAACATGCATACATACACACATATATATGTATGTATGTATGTATGAATGTCTCTATATATATATATATATATATATATATATATATATATATATATATATATATATATATATATATATATATATATATATATATATATATATATATTATATATATACATACATATATATAGCGCTATAGAAATAGGCTTTTTGTTTGTTTGTTAGGATACTTAACGATGCAGCGACAGTGAGCGGTCTTTCTGTATCTGAAGTCTTTCTTTGAGACGGTCGTTCGTTCTGGAAGAGAAAAAAATGCATATCCAGTGATATTATTTTCGGCCTTTCAGATAATAAATTAGAATACCTGGGTCGTATTGTTTTGTTTCGATTTGTTTTGTCTTGAATACTGGACAAATTCACTTCCTATCCCGTCTGGTTTGCAAGTTTGTTTGGAGATCGAAAGAGTTCAAGTCCATGGTGGCGCAGTGGTGTGATTCTCGGCTACCAGCCGAGAGGGCTGGGGAATTTGGCTCGTATTCTGCCATGCAAAATCCGACAGGTCAACCTAACGGTTTTAGTAGGAGAACAGGTACCAGTCGGGCTTCATTCGAACACTGGGCGTCACAATTAGGAGGACTTTAACGTTAACCTTCACTCACGTACAATACCCTCTGTTTAATATATTTTGAAAGAAAATGACCTGTGAATTTGGGAATTCATGTGACAGTAGTATAAAACATCAGGAGCCAGTAATATTGAAAATGAGAAATTCTTTAGTATTGACCTGAGCATTTACTAGAAAGTGCTAGAGCAAGATTGATTTTTTTATGATCAGTCAAGTCTATTAAAAAAGGAAATTAATTGTGAATCAAGCTATGAAGTGTTCCCGCTAAGAGTTAAAGGAAAACTTTTGGTTCAATTTAGTTATGATATAGATATCCAATTTTCAGTTTTCGATACAACCCAAAAACTTGTGAACATTATATGCTGGAATATATCTGAGTTTCAATTCGTGAAGGAAGCCGAGAAAAAGAAGTAGTTTATGAATGACGGAGAAATTTGCTTTTGCAACTGATACACGAGATACAGAAAGAAAACCGAATTATAGCGAGACTGTTTTTATTCATCATTGTCTGGGACCGAGTGTTGAACTTCTCTTTCCGAATCTTGACTTGAGAGAAATCGCCGTGTCTTGTCTTATTCCAGTCGTGTCCATAGCAGTCGCCCGCAGAGGCTTCTTTCTGGTGTTCTTGTTGATTTATCTCTGGGACCTCTGTACTTTGGGGTTCTTTGAGTTACGAGGTTCTCAACTTTATTGCATACACCTTTATGTGTGTGTGTGTGTGTGTGTACAGTATTTTATTTGTCCGAGTATTTATATGCAGCCAAGACTGCATACACAGCTAAGACAAAGGAGTATGTATGCATTCTTAATATAGTATCAATAAAGTTGAGAACATTGTAGCCCAAAGAACCCCAAAGTACAGAAGTCCACAGATACATATATATATATATGTATATGTGTGTATGTGTATATATATATATATATATATATATATATATATATATATATGTGTGTGTGTGTGTGTGTGTGTGTGTGTGTGCATGTGTGTGTGTTTGTGTGTGCATGAGCCCGTATATGTGCATATGTGCACGCTGTGTGTACTCTTGAATGCATTTTATCTGTTACTTTTATACATAAATACAATTGCCTTGCTCTGGTGAGTAACTTCATAGTATTTAGAACAAGTGAGAGTAAACACAGAAATTAGAGAGCAATTAGCTGAGATCTGGATCACCAGGTCTTAACTTCGTGTTCACCTGGGAGACCGAGAGAGAGAGAGAGAGAGAGAGAGAGAGAGAGAGAGAGAGAGAGAGAGAGAGAGAGAGAGAGAGAGAGAGAGAGAGAGGTGAACCAGGAATGCCTTAAGATGAACGTAAGGTCAGTGACGTATAGGTTGAAAAATTAGTCGAAAAAGAGGCAGTTCATTTATCCAGATGTCATATTATGTTAGAAAATATTTTATTTAGAATGGGTAAATGTAAAGCCACATGATTTTTTTTTAAAGGACATTGCATCTTCAAATGAGGAGTCCGATAAAAAACGAGGAAAAAGCAGTGTGTTATGTACATCTCTAGAAACAAATGATTTTTATTCATCTTATGATTGATTCACCGGACTCGTAAAAAAAAATAATAAACGGTAGACATTATTTATATTTTCAACGATAATTGGTGTCTTTAATATTCAGTTAAATTACTTTGTAGCTCATGATAAATATTCTCGAAAAGAAAATTCCTTCTGTAACAATTTTCCGTTTTTAAAGTTTGATATTAAGCATTTTTATAATTAAGCTAAACTAGCCATCTAGTCTTTCCTTTCGTTTTCATTTTAATATTAAAAGGTGTTAAATATTACGGACGAAGTAAATTCAGTTATATTAATCACGTTTATTCAATGTATAACTAATTTGCACATTTTATCTGCACTGTCAAATGTCTAAGTATTTTTGGAAAATAAAAAAGTTTTTAATTAGCTTTGCATTAAGCATTTATATAATTGGGCTAAACTAGCCATCTGATCTTTCCTTGTCGTTTTCATTAATATTAAAAGGTGTTAAATATTAAAGACGAAGTAAATTCATTTATATTAATCACTTTTAATTCAGTTTATAACTAATTTACACATTTTTTCTGCATTGCCATATGTCTCAGTGTTTTTGGAAAATAAATAAGTGGTTAATTAGCTTTGCATTCCTTACCTTGATTTCAGGAACATGAATAATCATGATTTTCTGTACTCTGCATGTAAATGAAATAGTGGGTCCGGGGTTTCATTTTGTAGTATAAAGAGGGTATGAACAATATTACTTCGTCGTTGTTATGAAATTTATAGAATTTTATTGACTAGAACTTTCAATATTCCTTTCGAGAAAGAATTTTGAAAATGTTTATGTAATACCAGTCATATTATTCATCTTCTCCTAGATTGTGTACACGGTTTAAAGTGCACGAAAGCTGAAAATATAAGGAACGAAAGAAATCCTATGTACAATATGTAAGTGTGTGTAATGCTACGTATACATGGAATAATTTTTTCAGCAAAGGCTCGTTTTAATTTTCTCTAAAAGAAAACTATTGAGATGGCTTTGTCTGTCCGCCCGCACTTTTTCTGTCCACCCTTAGATCTTAAAAATTTCTGAGGCTAGAGCGCTGCAAATTGGTATGTTGGTAATCCATCCTCCAATTATCAAACATACCAAATTGCAGCCCTCTAGCCTAAGTGGGTTTTATTTTATTTAAGGTTAAAGTTAGCCATAATCGTGTGTCTGGCAGCTATAGAACAAGCCACCACAGAGCCGTGGACGAAAGCTGTACAGAAAACTCGATTCCACCGAAGGAACTTTCTCGCATTTTTTACTTGTTTTTTTATTTAGTGTTGACTTGATTTATAATAAATTTTCACATTATCGTAGCTGTTCACTTGCGCTTTATATTATTATT
Organism: Macrobrachium rosenbergii; assembly: GCF_040412425.1. Lineage (NCBI taxonomy): Eukaryota > Metazoa > Arthropoda > Malacostraca > Decapoda > Palaemonidae > Macrobrachium > Macrobrachium rosenbergii. The sequence continues at coordinate 35,940,103 of NC_089752.1, forward strand.
TATATTTCCACATCACCGCAGTGGCAGTGATCTTCGAAGGGGAACTGTTCACTTGCGCTATATTTATTTATTTTTTATTTATGTATTTATTTATTTATTTTTAATTCCATCAATTAGTTGCATGCATATGGAGATGAGTTTCATCAGAATTTGCAAGTGCATTTTTTCAGTTATATCGGAATGGGCATTTATATATGGATGCACAAATATTTTTATTTTTTATTTCATACTGTATTAGCTGCTGTCACCGCCATGCAAAGTTTTAATGCAAACTACTACATAAGCATGAATTAAAACTACTTCATAAGCATGAAAAAAGTTTAAGACTGGGTTTAACATGAACGTGATGATGGCGATTTTACTCTCAGACTTCCTACTGAACGTCTTTTTTTTTTTTTTTGCCTCCACTGTCCACATGTTCATTATTCATCATTTATTCTTAAAGAATAAAGTTCAAAGCACGCTGGGTAATTATCCCACTTTTAACGAAAGAGAATTTACCAGCTTTCTGTTCGTATTCCTAAAAGCAATTCATAGTCGCTCAAATACTCCTAAGATTCTGATTTATTGGTTAGTTTCATGTTTGTGACTTAGATACAAATGCAGATTCAGAAAAGTAAAGGCCGGTATATATTCCAAATTTATCTTAATCCTCTAACGATGTCTTCATAGTGGTAATTCTTCTTAACGATGTTTTCATTTTTCTTGTCCCCTATATTTGTCAAAAGTACTGAATCTTTCATAAAGGAATAGGTGGTGTTTATTTTAAATTAGTAAATAGTGTTTACTTAAGTGCAGGTCCACTAACCTTTTAGAGTATATACGTACAAATTTGTGTCTTCAACCCGTTTAATAACTATTTCCTTCAGATGGAAACTGTTTATGTAACAGAGCGTTCATGTCGCCAAGTAGTCTTGAAAACTGTTTCCGATTTTTAATCGACGTCACCTTAGTGAGAATAGGTACACGTTGACGTGCAGGGAGAGATGGTTTAAAGTAGGGGGGCCAGCGTATGTGAGGTAAATAATAATAATAAATTTTATTTCAGCTGAAGGCCATATACATGGAATATGCAAAGTAGAGACAGTAACATACGCACGATCTAGATCCATGAGCTAACATGATAAAAAATGATAATCGGCAACATCCACATAGTTGCTGAAGTAGAAAAAATAGTATTCATAATAATGGCAATGTGACAGTAATAATATTGAGAATAATAGTAAAAAAAAAATATTTAAAATGATAACAATTAAAAAACAGATTCCAGACAGTCAGTTTTCAGGTAGGGACCATAGGTGGTTACAGAAGTCAGGTCCAGAAGGCTAAATACGAAAATTCAAAATAGTAAAACTCTAAAGTGATGATAAACACAGTAATAATAATAAAAAAGAAAATACTAATAATAACAATAAACATAGAAAATAATAATAATAATAATAATAATAATAATAATAATAATAATAATAATAATAATAATAATAATAACAGATACTGCAGATGACACTTCATAATTGCAAAAATAAAGATTAAGTCGTTTATGGAACAGAACACAGTCAATGGAAGATGGAAGAACGTGAGGATATAAAAGGCCTCGAAATAGATGTTCTGCGTTGCCGATATATCTGATTTACGAAATCGTTCAGTTGCACGCGTCTTGGAGCAACAGCAATAAATACTATTTAATCTTGTAAGCATATGTTTTGAGGCTGCCAATAAAGTGTGATATGCGATGTTGTTCCTATCGACCGAATGTCAAGCTGTGGTTTATCTTGCACGAAAGAGAATGTAATTTTGTTTATTTTAATGGTTCGCAGTCATTTCTTAAACCTCGTTATTTTTGTATTCTACCACGTGCGTGTAATTAGTATACATGGGCAATGATTTTGGGAATCAAACACAAAATAAGATTCTTTTTAAATGTGTATGAGAAATAATGTTATATGATTACGTTTTTCTGATTGGTACTGTACCAACTTTCGGAAAACGTGCATAATTACCTCAGTTTTTCTCTGTTGGCTCTTTTAATCATATCTTGCGCAGTTCAACGCATTCTTGGTAAAAGGGGTTTGTGGGGTTCTTGCGAATGACATTATTTTGAAATATTATGGTTATTTAAGTTAGAAATAAAAAAAACTCACATAATATTACATTAGCAGTTGAAGTTTAGCATGATCTAACAACACTAACAGCGGTCTAAGGCGTTCGAATTGTGTACAGAATGCGTTAGGTTTAATGTGTATAATGTCTTTATGTTTGAGGGATAATGGCTGTAAAGTAATTTCATGGCTGAAGGCCATTTGAGTCCTGGTTGCATTTTCTTGGAAACGATTGTTAATTCACCATTCTCTTTTTGTAAAAGGGTGTTAGCCCTCACTTTTAATATTTGTTTGTGCTTGTGCATGTTATCAGTATTCATTCTCTTACCGGGATTTTTTCTTTATCTCTTTTGTTCACCCAGGACTGCATTGTCCTTCATTGCCGCGATGCATTTATCTTGTTGTCTGTGGAGAGATGCAGTTCCTCGCTGGGTGAGCGGGTTCTATTCTCAGCTACCACTCTGTTGGTCGCGAGTTCGAATCTCCGACCGGCCAGTGAAGAACAAGAGGAATTTGTTTCTGGTGATAGAAATTCATTTCTCGCTATACTGTGGTTCGGATTCCACAATAAGCTGTAGGTCCCGTTGCTAGGTAACCAATTGGTTCTTAGCCATGTAAAAGTAAATCTAATCCTTCTGGCCAGCCCTAGGAGAGCTGTTAATTAGCTCAGTGGTCTGGTTAAATTAAGATATACTTTTACTTGTGGAGAGATGCTGTAACAAAGGAGTATTTTTTTCCGAAACGCATTCGTCTGCTACGTTCTCCCATATAATCTACAGTTGCGCATTTTTATCGATATGTGGTTCACTTCCTGTAATGGTCTTGCTTGTTAGTTAAGTAATAGTTTTTTTTTATCCTATAATTATTTAGCGTTGTGCTATTCTTATAGCAGCTGCAGCAATAATATTAACAGTAACGATTTGCTTCTATTTGCCAGACAACATTCAACGTACTTTATTTTTATTCCTTTGAAAGCGAGTGGGTAATTTCGTAACACATTCCGTCTTTAGTTGGCCACGCGTGCTTCTTTACGAGAGAGAGAGAGAGAGAGAGAGAGAGAGAGAGAGAGAGAGAGAGAGAGATTGTTGACTCACTGACGTACACCTAAGGGGGTGAACTCTACCAGGAAGATGTTGATGTTACCCTGTGTTGTTTGGTGTCTGCTTGAGTATATCTCGAGGCTGTTTGCTACCTTTCTTTTCCTCTAATGGCAGAAATGAATGAATGGGTACATTTTTCATACATCAGAGAACGTGCATTGCGCCTATTTTATTGATTGTCGTAAAGTTTTTCATCGTTTCGGTGATTAAGTTGTCATAATGAGTAGTTTTTGGTGGCTAAATCTTGTTTATTTAAAGGTTTTATATATATATTATATGTATGTATATTATATATATATATATATATATATATATATATATATATATATATATATATATATATATATATATATATATATATATTTAACAAGCGGAGGTTTCTCAAAACCCAACAATACAATGAAGACAGGGGAAGTACACTGGCAGGTCAAGGAAGTCACATTTATTCGGTTGCAACAATTCTATGCCAACTAGCAGGCCTCATTATCAAGCTACAAGGTAATAATACTTAATTAGTACAATAAAATTAAGTTACAATAAAACAAAAGCAAACGTTGAGTGTTGGCAGAGGAAGGACTGACT
>NC_089752.1:35946383-35971383 GCF_040412425.1 Macrobrachium rosenbergii
GGCAAAGGACCGAGACTTGACTTGTTCTCGGCTTAAACTAGCAACCGCGTGTGAGGAGAGCTGTCCTGGCCCTGACCTTTTATTGCTTCTGGACAGGGGTAGGGGCGATGTCCTGACCCAGGTCGCCGACCCGGATATCATAGAAAACGATTTTCTTTCCTGTACCAAAGAAAACAGTGCAAAGCCAGTTTACTGTCCCCAAACTATTATATTTTCTCTGAACCCCTATATGACCTTCAAAGGTTCAAACCAACCCAAAGCAGGGAAGGAGAAGAGTTTCCTAGCGGATTTTTATATACTCTTTACATATATATATATATATATATATATATATATATATATATATATATATATATATATATATATATATATATATATATATATATTAATGTATTTTTTGTGTGTATTATAATAAATTTTTCACGTGATGTATATAAATCCTATAACTGACATCTAATAGGGATTTGAACTGTTACCCTCCAAGTTGCCAGCAAGAAAGCCTCAGCTCCCGTTCGGAAGTCAGTGCAACGTTGTGTTCCTATCTTGTGTTTGCCTCAAGTATGCATCGGTGGGAAAGCCATTACCTCGTCAGCATTGATGATATTTTAATAACTTTTTTCACGTGATATGTATAAATGCTAGAACTGACGATGAAGTGTGAACATTGGGCCTTAACCACTAACAAATTTTAGTTTCCTATTATACATTTTTTGTTTTCTTCAGAATGGAGATGCTCTAGACTTAGTTTGTGTTTAAGACCATAATACATGGGAGACTTTGGCAGTGAATTATACAGACGCGATTCTTTCTTGTATAAAAAGTACAGTTTTTTTTTTCTTAAATATTACATTTTGTATTTTTTATACCACCCTCCGAGGTTTTTTATGTCAACCACTTCTTTCCCTAGATGCCATGATGGAGCAGTTTTATTTATTCCTTTATTTTTAGCTTTAAAAAAAAATCTCAGTGTTCCCATCATTTTTCGCATGATAGCCGTTATGAAATTTTTATCCGACCAGTCTGACGGTTTTATTATTTCGTCCTCTCTTTGACTGAAGTTCATACGCTCTCTCCTTGACTGAGGTTCATACGCTCTCTCCTTTTATAGTGGCATGCAGTTGCCATGAGAATTTACGCTCACAGGCACTTTTAGTATTACAGTGTTTACGGACCTTTATATTCTCCTTTTTTATTTCATTCTCATGCTCCGCTACCTGAGGGCCTTATTGGTTGTCTTGATTTAAACGGTGCTTATAGCCCAAAATACTGCTGATTTCCGTTATTGGTAATTATGTTGTTCGTCGAAAGTTATACCTTGTTAACTCAAGGTCTTCTCTGTTGGGAATTTGGGCAATGAAACCGGAAGGGGAATAAACTATGAAATGCTTGCGCGCTAAAGCTCCTCTTCGCAGAAATAAAAACTTTATTGTTTCCTCTTTTTTTTCAGTCGTAACGTTGAGAAAGTAGAAATGCTCTGCATTGCTTCTTTGGTCTTTTATTCATTTACTCAAAAAGTTTGTCTTTTAATGGTCTTGCATTGAATGTTTCTGTTGGATATTCTTAAAATGTTCCTTTGGAATTTGCTGACGGCAAATACTGAAAAATAATTTGGAATTGTTGAATATTTAGGCGTGCATTTCCGTATTTGTTTTAGGGTTTTAGGGTTATTTTTATTTATGGGTGCTTAGGCGTCTGCAGCTTTTGTAAGTTGATTGCTTTATTTTTACAAACGTTTCGCGTGTTTTTAAAATGTAAATCTTTGTGGATATTTGTATTTCGGTGTCCGTTATTATATATTCATTTCTTTTGCAATGTTTGTTGAACCTTTTAATTGTAGGGCATTTAAATGCTCCATGTCAGCACGCTTACGAAACTACTTTCTTGAATGCTAGATTGAGTAAGTTATTTATAGTACATAGTTGCTTTTATAAGTATCAGATTTTTACGATTACTACCTATACATGAAATGAATTGTGGTTTTGATGTGAATTCTTGCATGTCTGATTTTTATGAAAAGTTTTTTAAGTATAACTATGTTAGTTTTAACGAGTTTGTACTAAGTAAAGGACTTATACGTTGTCATGGGTAGATGCAATAATGATGGAATATATTGAAAAAGAAATATCTCTTTTCCAAGACGTGACTGCATCCTGTGTTTGTTCACCAATCAGTCAGTTCCTACTGTCAACGCGTCGTGGACAATTAGCGATTCGATGAAAACCCTTGTGGAAACGACACCACTTGGTATCTCATGCCATGCCTTTGTAACATGGCGCAATATTCGATCCACATTTCATCAGAAAATTTGATCTGGAATCTTCTATGGAGTGACCGGAAGGGGCGGTTTTTAGGAACCAATCATTGTGCAGAAAATTTAAAAAAAAAACTCCTTATATGGGAATGACGATTATCTGTCGTCATTAGCTCCTCCCATGCAGTGGTATATAAGCAAGCTACGAGAAGAGACTTCCCAAGACAGAGATGTAGTTAGACAGAGACAGAAAGGGCACTCAGAGGTCGGACAAAGCAAGCTTCCGACGGGAGTAGAGTATCCCCTTCAGACGACCCTTACTCTTCTCCATAAAATCTTGTCCTGCCCGAAACGAAGAGAAGCAGCCAGCCTTTCCTGCTTGTGATGAGAAGTCCCTAAGCCCTCCATGTTCGAGACGAGGTGAAACAGCGAGCCTACATACCAGTGACGAAGAAAAGTAGTCAGCCCTTCCCGTTTGTGTGGAGGAGTAGTCGCTAAGCCCTTCCTCCGTGTGCCAACGTGGAGTAGTCAGCCTGCCCTCCATTTGCACAATCTCCGGATTCTTGGGGAAACAGCATTTGCTGCCTCATCTTAAAGACATCCCTTTATGTGACGTCTACGAGCCCGTGGTCATCGTACCAGAAACATCTCTGCTGAGTTCCCAGCCGCCCTTCTCTGACGTCTTCAAGCCCGAGGTCATCGTGCCAGCATCATCTCTTCAGCTGAAACCCCAGCCACGAAAGGATAACTCACCAACACACCATTTAAGTATTAAGTTTGTTCTACCTTGCAACCTGTTCCCCCCATCTATAACTGCTTAGATTTATTTTGTTTAGTGTTACGTTGAATGAGAGCAAAGGGAACAGCATTTCATTTTTCTTTGTAAATAAGGTTATGAATAAATGTGTTGTAGTGTTGTGAGAGTTTCTTTTTATATTCATTTCCCATATTTCAATTGCTGGTGTTGAAACATTGTTGGTATGTTTAGAATTTGAAAGAACCTGGAACGATTCTTGGATCGTGACATACGTTAATGTTACTAAGGGCACTTTTGATATTAACGTAATTACGTGTTTGCATGTGTGTGTGGGAAAAAAGGTAATAGTGCAACAATTAGTTTTTTTCGGCTTATAAATATTCTTTGTACAAAAATTTGAAAAATGAACTTGATCTTTTTTCATGTTTTTAAATTGTCCTCTCTTTCCCTCCCCGTCCCCTTTCACCTGTTTTTAACCCTTTCTGGGAATGAATTCCATGTGACAGACGGGTCAGTGTGGTAAAATAAATTCGAAACTGCCATAATTAACTTATGAAAAATAAGGTTTTATTGGCCATTGCGTTTCGCCATTCAACAGAGAAGTAGTCCTTGAGTTAATTAAATGCCTGCGTCCGGGAGAGTTGTAACAAGCATTGTAGGTGGCAGTGAGGTTGCCTTTTGTGTATGGTTTTTCTATTTTTAAGACGTTATGAATTTGCTTACTTACACATGCATGGAATGTTGACTTTTTTTCTGTAAATACAACTTCTTAACTGGAGCTTATTATTTTTCTTTAAGCGAATAGATCAGGTATATTAGCAGTTAGTAGTAATAATGATCATAATTTCAAAGAACTCTTTCGTTGCACCAAATTCATATCCATCATATTTGGATCTGCTCTTCCTCTCTTATTGGCCAGTAATGACAAGCGCAGAGACACTTCGTAGAGTCTTTAAGGTTAATTCATTGGTTTGAGATCTTCCTTCTTGATGAAACTTTACTATATTTGCCTTTTGGTCAGGGGACACCCAGAAAATTCTGAAACATGTAGATACTAATGGCTTTCCCCATTTTGTTTTTAAATGGCCGCTGTATTTCTCCCAAAACCACATTATTTTAATCTTTTTTGCCGTTCAAATGTCCTGATGAGATGACAGGATGCATTGCATTGCCTGCTTGAAAGGTCTGTGTAAATACTGGCTGTAAAAGTTGCACCCCAGTCTCTATCCATTATTCGATGCATATAAGCCTCTGTAACATCGGAACATACTGAATTTTCTGGTGATCATATTTCTTATAATTTGCCTCGATATTTCCCTTTTAGTTTTCTGTAAAAGAAAACTACTGAGATGGCTGTTTGCCTGGCCGTCTCCATTTTTCTGTCTGCGCTCAGATCTTAAAAACTACTCAGTTAGAGGGCTGCAAATTTGTATGTTGATCAACCACCCTCCAATAACCAAATATACCAAATTGCAACCTTTTAGCCTCAGTAGTTTTTATTTTATTTAAGGTTAAATTTATCCATTGTCGTGTGTTTGACACCACTATAGGTTCCAATAACATAGGCTACCACCGGGCCGTGCTGAAAGCTTCATGGACCACGGCTAAGAGTTTCATGGGCCGTGGCTGAGAGTTTCATACAGCATTATATGCTGAACAGAAAACGCGATTGCGCCGAAGAAACTTGGGCGCGCTTTTTACTTGTTACTCTGCGGTTTCAGCCTGCTCCTGAACTGTCTGTGACATTTTCATGTAATATTTTGAACGTAAAATGTGTATGTGGTATGTATGGAACCAACTCAAACAAGGCTATCGTTTGAGCGGTTTATTGTCATTAATTTGAGTTCAGTATTTTCCCCTTATTCACAAGTCAAGTAATGTCTCTCTTTGATTCCAGTTGAAAATTATATTGAAATTTCGAACTTTACTTTCTATTCCATTTTATCACAATGTTTTGGGAAAATGTTTTGTCATTGACCAAGGCTTTGTACTAAAGGATGCCAGTAAATCGTATTTTCATTGCCATATTGATTTTGTTTAAAGTGTGTAGGGTTGTTTTAACTGATTTCACCTCCAACATTGAATCATAGGAATTGTGTTTTCCTTGCGCGTAGCTTCGTTGATATCGAGTATCATGTTGTCTTCTTAGCATTGTCATAAGATGTTATTTCCATTTGGCATTGTAACTTGTTTCTTAAAGTTTATTTTCATTTATATTTTATTCCGATCTGTCGACTTACGTTATCTGTGCTATAGGAAAAACAAATGGAGGCCAGTTTCATCCAAATAAATGTAGCAGCTCAACCTGAAAATGATCATTGTAAATGGAATGGGAAACGGATCCCTTTCGTTATGACTGTGACGCTCGCCGGAACCCGTTGAGGACACTGAAAACTAACTTCATTTACCCATTGTAGATTAGAATCGAGAGAGAGATATAGAGAGGGGTGGGGGAACGGGTAATTGGAGTCCTTCCTCTCCACCACGGTCATTCTCTTTCAGTTATCTATTAGGCTTAGCGACGCTTTAGAGGCATACTGGGTTTTGTGGACCAAGTGGTCCTCTGAACCATTAAAACCTATCGACCTGCTCCGACTTATGGGTGTCTCGTTTTATATGTTTAGTCCTCACTGTGCGTGGAGTCGTATTATTGTTGCTCACATCACTGTTAGTGTTCGTATTTTGATTAGTTACATTCGATAAGTTTCAAGATAAAGCCTCTAAATTTGAAATACGAAAGGACCCGTGATGGATGAACGAAGGTTTCAAAGAGCAGTTTCAGTCACTGCAGTATATCTGCTAAGTATTTTCGTAGATTATTAATTGAGGTGTTCATCAAACCCATACACTAAGGCCTCCCGTAGGTCCCATCTCATCTTATCTCATTTAATTGCACTTAGGTGCAGATACGTATGATATGAATATGTGTATGTTTCAAAGGTGATACAAACATTAGAATGGATGGGAATTAATCTCTTTATGTGTATAGGCGAAGTATTGGCAATTTTTGTGAAACTGAGAGGAATTTCAGTTCACAATGAGTGAAACTGTAGTTATACATGTTTCAGTTATTAACATCCACTAGTTTTACTGGTGTAAAGCCTTAATATTAAACCTCAAGAAATATGGGTCTGGAAGTAAGTATTAGTTGAACATTGGCATTATGGGCCACGGGAAAAATACGGAGCAGATAAAAAGGCAGAGTATTCGGTACTATTCAGTTTTAAGATCTTTTGCCTCTTGTGGAAGAATCAGGTTCGTGATATCCACGAAAGCGTGAAGGTAACCAGGTTAACTCTGCCATGAGGTAAAATTCCATGCAGGCTTTCACTAGTTTCTTCAGCAGTTCAATAAATAATATAATGAAAACCTACAATAATTAAAATGCGTACATTTATCTCCTGAGAGAGGAATTAAGAAAAGGAAGCTATTTTTGTTTAAATAAATTGTGAAGGGAGCGTTATATGCTAATGTTTGCAGGTTAGTTGCCCCCATGTAAAGTTTCGTAGTGTTATCTACACCCAGCACATACGAGCACCACCACAAGCAGCCTACCAAAATCCTGCAGAGGAATTACACAAAAAGATGGTAAAATGAAACTTGACAGGCGGGGTAACTTTGTATTTATGTATAGCCTAATCATTAATCCATGTAGATGTTATCATGGACATTATGTATTGCGATTACGTGAAAAAGAAGATAATATAAATAGTATTATTGTAATTTCTTATTTCTTTCAAAATTGATGCGTAACTTTCTATATTTTTGTATTTGGTCGGGGTCCGTTATTTGCTACTAAATGCATTTAAATAATTTTTGTACTTCCTATGCTGTGGTTTTTTCATGTATCACATAAGACATTCGATATAACTACTAAGGGATTTAGAGCCGATGAAACGGTTTTTCGGCAACACCTTTTTATCAATGCATCGGATAAAGGTGAAAGTTGGCAAGCGTATACTAACTGATATTTGCAAGTACCTATTATTTAGTACCCAATTTCGATAGTTTTGATAAATATAGAGTAAAATGATAGTTTTGATAAATATAGAGTAAAATGAAGTCACCGATGCCGGAACCGAGAAAATCACGGACAAGGATCCTAAAACCATTCGTTACATAAATATAATGTGACGTCATGAGGCTCCGCCCATCTACCAGTAGGCAGTAAGTCACTGACGCTTGCGCAGTCTAGTCTTCAACAAATTGGATAATGGCCAGCAGGATATGGAATTGTCCCCGTGGTTGCAAGACTGCAATTGTGCTACGGCTTGCCACTTTGTACACTAGCGAGAAGGCCCGTGGCAACATTTATTATAGCGTGAATGCGTAATTATTTCTATAGTGGGTAATAGTTACTTGGCGATACTCATTTCTTGCTGCAGCAAATTAAAGGCTGTAGTGACGAAACCTGAGGTAAAAGAAAACGGATTGTCTTTTTGTGTTCCTACCCTGAATAGATGTAGATCTAACAAATGAGCTATAGATTAGTTCATTATGTAGATGAATTTATGCATTGAATTATTTGTAAAGTAGAAACAATACGAATATCAAAAAAATGGAAGAATTCCAAGCTAACAACTTAGTCCCAACAGCCGCTGTGGAAGTTGCGATGAAACCTCCACAAAATAATAATAATAATAATAATAATAATAATAATAATAATAATAATAATAATAATAATAATAATAAAATTAATAATAATAATGAAAATTATCGCCATCATTGATAATACTAGGAGTATTAATAATTTAGGGAACATGTCATCGGCAAATGGGCAGAGCCACAATGAAGAGACGTTTTCCCCATAATGTAACACACTGGGTGGAGCCTCATGACGCCATAGGTTAATGTCACTATTGTGTTCAAAACCCTGACCCCCCATTTTGATGCTTCTGGATAGAAAAACACTTTTGTTGCCTGATAAAACCGCTGTTGAACTTAGGTACTAAAGAATACTTAAAAAAATTAGGTAGGTTTATAAAATATATGCAAACTTTCACCTTTATCTGATGCTTCGATAAAAAGGTGTTGCCGAAAAACCGCGTTTCATTGGCACTGAATCTCTTAGTAGCTCCCTTGTCGTATGCATTGTCTTTAAGCGTGTTCTATATTGATTTATATACTAAAAGGATTATCAGTAATAACTCTGTAGGCGGGTCTCAAAGACTTAAAATTTCTTCACTTTCACGATATCCGTGTGACGTTCGAGAGTTTCAGTGGAATGGATGATGCAGGAAATTGTAACTAAAATGGGAAAAAATCACTTTCTCGGAAAAGCTTGAATACTGAAGACATTTTGGGAGGGAATTCAGCGGGTTTTAATATGCAAAATGTTTAATAATGAATACCATAATTTGACATCGGCTGCGTTTCTCAAAACTTCTCTTTTTGTTACTCTCCGATTTCAATTTAATTTTTACCAGATTTTGTCTTCCGATTTTGTTTATTATTGCTCTTATAATTTTATTTGTATAATTTTTACAATGAACCGCACTCAGCGCTAATGAGGAAGGAAAATGGATTTTCTGAAATATAAATCGATATCGAACCAAAATGGAAGTTGACATTAATTTCCAAAAGCAATAGCTTAGTCTTTTGTGAGGCAATGCTGTCGACGTTTTGCTTAATTTTTAAGAACAGTTCGTAACAGGATTTCTTATTATACATGAGAATGGCTATTTTTGTTTTACGCAGAGGGCCAGGTAAAGTACTTGGATCAATCAAACTTTTGCTCTCTCTTCCGCTTGTTTTTCATTGGTACTTTCAATCCAACACTTTCTGAGTGTTTCCTGCTTTCATCTTGGAAGTAATTGCATGATCGACAGAGTAAAAAAAATTCTGTAAACACACCAGTAAAAGTTAAACGTTTGAGTGAACGAGTGTTTGTGAGAGCTGCATGCAAAAAGAAATGGCTACATTTTATCAGCAGTTGCTGAGTGGTGTTCCCCGGATAATGCAAAAAGTTATGGACAGAAATGAATTTGATAGATATTTATTAACTTCTAAATTCCTGTCTTAGCTGGAGTATTTTGGAAAATGGTTATTTATATACCGTTTTTTAATTCACAAAGTAAAGTTGTATAGCTTTGTAATTTCTCCTTTATTTGATTAACAAACGTCTTAATGATAGCCACTAATCTAAAACTGTAGATTTTTTTGTCCGTGATTACGTCTTCCGGCTGTTTTATTTTCCATCGTTTTCATCGAAATCTTTTGTCAGTTAGTAAAAATTTTAAGTTTTTGCCCGTCGGGCTTTCAGGGGAATTTTGCCATCTTTTATCTGAAACTTTTTTTTTTTTTTTTTTTTTTTTTTTCTGTTAACTACTCAGAATTATTTATCAAAATTTCGCTCGAGTTTTGCCCGAACTTGAACCATTAGTTGCGTTGAAATGTTTCCAAATTGACCTTTTTTATTTTCTTATTCACGTGATCCAATTGATATTTCTTGATTTTAGTGCACACGCACGAATTTCATGACCAAACGAAATTACAGACCTGGTAATTAGGAAAGGGGAAGGAACTGTAAACTCATTACGCCAATTTAGATTGCTCTTTTAGGACACTTAAGCAGTGAGATTTGCATTTCCTTCCATGTTTGGCGCTCACGCTTTTATTTTTGTAGACCTGGTTAATTGTAAGAAAATGTGGTGTCTCAAAAATTATCATCCTCGGTTAATATAGTGAATTAGATTGTTGAAGGAAGGAATATATCTCATAGGAATCTTGCGTTTATTATCGGAAGTTTTTATAGATGATAGCTGGCTGGTCATACCATGGCATTGCATCAAGACCCTTATACGGACCAAAGTGACTAATAATTCATGAGAGATGTGTCCCATTATATTTTTATGTATTTATTCTCATATGGCCCCATATGATTCCAAGTTCAAAACAATGTATTAAATAGTTATGAAATTAATTGACGTAAGGTTTTATAGCATTTAAAGAAACACGGATGCTAAAACCATTTATTGATGTATTTTCGCATGAGAGTTTACAATCACCCTTACAAACGCAAACCCACTTTTTCCCATCCCTGTGAAAAATAGAACGACCAAAATATGCAATAAACGTTTGGGAACCCATTAAATTTTCTCATTCACCCTTGAAACTAAAGGGGAAAACATTTATCCAAATAATCCCTATGAGAAAGTACTGCAAATAGTCCCCAGGTTGGATTGAGTTGGTGTTAAAAAAGGATATCATATTTTTTAATCTTTTTTTCAATGTTTGTAGTTCCCAAAGTGGTTATCGTAGTCACGTACAATCTTACTCGGAACGGATATTGTGTTTTCAGTTTGTAGTAAGATCCAAGCCGTACGTTGTTATTGTCTCGTTATGACCTTTTACCAGGCGGAAGGGTACGTGTTTTTGCAGCAGACTCTTCCTCTTGATAGAACGGATAGATGCCCATTCTAGGCGGTCAAAACTAGGTGTATTTTAGGATGTCGACTAGGAGGTGGTTTCTCAAATATTCGTAGTTTTGTTCGAGAGCTACAAAATTTTAACATCTTGGTAAAATGGTTGTGTTCCAGGGCTAATGTCAGCTGCTTGTTTATCGTCTGACATTTACTAAAAATATTATTTATATGCCTGTGTTTTGCATTTGGTCATAAACATTCGTGAGGAAGACAATATACGTATTAGGTGATTATAATATTCTACTTGGAACTTCTTTTGGAATATTTGTGCATTAGTTTTGAAAAAAATAAATAAATAAATGCTGCAAGTTGAAAGTGACTGTTTTACGGCAATCATTTATATAGATATTATATATGTATATAAAACATATACAATGATATATATATATACAATATATATATATATATATGGACAATACAATGCTGGACGATAACAATAGATTACTGTATTTGCATGTGTTCTCTCGCGTTTGTTTCCCTAAATAAAAAGCTCTTTTACGACAGATGGTAGAGATTGCATCTCAACTGGATAATATTTGCAGTCGAAAAATCATCAGTGTGGAACTCTTTCAAAGAGCTTTGGCAAATATTGTCTTACTTTGATCAGTCACATCCAAAATGTTGGGAGTTCAGCGTATTTAAAATGTTCTTGGATCTGGATATTCCCTTTTAGTTTTCTGTAAAAGAAAACTATTGTGCCGGCTTTGTCTGTCCGTCCGCCCTCAGATCTTAAAAACTAATGAGACTAGAGGGCTGCAAATTGGTATGTTGATCATTCACCCTCCAGTCATTAGACATACCGTACTGCAGCAAGAGATAAAAAAAAATACGTTTCATGTAGTATTTCGTGCCATGTTTGACGCCCACTCTTTTATTTTTGTAGACATGATTAATTGTAAGACAATCCTGGTGTATCTCAAGAAATTATTTTTCACATTTTAGTGCATTTTAATAAAAGCATGTTTAAAAAAATGTTTTTTATATTTTTTATTGCTTGTTTGTTTGTTGCACTCCTATTAAGCACGTCTTCCTCCTGAGTTACTGATTCTTCTTCTTCTTCCATGTTCTTCTCCCGTAGCCGAGTCTCCTTTCTTAACCACGTTAGCACTGTTGGTTTTCCGTCTTGTCTGGTATTTTTTCCCTTTCAAATTTTCTTGCAACCTCGTCCCCACGTTTACACTTTAATCTGTTTCGCTCTTCGCTTCTTCCCCGTCTTTTGCTAACGGATAGAGATTGAGCGTCACTATGACTAAAATTATAGTTCTAATATTGTCGTGGGAAATACAGTATTGGTGGTACGTGTATCATGGAAGAAATTTCAGTTTTTGAAGGATGATCCAGTGTTGATGTGGGTAATGCATCACGGAGTATGCGAATGTTAACAAAATAAAACTGTAATTTTATGGTGTCTACAATATGTCATTGGGTGCATGGTTAGTTAGCTCTAATAAGCTGAGAAGTGCTTGGATTATCTCTGTGCAACGTTATATGTCCACTAAAACTACCAGCACTCACAGTCCTCATGGATTCATACGAATATCAAGAAATTAAATGTCACTCTCTCATTGCAGCGTATTTGTTTTCCTTATTAGTGAGAGACTTTCATGTTCGGGCTGACGAAGAAATCTCTATTCTTATTTATTTTGTGTTTAAAACGCAGAGAACTAATGCCAGTTATTTTTCATATGAAACAGTTTTAGGCAAGACACTCTTGTCCCATTTTTCCTTTCCATTTTCCTTTCTCATATATCTAATATCTATATCTATAAATATCAATTTTGTCTGATTTTTTTAGAAGATATATATATATTAATTATGAATATTTATATATATATATATATATATATATATATATTATATATATATTATATATATATATATATATATATATATATATATATATATATATATATATATATATATATATATATATATATATACAGAAATCCTATAATTTGCAGTCTTGTAAATTAGACTTGACAGCTGTTTCATTACTCTCTACTCTTGGGATGGCAGCCGCTCCAGAAGTTCTAGCGAAGTTTGTGACACCTGTCGCACTGCCCGAGACGAATGATGAGTACTATAATTAGACATCGGTTGCGTTTCACACAAATTCTGCTTTTGTTATTTTCCGATTTCAATTTAATTTTTACCAAATTTTGTCTTCCGATTTTGTTTATTATTGCTTTTGTAATTTTATTTGTATAATTTTTCCAATGAAGCGCACTCATGGCTTCATGAGTGGCTTCAGAAGAATTTACTATTTTTGTTTTTAATCTTGGTATGTAATGGATAAGATTACTACCATTTCTATTCCCTCATTACGAAACCACGGAGGATTATATTTCATTAAAGGTAGTCACTGTGCAATGTGTAGCAGCTTCTCTACAGTATTTCCATAACCGTATAATATACGCGACCACGGTGGATTATGTGGTAAGAGCATGGGATGTTAAATATAGGTCAGAAGCGTAGGAACATGCATTGCTCTTGGTAATTTGATGGAAATTCGATTGAAGTAATAACTTTAGTATCTCAATGAGAGACAACGAACACAGGAGCATACTCTTGAACTTTCTTCCACCTCTCGCCCTGTGGCCACGTGAAGCCGATGCCAACTTATCATTTCTCAGACTCTTGCATTTTGTAACAATGCGGGATTTTGTGTCAGTCGTTCTACTATCCTTCACGTTACCCTGAATATTGTAAAGACAGTCTTCTTCATGTTAATTTTTTTTATCATCTTTCATTTTCCGTTAGGGCACTTTCCCCTCTTTAGCTTCCAACCGTCTCCCTTCCCACATCCATTTTTTTTTTTTTCTTACCAGTTTCTCTCCAGACCTTGTAATTTTAACTGAACAACTCACTTTTCTCATCTACATTTCTTTGTTTAACGGAGTCTTCCTAGAATTGATGTTTTCTGTGTCACGTATTTACAGGTCTACTTTCTTACCTCTTCGCATGGGTTTTTTTTTTCTAATTCTCCCCCTGTCCCGTTAGTCATCATTCAATATCTGTGAAGACGAGTGTCAGCATATTGTTAGGAGTTAAGGTTAACTATTCGTCTTAGGTCATTTATTTGTTCATCGAGCTATACACAAGCCTCACATTTTTTTCATGAATCTGCCGCCCCCCGCATCCGACTCCCAAATGTGTTAGTACGATCGAGCATGAATAACGATTTTGATATCCAGGTTCTTAGCAATAACGACACAACAACAAACTTTAAGCCGGGAGGGCGGCCAGAGAGAGGGAGAAAGTCCTAAATGCAGGGCGAAAGAGGTAAAATGATAAATAAAAAGGAGAATCTTTTCTTTATTATTTTTTTTTTCAGACAACACTATCGTATTCCTGTCTTTATATCTTCATATCATTAATCAGAAAAGCTTTAGAATCTTATCGAAACCTGTCTACCCGTATAATTATTAAGTCGATTATTAGAGAGAAAATTTTCTAACCCTGCAATTGGTGCACAGTTAATTTTCCTTTGGAATCGTGGGTCTTTCAACCTGATTATAAGAGATCTGATCTTGTAATCATGAAAACAGTCGGATATTGAAAACAGGAAGTCGCAAACTTTACCAGAAAACTTCTCAGGATTTAATCTGTGAAAGAAGTTGGGTTGCTGAGGAATAACTTGCATGGCTGAACACCCTCTCTTCCAGAAAGGGAAATATTTCCCAACCTAGTACTCGCTCTGATAAGGATTTTTTCAGACTGAAGCAATTCTCTCTCTCTCTCTCTCTCTCTCTCTCTCTCTCTCTCTCTCTCTCTCTCTCTCTCTCTCTCTCTCTCTCGTGAGCTTACACACACACACACACACATAGTACGTGTGTGTGCATATTTATGTGTGTTAGCATTGAGCCTTTTCCCCCTAACGGGCCGTCGCCTCCGGGAAAGACATTTAAACATAGATGAACGTATAGATATTTAAATATAGATGAGCGTTGTGCTGAAACTTGCACAGTATTAGCCGTTTCATACACCTGTGCCGAACACTCAGCAGCATAGTGTCGAAGCTCTCTCTCATTTTACCACTGACAGATATCATACTGCTTCAAAATATCCAATGCAGCACGAAGGAACGCGTGCTTCAGAATATTGCCAAATCCACGTCGAATGGTGAGTGAAAACTGGGACTTTGAACAAGTACTCTCGTAGTTTATTCTACATTTTCAAGTTCACACTGTCAACTTCTTTTGTATTCACTGTGAACTGAATTGCCATTGTGGGATAATTGCCATGGAGAAAACTGCCAGGCGGAAAATTGCCAATTGCCATTTAATAAGAAGTTTATAAAAAAAGGATTAAAAGGAAAAAAAAAACCATTACTATCAAAGCTTTGTGAATTTTTTTAAATGTATCCATTTACTACTTATATACAATTTCTAAAATAATTATTTGAATTAAAAATTATTACAATCAAAACTTTACTTGAATTTATTGAAAAACTTCACTTTGAAATGTTGACACACCTGAAAAATATGCATATTGTATGCGATGTAAATACAACATTTTATTATTACTGTCATAATTTGAAATGAGGTTGCCAAGTCGAACATAGGTCTCTTATGTTTTGTGTTAGGAAGTATCACCTCTTTGAGTTGGTTTCTTTTTGCTAGCCAAACCCTTAACTTTTCAGGGCATTGATTAATTTCTATATATTAGGGTGACTAACGGATTTATTATTTAAATGCCTCAACAGATAGAACGTTGTTCTCAAAACGGGAATAAACAAATTTCATCCGGGAAAAGCATTTCTTAGTCGAGTTTATTCAAAGTATGATAAAAATTACGGGACCTCGTCATCAGAAGTTCACAGATATGACATCTTGTGGTGGCACAAACGCGAGTGCCGAGAAATGTCGCATTTTCAAATTAACTCTTTATCATTATGATACTGGTGTCTTCTTCCTATGTCAATAATTTTGCTGTACAGTGCTTGACCAAAATAAAAAAAAAATAGTCATTATAATTAGCATTAGGAAAGACGTGTTTTACTGCCTTTAAAGAGGCTTTTTCTAAATCACCTGTTACATGCTCATGAGTATCACCAACAAGTTCCTTGGTTTTGTTGTAAAGTTAAGTATATCTTAGTTTAACCAGACCACTGAGCTGATTAACAGCTCTCCTAGGGCTGGCCCGAAGGATTAGATTTATTTTTACGTGGCTAAGAACCAATTGGTTACCTAGCAACGGGACCTACAGCTTATTGTGGAATCCGAACCACATTATAGCGAGAAATGAATTTCTGTCACCAGAAACAAATTCCTCTTGTACTTCACTGGCCGGTCGGAGATTCGAACTCGCGACCAACAGAGTGGTAGCTGAGAACGGAACCCGCTCATCCAGTTTGTTGTAAACCGTTTTGTTTGGCATAAGAACAAAAACTCGAGGAATTGTTACATTTTCGATCTGAACGTGAACTGTGAGAATTTGGTAATAACTTTCAGGAGAAATCTTGAATGTACCATCCCGGTTGCTTAAGATCCTCAGTCCTTCCTTTATTCGAAACAAAGATCAATATTCTATCGCCAAATCCTGAGATTGAAGAAACCAGGCTCCTTTTTGTTTTGCAATGGAATAACGGACGAAACAGGTGGAAATTGCACTCTCTTTGTCTCCAATTCAAAGCTCACATGACGCAGATTTGGCAATTGACTTCGTCAAGACCGGTGGCAAATTCAGACACTATGGGACGACTTGATTGTTAAGAAGAAGCCATTTCAGCTTTTAAATCTCTTTGCGCTTGTTTAGCTTTAATTTATCTTTGCTTGATGAGGTTATTTAGATTCTTTAAAATTTCAAAATTAGTTCTCTGATATCTAGCTTTGCAACCTTTAGATTTTCTTTCCTTGCACTCCCAATATAGCACAGATCCATTTTATTCTTGCCATTCAGATAGTACACATATTGCAAATCATCGACCAAAATGTCTTTTCCTCTCTCACTTTTTATCACAGACACCATAATGGGCTAAAAATATTTAAAAACAGCAAATTCAAAAGAAGCATTTATGAATAATCATTGTTAATGTTGGTACTGTAAGACGACTCTTTTGGAAAATTTACAAGGCTTGTATATGATAGTTTAAAAGTAAACGACAATTTTCATGTTTATAGTTAAAACACATGCTTGCTCGTTTGTAAGATGGTGGTTTAAACGTAAACGGGCAATTGAAAGTAATATTTTTTTAGGTGTGTCAACAAAATTTTTAAGTTCAAGTAAAGTTTTACAATTTTTAAATCAAATAATTTATAAATTGCATATAAGTAGTAAATGGATATTCTCAAAGTTTTGATGGTAATGGTTCTTCCTTTCAATCTTTTTCCATAACAATAGGAAGAATGGCAATATTTTCAACGATATGTATATATATATATAATATATATATATATATATATATATATATATATATATATATATATATATATATATATATATATATATATATATATATATATATATATATTTTATATGTATATATATATATATATATATATATATTGTCTATATATGATTATTATATAAACCATACATCATATATATATATGTGTGTGTGTGTTGTGTGTGTGTGTGTGTGTGTAGTGTATGTTTGAGAGCATTGTCTGGAAATGATTATTGGTATAAACCTTTAGGGTAAATTTTAATGGGCATCCATGTAGCAATAGAAGCATAAATCTCATTAAATCTTTTCTTACAGAGTTAATGGAATATTTTGTTAGTATAAAGAGGTTTGAAATAATAGAAATGGTAAAACCCAACATTCTTTCTCTCTCTCTCTCTCTCTCTCTCTCTCTCTCTCTCTCTCTCTCTCTCTCTCTCTGGCTCACACAGGCGTGCATTGTATGATAAATATGCAATAAAAGGTAAATTCGTTTTAAATGGGAAATTTTGTCTTTCTGTTCCATTCTCCATACTCCATTCTCCATATTTTTCAATATTTTCTATTCATTTGGATATGTTATTTTTTTCTTTTGCCTTGCATTTTATCATGAGGGTATTTTCGTAAATATGTTATTTCATTTTTACGATTTGTTTTCATTCAATATATTATTCAGTTATTACGGGCTTGGAGTATTCTAATTTTAGTCATATTAAGTCATTCAAACAAAAGCAAACGGCTTTAACCTACCAGCATTTCAAGGATTTACCTAGTGTCTTTTAAATCTATATATAATTGCTTTTGTAGTCTGGAGTGAAATTTGAGGGTTAATGGAGCCATTACGCCCTAACTTCCTTTTATGTAAAGAATTCAGCTTTGAGCGTTGTTTCATTTCAAATGTTTCTACAGACAGGTAATAGCTCCGTATTTTTGGAATCGCTCAATTGATATATAATTTGAATGTGCCCTTTGATGTAAAACTAAGCATTGCGTGCTATTTATTTTTATTTACAGTATTGATAATAAAATTAACTAATCTATTAGTTTATTTTTTTAGTACGTAAATTTTTTATTGTGCGTATTTCCAAAATTAAATCGGGGTGTCCCAAATTGTATCTTTTCCATAGGCAGCCATTGCAGTCATTCACTACCGTGAGAAAACTGAGATTTCTACAAACTATGGTATATTAGGCTTTAAAAGTTAATTAGTAATGACGTGAATATTCCATAAATTTTCATGTACAATATTTTTTAAATATCGGGCCACCATTGGCATCATTTTTCGATTTTGTAATAAAACATAAACTTTATCATTCAATTCCCTGTGAAAAATTTACGCGTAAACAATTTTCACATATTCGCTTGTTTGTTGGTAATGGAGTGTTACGGTGAGCCTCATTAATTAGTAAAACGAGCGATGCTAATATCGTGATGATTTCCCTAATTACTTAATTGATTCAGGCAGATGATTCGCGGGTTTATCTGACTACTAAAAATATGTGCGTTACTATGTCGTCTCATATTCGTTCAATCCGACATTTAAACGTTTCGGAATTTTTTTTTTTTCAGAAACAAAGTAAAATATAGTAAATTTATACTCTTGACATTACTGCTGTGTAAAATATGCCGAAGCATCTGAACATTCCATGGGGCGATAATAGAAAGATCGGGGTGACTGTCTGGTATTTGCTTTGTACTGCAATGGAAAACACCGTTCAAGAAAGAATTGCTCCCGAGGTATTGAAGTGAGATCCTGAAGTTTTCCTGCATTTAAACGAGGAACACTACGTCAGGCATAGTACTTGTTTTTCGATCTGTGTGAATCCAGACGTATTTGAGTACAAGTGAATTCAGTTTTGAAGGTTTGTGTCCGTTTCTCACTTCACTCTTACGGTATGTTTCCTTTGTAATTATTAAGAGATAACGATATCCAAGTTCATTGTTATTTTGTAAGTTTTCGGTGCATTTTATTAAGTAGAGATAACTCATATTTTGCGGAAACAATCCCTTTTTTTATTATTTTTAACCTCCTTCCTAAAATGTAAATTCTCTCTCTCTCTCTCTCTCTCTCTCTCTCTCTCTCTCTCTCTCTCTCTCTCTCTCTCTCTCTCTCTTCCTTAGGAGAGCTGTTAATCAGCTCAGTGGTCTGTTAAACTAAGGTATACTTAACTTTCTCTCTCTCTCTCTCTCTCTCTCTCTCTCTCTCTCTCTCTCTCTCTCTCTCTCTCTCTCTCTCTCTCTCTCATGTCCGAGAGTGGGAGCTCTTATTTTTGGAAATTTCCGACCAGAGCAGATGCATGCTGCGCGTATAATGCCATGTGCGTCTTTAGAGGAAAATAAATAGTTCTTGGAGATACCGAATTCCATCTACCTTACCATAATCTTCAACGGCCGGCAGAAGTTGGGTGCACAGTAGGTTGGCTTAACAGTTAGATCAATTTTCTTGAAATGTATTAAGGCCTGAGAACGTCGTTATAACAATTATAGGACCTTGCATGCAGATCAACCGGGCATTTAATTGCTGTGGTGTGTATTTAAGCACGCGCGACCGCATCTCTTGCGTGAACATCCGTTGGATCCGAGGTTAACTGTTATCAGTATCTTCACCCCTAAATCTCATGATCAGTTCCTGCATCATGCTTCCTCTTCATATTCATTATCCCTCCCCTCTGCTCTGCTTCATGGTACTTCTTGGTTCATTTTTTTTTTTGTATTTTCCTCTGTCGCTGGTATTCATACTTATTTAGTCTTATTCTAGTGTTATATTTTTACTGGCACCGGATTCATAGTGTCTGTTGCAGATTTCGGCAGCCCTTGGGCTTTTACAGGACGGGCGACTACCCCGTGTTCATTATTATTTTTCTTGTAAAGACTTCATTTTTAGTTTACTCATCATAAAGGAACATCAGTTTTTATATGGTTAACTCTCGCCTTAGTTGTTTTTGCTGGTTTTTTATATAACAAAAATACCATCATGGATGCCTGTAGACACTGGCTTGTGAAAATTGAAGCACCACTCTCAGTAGTGCCACAGTTCAGCCGCTTTGTTTTCTTTACTAGACCTTTTTTATGTGACTGTAGAATAGCAATGATACACAACACACACACACACACACACACACACACACACACATATATATATATATATATATATATATATATATATATATATATATATATATATATATATATATATATATATATATATATATATAAATTATATATATGTATATATATATATATATATATATATATATATATATATATATGTGTGTGTGTGTGTGTGTAAAATATGATGATACACTCACAATGAAGATGAAGGAGAAGCCAGAGGAAAGGAAATAGAGTTCTTAATTGGGACAAATTAAGAACTCTATTTCCTTTCCTCTGGTTTCTTCTTCATCTTCATTGTGGACTGCATCATAATATTTTATCTTCGTGGTTGAGAAGAATACAACTAAATATATATGTGTGTGTTGTGTATCATTATTATATATATATATATATATATATATATATATATATATATATATATATATATATATATATATATATATATATATATATATATATATTTTTATAAATATTACTGCTGTTTGCCCTCGATGTAGTTAGGTGTAGGAATATTAGTCCGATTCACCTCGACAGAGAACATCTCTGCCCGCCGGTAGGCTAGGCAATTTAAAAATAACAATCACCGCAGTAGACAAATGGCGCCGCATAGGCTGGAAAGTTTGTAAACAAAATATGCTAGGGCATTAGGGACCTAAGCCTCAGAGAGGGTTTACGCTCAATGACCCCTAGTTATGGTGGCCCTAAAGCTTTATTCTATGCATTCGACGATGCCTTTGTCAAGGTCGGATTGCCCGGGGCGGTATAAGCCCTCCTCTGGCGGGAACGAAGCGAGGTCGGGTCAGAGAGATTCCAGCGGTCGCTGAACCAGGGTGACGCTGCGTGCGTGCCCGAACGATATTCTTTGTTCTTTATTACTTTTCCTCCTACGTCTAACTTAATTAGTGAATTGGGAAGACTGCCAGAATACGACTCCTGAGGTCCCTCGTTTGCGCAGCGACTCGACATTCACGGTAAGTCCGATTCTTGTTGAAGCTTCGTCGATTGACTAGTACTTTTCTGTATTTCACATTTTTTCTTTGTTTTCTTCCTTCAGCCACCACTTAGGGTATATGTGTTTACAAAGACTAGATTAAGCCTAATTATTATATTGTTAGCTTCAACCCCGTTATTCCAGTAAAATACCTAGGATTTTGGGTAAGCAAAATCAGGTTAAATCTCGATGCTTTTGTACGCCTCGCGTCCGAATGTTTGGAAGAACCGTTGCGTTTAAAATCAAATCCATCTCAAATATTCTTTGTTAAGGTTAATAACCCTTAACTGGCGACCTTTGGCTAATTAACGACTGTCTTTGAGGTTAACTTTTGGCTTCAAGTGGCAGGTTACGTGTAATCTTGGTTTGCAGGGCCGAAAAAATTACGTAAATTGAATAACACATGATCAACCAAGACCCTCACACGTAACAATATATATATATATATATATATATATATATATATATATATATATATATATATATATATATATATATATATATATATATATATATATATATATATATATATATATATATATATACTGTATATGTGTGTGTGTGTACGTACGTATAGTCAAACGGAATATCCAGGGTGGTGAATATTACTTGCGAGACTTCGGTTTGTCAGAGAAGAATGGCGTGGGGATTATTAATTATTCGTTAGTAAAATTAATCGTATAAATTGCGAGTGAAGCAACAGGTGAGGTCGCGCTTATCAACCCTTTATCACTTATGAAATACTGAAGAAGACAGTTATTTCAATGCTGTAAAGCTAAATCTCTTCGTATGGTCCCCTTTTTTTTATTAAACGCGTTTACATACAGGTTGTTAATATGTGACGTAGTAATGGATACTTTTGCAATAGTAGCTTTTCCATGTATCCATGTACTTAGCCTCCTATTTCCTAGTTGGTTTTTTATTAATTCCCGATATGACCTCATTGACAGCGAAGTAGGAAAGATGCGGTGGGGGAGAGTTCGTAGGAAGAAATGCAGGTGCCCAATAAAAAGGTTCATTTCTCCTGATAAAGTGTTCAATAAGGCGAAAAGTTTCGCAGGCTGGGTCGCTTTCGATCATCGGGAGGTGATCCATCCGGAAGGGAAACTGTCTTTTTATTCGCCCATGACGAACGATCTCATCTCTCATGCGGACGCTCCCCTGCATTTCACCCCCCTCCCCACCTCCCCATTCACAAGCAGCTTCTCGCATGTGGTTCCCATTACGGGTCAAGGGCAGAAGTCTCTTAAAACCTTTCTATCTGCCTTTTTTTCCAGTTTTTGTTTTATTTCCCAACTATAATTTTCTTCTTAATGTCACATCTGTTTTCCATCCTTTCCTTCTGATACCATAAAGGAATATGAACGACAATGAGCCAAATTTATCAACTCTTGAGTGTCTTGACGTCAATTTGTATTGTCTGCTTTTTGCAACTGATGATTAAATTGCAGGTGATACTTTAAAATGCGAAGACACATCCCCAACATCTTTCTAAGGAAATGAGGAATAAAGTGTTTGGAAGGTCAGTTCCAGTATAAGGCTATTCTAATATACTTATTTGGTATAACGCGGTATGATTTCTCGTGTAATTGCATTATTTGAGATATGAAAAAAGGAGATGAGCAGATTCTCTCTCTCTCTCTCTCTCTCTCTCTCTCTCTCTCTCTCTCCCGGATGGGTAGATTCCAGGTCATGCTCTCTTAGTGAAGAGTTTTGTGCTTCGAGAAAAGGAAGTGTTATTGACCGAATGCAGTGTTTTAGTAAGTTTCTTGTGAAAATGTTTTATCAGTAAACAGGGCTTCATAGGCGATGGTTATACGGGTGACAGTTGTAAATGAAAGGGGAATTTCGTGTTCACCTGTTTTATATCCGAGATATGTTAGTCCTCACGGTTTTGGGGAACGTTGTTTCTTGCACGTGCAATTTGTTTCACAACTCTGGGTGTAGCCGAAGTTAAACTTTCATGTGTAAGTATATTGTCTTCGTCGTGATGGATTTTCATGTATTTATTCGTGTTCCTTATGCATGTGTACATATGTGCTAAGTAAGTTTCATATTAATATTTTCTTTTAATTATACATAAAAAGCTAGGTATTTTTATTAATTTATAATAGAATTACATGGAACAACAATTTTACCAATAAAACTTCAAAAATTAAATTTCCTCAAGTGTTCTTATTGTAACCGGAAAAATTTGTTTATTTTTATTCATTTACATACATTACATCTTTTATATATTATTCCATAGAAGTCGTGTCGTATGGGGACTTGTGTCCCTGTTCCTTTCTCCAAATTTTTATTGGACATTCATTTGTTGTTTAATACATACATACATACATACATACATACTCGTACATACATACATACATACATACATACATACATACATACATACATACATACATACCATAAAGGAAAAAATACTTTTGAGTTTTTAGTTTTATATTAGTTGGAAGATGCATCACTTCAAATAAAGTAACATTTTATCATTCAATGAGTCATTGATACAATTGCTAGTTTTCCATTTTCAGAGTATTTCTAAAGAACTGCTCTTCATATCGGGAAATGGCAAGGTCCGTTTAAGCCCCATTGTCCCAAACTACCAGTAGGCCAATAGAGGCGGAGGTTGCTCTAGCCAGATAATCCTTCCTTCGATAAGAAGAGCCTCGCTTCATGCTCTGCTAATGCATGTTGGGCGTATTTGGGACAGAGGAAAGACGTGCTGTAAATCCTGATAAATAGAAAGTGTAGCAAGAGCAAGGTTTTGAGAGAGAGAGAGAGAGAGAGAGAGAGAGAGAGAGAGAGAGAGAGAGAAACTGTGCAGTCTTATATTAAAAATGGAAAAGTCAAATTGTTACTTCGCCTTCAAAAGAATAAATCTAGTACGTGATGCAGACTTGCAAAAGGCGACTCAAGAACCTAAATCTAATACCTGTTTTCCGGGAAGAGCTTCTTCCATTTTCACATAACCCCAAAATGATCAACACTGTTTCTCCGAATAAATCGAAAATGTCGGACAATAACTACCTTTGATGAATGGCTTGATGGTGATGTTAGCAGCGAATTGAGAGGCATTTTAGGAATGCTTCCTTTTTTATACACACAAAAAAACTGAAGATTTTTATTTAATCTTGAGTAGTGATGAATACGTGACAAACAAGACAAAAATTTGGAGTTATATGTGAAGCGAAAATTTAATTAAAGATAACTGATGTCATTATTACCGTTTTATACAGAAATAAATACGTATTCTAATGAAAAAAGACGCCTGATATTTATTCAGATAAAAAAAATGAGATTTAAAGTCACTTTTCGTATTTAAAGAAGGGGAAATATGAGAAAGGGAAAAGGATGTCAGTAATCTTGTTCGACGAGTTAATTAAATAAGACAAAGGAAAGAGAAGACAAGACTAAGGAATAAAGTGAATGGTGAAAATCCTTTTAAAAATGAACTAGTTAATAAATAGTGTTGCATTAATATAAATGATAAACCACCACTGTACACCGACTGCTTCTCAGAAAAAAAGGACCAAAATAGATTCTGGGCGTTAACGAAAACTATTTTGAAACGGAAAGCTTTTACCGTTGATTAGTGATTCTACTTCTTTAAATATTTTTAGTAAGTGTATAATAAAAAAATAAATTACAAATATTGGTCGGGCTTGAGAATAAACTAATATCAGTAGATGCCAAATAGGTAGATAGAACTGAAAACCTGGTGGGAAAAATTTATAATAAGCATGAAATCGATGAGTTATGGCAAGTGAAATACAATAGATGCAGCCTTTGACGAGAAAATTCAAAGCGTAGATTTATCCATTTGAAAGACTGCCTGAACTTCTCACGTCTCCCACCTGCTTCATTTCGTCTCCAGGACAAGAAGGTTAGTGAAGGGATTTCTTATTTTTGGAATCTCTCTCTCTCTCTCTCTCTCTCTCTCTCTCTCTCTCTCTCTCTCTCTCTCTCTCTCTCTCTCTCATTATTTCCATCCGTTCCCTTTGGTCCCCTGTCACGTAGATGGCCATCTTTACCTTTAAGGGCCCCCCCCTCTCTGTCACTTACTCTAATCCTTGGACAC
>NC_089752.1:35976383-35983883 GCF_040412425.1 Macrobrachium rosenbergii
AAGCGTGAGAGTTTGGCTGTCTAGCATTTCTTAGTCAGCAGGTATTCAGTGTTGGCATTTAGATAATTTGTCTTATATCTTTGCTAATTATGTGCATGTGAATAGAAAAACGAC
Organism: Macrobrachium rosenbergii; assembly: GCF_040412425.1. NCBI lineage: Eukaryota > Metazoa > Arthropoda > Malacostraca > Decapoda > Palaemonidae > Macrobrachium > Macrobrachium rosenbergii. The sequence goes on from NC_089752.1 coordinate 35,976,498, forward strand.
AAAGACAAAAATCTTTCCGTCACGTTTTTAGTCTGCTGTAAAAGAAAACTATTGAGATGGCTATTTGTCTTTCCGTCCGCACTTTTTCTGTCCGCCTTCAGAGCTTAAAAACTACTGAGGCTAGAGGGCTGTAAATTGTTTTGCTAATCATCCACCCTCCAGTCATCAAACATAGCAAATTGCAGCCCTCTAGCCTCAATAGTTTTTATTTTATTTAAGGTTAAAGTTAGACATATCGTGCGTCTGGCACCGCTATAGTTGCCAACAACACAGATCTCCATCGGGCCGTGGCTGAAAGTTGCATGGGCCACGGCTGAGAGTTTCATGGGCCGTGGCTGAGAGTTTCATACAACATTAGACGCTGTACAGAAAACTCGATTGCGCCGAAGAAACTTCGGTGCATATTTACTTCTTTGTCATGTTAATACTTAATTGTGTTGAGGAGAGTGAAAGTAACTTATTTGAGAGAGAAAATTGTCTTTTTCACGTCTTTTCTCACCTATCGCTATATGTTCGTCTATTTTTCAGATATGAGGGATATCTCTGAGCACTTATATACTAAAACTGAAAATTTTGTTACAATGTGTAAATTCAAATAAAATTTTTTTGCGTATTTATTTGTATGTGTATGAAAGAATGACTGTCACAGGAAATCTAGCGGAGTGGAAATTCATCTTCCATGAGTTCCATTCTAAAACTTCAGCTCGGGAGAGAGGAAGAATAAATTATAAAACCTTGGGGAACCTAACTGTCTCCCCGGAGTTGGATTACCGCAGTGGAACTCCTGAAATCCAATAAGCTTTTTCCAGCTCCAGAGGGAAATCAACGCATAATTAGCATCATTTTTGGAACGAAGGTCGATTATAAAAGTTGGGATTAGGTATTTTTCTAGTGAAAGAATAATCAATAGGAGATAATCGTCTCTGACCCAAAATAACTTAAATTAGCTAGATAACTCAAGGCTCTTGAAAAGATCGAAAATCTTCGAGGCTGACCTCGGTGATTAAATCAATGGACAGAAGAGAGGGAAGTGTAGTAATCAAAAGACGATAGATTACTTTGAGGGAAGATCTAAAAAGTTATTTATTTTGTGTATGTCCATTATTTTATACGGGTTGTTGTTTGCATGGGATTTTCTACCAACTGGACCTTAAATACAAATCTAGGTATATATATATATATATATATATATATATATATATATATATATATATATATATATATATATATATATATATATATCTATATATATATATATATATATATACAGTATATCTATATATTATATGTATATATATGTATATATATATATATATATATTTATATATATATATATATATATATATATATAATATATATATATATATATATATATATATATATATATATATATATATATGTATATATATATATATATATATATATATATATATATATATATATATATATATATATATATATATATATATATATATATATATATATATATATATATATATGGCTACCGGCATTGTATATAAGGTCGAGTTGGTAGGAAATCCCATTTTATATATATATATATATATATATATATATATATATATATATATATATATATATATATATATATATATATATGTATATATATATATATATATATATATATATATATATATATATATATATATATATATATATATATATATATATATATATACATCATATTATATAGTTTTGATTATTTGAAAAATAAGTGCTACATAGTAATTTTCACTATTATAGTTCCAGTTTTTTTTTTAGATATCTGATTTTTTTGCAGTTAAATTACTACGAGGGAGGAATGCTGATGGTGCTTGGCTTTCATTGACGTGATGTTGCTTTACTTTGTGTGGCGGATGATCAGCTTATCGTGAACATGTTACTGTCTTCGGGCTGAAGGGAGAGCCATGGAATCCAAAGCAGCAGCGCTTAGAACTGTATTGAACTATGGAACGTACATTATTGAGTCTTTCCCTTGTGTCCGTATGATACCATTTCCAAAAATTATGTACCCCCAAAACCTCCTCACGTAGTTAGTTCGATTTCATTAGTTTTGCGTTTTTCAATTTTAAAATGAGTACCGTGAATAATCTTTTCTTATTTGCCATATTTTCAATTTGTTTCACGACACTGATCACCTCTTTCCTATTTACTTTATTATTCCTCCTTGTCTTATTCACCCTTATTACCTTATTTTCCCCGTCAGATTATTTTTCCAACCTTATTCTTCATAGGAATTAATTCTACCCGTATCATGCAATTCTTGTACACCCGCCTTTTTACTTCGCCCTTTTCTTCCATTTCTCTCTTCTCCCTTATTCCTCTTAACATAACGCATGGAATTCGCATGGAAACTGTAGGTTAATTCCGCACCCTTTGCATAGTCAATTAAATTCATTTGAATCTTGTCTCCGAAGGTAATTTGATTTGGTTTGTGGAAAGTAGATTTCTCTTATTCATAATCTTATTAACACTAATATACTCGTTTGTACCTTCAATTAATGAGAAAAGGGGGCCATGGCAGAACTCCCTTGTTTTAGAATTCTGGATGATTGTCAACTCAGTAGGCTGCAGAATGCATTCATGAACTTCACCTTACCTTTCCCTAGCGTTTTATTTTCAGTAACTGCATCCCACCCTTTCTCATTTTCCACGAAAAACCTCAACTAGGGACTAACATATGATTAAGGAATGGAATGGATGTCCTGTTGGGTTCCTGGAATAAACAAGGAGACTGAGTTTCTTTAGCCAGTATGTTTTCTACTCCGTTTGCTTTCTTTTTGAGAGAGAGAGAGAGAGAGAGAGAGAGAGAGAGAGAGAGAGAGAGAGAGAGAGAGAGAGAATTTGCGACCTTTGCGTCTACCTGTAGCAGGAGAGAGTCTGTTCCAAAGAATGTTGAAGAACTAGGGCAGCTTTTGGGGATAAGTGTGACAAAGGATAAACGGAAACAAGGAACCTTTTAGTAGCTTATGGAAACTGATGAAAACCGCAGGAAAGCGAAAGGAAGGCTTAGGGAATCTGATAAAAGGCTCTGATTTAGGGGGGGTAAAGTGTATGCCTGCCAGTTCCAGGCAGGAACGACCCGGCATCTGAGTGACATCCTCAGGTCAACGAAAACGAACCGAGACTTGAAATGTGGAAGAAAGAAATGGAAAGGAAAATGGAATAGAAGGGGTTACGTACGAGTAAACGTCATTTCAAATTTTATTTTAGATAGTGATGTTTACATTTTGTGATAGGTAACGTATTGCATTTCATGTTTTCATTGAGCTGTTTCTTATTTATTACCATTGTCGTCATATTATACTACGCATCGATGTAGTGTTTTGTGTTCCGTCTTTTGTTTTTTCGAAAGAAAAAACTACTTTTTAATATATTTCCAGATATCCCTAATACCTTCTGTGTTGTTTTCTTTATCATAGCTGTGGCTTCGGTCACCTGTTTTTCCTTAACTTCCCCTCTTCTCAACTCCACCTAAGGGTTCTTGTGCTTCTTCCCCTCTCACCTTCCTCATTTTTCGTTTCTTAATTCCATGTCCACTTTATCTCAAACTCTCATGTTTTAATCCAACCAAGTTTCATTTCTTTTTTGTTCGTTATTTCTTGCAAAACATTATACATTTTTACTTTGGTAAGAGGACGTTATGTAACAGTTCTCCCTCAGAACTCTTTTTTTTTTTTTTTTTTTTTTTGTATTTTACGTCTTTCACTCTTTTTTCCAAAATGAAAATGCCTTGAGCAAGATGCGTATTATTCTAGGCGTTTTTTCAGGTGCTGTGAAAGCGAAAAGTTTTTTCTTATTTTTTGTTTGTTTGAATTGTTCTCTTAGAGGTTATGAGGCATTCAGCGTATCCTTTTTGAAGTTCTTATCACTTTTTCTTAAACTCGAGCCTGTTGCATTGTAACCTCTTCCCTTAGAATGGTATGTTCATCACTTATTTCCGAACAAGACCTCAGATTCTGAATTTGCTTTATCTCTAAAACCAATTCAATGACTTTATCGCTAATAAGAATCCAATGACTTTCTTTATTCAGTTACTTCACTTATCTCTGTGGATTATTTAATCAGCACCCAGAGATACTCACATTTGAGAATAATGTTCTGTTGATGTTTAGCATATATATATATATATATATATATATATATATATATATATATATATATATATATATATATATATATATATATATATATATATATATATATATTATATACATAGATATATATATATATATATATATATATATATATATATATATATATATATATATATATATATATATATATATATATATATATATATATATATATATATATATATATATATATATATAAATATATATATTATATACATATATATATATATATATGTATGTATATATATACAGTACATATATATATATGTATATATGTATGTATATATATACATATATATATGTATATATATATGTGTGTATATATATATATATATATATATATATATATATATATATATATATATATATATGTATATATATATGTGTATATATATATATATATATATATATATATATATATATATATATATATATATATATATATATATATATATATATATATATTATCTTTAGTGTTTCCTTTAACAGAAGAAAAGGAGAGGAAGAAAATCATGCCAGCTTTCATACGTTACTTATCGCTCATTGTCTTCGCTTTTCTGTTTACGCTATATCATTTTGATAAATGGAGATCTTATGCATTCGATACAAGATACGAAGGGCAATTTGGGCTCAGTGTGAGTTAAGAGATACTTCAGTCTTTTTATGGAATCATTTGTGGGATCAGCTCCCACGAGAAGAGCGCGAGATATGTTTACCAGTTTTTTCTTGTTTTCCCTCGGTATTTCTTGCAACTGTAATTCTGCTTTCTCTTTGCTGTTATACCTAGAATTTATATTAGATTTCATACGTGCCATTTATATCTTTCATTCAATTTTGTCAACCTTTTCAACCCAAAGATATGTTGATTAATCGAGTATCTTCAGCTCAGTTCCCATTCGCAGTAGCCTTCCTTTCCATTCTAATCAGTCAGGTCATGTATCTTATTCACGCTTCCCCTCCCCATTTAGTCTGCTTTCTGTCCTCTGAGATGAGATAAAAATGTCAACACAATAAAGAATACTCATTCTGAATTACCGATGTGAATGCGGAAGCAGGTCTTCCTTCCCTAATTGGGTGAAGACTTCTCCCGATGAATACGGATGAGTTTCATTGTTAAAGGAAAGGGTCGTGCTGGGCAGTTAATCATCCTTTATCTGGGGCTTCAGGAGGAGAGCTGGTTTGTCTCGGTGCATATGCGGGATAATGAGTTCTTATCGTTAGAGGAGTAAACTTTCTGTCAAATCACGAGAAAAAGATTGCGCTCATTATTTGGTGCTTTCTTGATTTGTGTCTTCTGAAACGCTGTGATCCCGTGACAAACGAAATAACGGGCGAAGGAACATCGTAATATTTATGAATGTTAATTGAAAATGCACCCAGATTTGAAAGAAATATACCCCTTAGCCATTTTACTATTAAGCTTCTTCTTGCCGTTTTTTAGTAATAACTTGAGATTTAGATTCAGTAAATTGATATTAATCGTTGTTAAACTTTTCAAGTTGAATATATTGATTCGAGGCCGTTTGAATTGTAGAAATGTGAACAAGATATTTGTCAATTTAATTAGATGTGCCCAAAGTTGTAACTGCGTGTCTGTACGAGTCCATTCTGTATTACAGTTTAAGTTTTCTTTAATTGTACAGTTAAAAAAAATATCTACATTGCGATACCATAATGCACCTTCGGATTAAATACAGACTAAGAGCCTAGTAGCAAAAAACTCCATGGCAAGGTTACTGAGCACGGAATTATTGTTAATGTTGTTGTTTGCGTGGACTTCATCGTCATACCTTTATATTCTTGGCCTAGATTTCTGACAACTCGAATCTCAAAGAAATTCCTCATAGCCGTTCAGTAGCCGGAGAATATCCCGTCGCGATTCTTTTCATGTTTTTAGGACCTCGGTGTACCGGAGAAAGTAGCGACACGAGCACTTGAAGTGTAAGAGGTTGTTAGGCGTTGATGATAAAATATACTCGATCAAAGCATCAACGTTAATTTTCCACAATTTTTGTTAGTATTTAAGGAGCTCAGTCTGCGTCACTGCATTTCTCTTGATCTTTGAGGGATTTTTGTGTTTTTACATATTTTTAGCCTTATCCTTTTCTTTCTATGCCGTTATGAACATCTCTCTGCTTTCGGTGTTGGGTTGGGACACAATGTTACCATTGTCATTACCCTTCTTTTCCAGCACCGTGGATATTGCCTTTGAAGATGTGGCGGCTGTTGATTAGGCGGCGGTTTAGGTTAGTCATTCCTACAGTCAGCATGCAGCCTTTGTGCTGTTTCAATTAGAAAAGGAAAAATTTCTCCCCTCAGTGCTGGGAATATTGCCTGTGCGTCTCTCTCTCTCTCTCTCTCTCTCTCTCTCTCTCTCTCTCTCTCTCTCTCTCTCTCTCTCTCATAACCGTGTTCTGTACACACCTTTTTATGATGTGGTGTGTGTTATGTTTAACATCCCGACCCATCGTACCAGCATAGATGGAAAATCCCAACGATATGTCTGGCATTAACTTTTTGAGTAATAACATACCATGGGCTTTACTATATGTGATACAAGATAGGTAGATGGAAAACAGATATAATACTATTAATAATTTTAATGCTGCTAGAAAAAGTGTGTTGAATTTCGTCCGTGTATTGCGTATGATTAGATTTATTACAAAATTTCTGTTAACCGGCACCTGAAAAACGGAAAAATCTCTTCCCCCAACTCAGGCAAAGTACGTAGTCGGACAGAATAATCTCAGCGATTTCACTATACGGCTAAAGCCAATGCAGTCCTTCAATGTCGCTTTTCTCCTCCAGTGACTGATAGAATAGTAAGGGAAAGTAACCATCTGGAAAGAAATAATGGATGAGCCAGAAAGAGAAAAGTTTGAAAGGCCTTTGGAATGGAAAGTGAATGTAAGTTACGAGAGAGAGAGAGAGAGAGAGAGAGAGAGAGAGAGAGAGAGAGAGAGAGAGAGACGGGGGCCGGCCTATATGACGGATTCAGCTTGTTGGTTTTCGGACATTCCTTGTCAATCATTTGACTTAGAGAACATGACTTTGAATGTTTGTGAAACAATACTTAACATCGCTTACCCGGTGTCTATTACGTACACGTTATCTACGGCTTTCTGCCATTTAAAAGTAAAGATATCATACCTTACGGTGGTGATTATAAATTTCTTATTTTTTATTTGTGACGTACGCTATTGTTGGTGTTTTCTTGACCTCCAAGGTGTAC